>NC_027750.1:4920827-4985117 GCF_000695525.1 Brassica oleracea var. oleracea | reverse complement strand
TTCTTCTGCTTCTGAGCTCTCGGACTTGTTCCCAATGAGATGTTCTCCATAGTCCAAACAGCTTCTCGCAGCTCCGTTCAGTAGGCTTGATATTCAAAAGGCATTCTTCTCTCTCCCAAAAAATAAAGCTCCTGGCCCGGACGGTTACCCGGGAGAGTTTTTTACTGCTAATTGGGGAGCTGTAGGGAATAATATGATTGATGGTGTTCTTGAGTTCCTTACCACAGGAAAGCTTCTTCGCCAATGGAATTCAACGATCCTTACGCTAACCCCAAAGAAATCTGGTGCTTCAAGGATCACGGACTTCCGGCCTATAGCTTGCTGTAACACTGTTTATAAAGTTGCCTCAAAGCTTCTTGCAAACAGGCTAAAGAGTGTACTTCCGATGATGATTTCGTCCGCTCAATCAGCTTTCATTCCAGGAAGACTGCTTGTGGAAAATGTCCTCTTAGCAACAGAGATGGTGCAAGGCTACAATTGGAAATCAATCTCAAAACGGTGTATGCTAAAGGTCGATCTCAAGAAAGCTTTTGATACCCTTAATTGGGATTTTATTATGAATACGATGGAAGCAATGGAGTTCCCAGAGGGTTTTAGAAATCTGATCAAGCAGTGTATCACTTCTGCGAGTTATTCGGTGGCAATTAATGGGGAGCTTTGCGGTTATTTCAAAGGTACTCATGGCCTTAGACAAGGTGATCCGCTCTCCCCCTACCTCTTTGTTTTGTCCACTGAAGTCTTCTCCCAGATGCTTAGCGCCAAGTACGAGGATGGCTCTATTGGTTTCCACCCCAACGCTATGGAGCCGGCTGTCACGCATTTGGCATTTGCTGATGATATCATGGTCTTCTCAGACGGTGAGAAGAAATCCCTAGAGTGTATCTCATCCACGTTTGATACTTTTGCTGCGTGGTCCGGTCTGAACATGAACAAAGACAAAACTGAGCTTTTCTTGGCGGGAATGACTCAGAATGAAACCTTAGACATCTCGAGCCTTGGTTTCAAGATTGGTTCGCTCCCTGTTCGGTACCTCGGCCTTCCTTTGATGCATCGGCAGCTTAGGATCTCAGATTACAGGCCCTTATTGGAAAAAGTTTCAGGTTGTCTCAACTCTTGGTCTGCTAAGGCGCTCTCGTATGCTGGCCGGTGTCAACTACTGTCATCGGTTATCTATGGAACTATTAATTTCTGGGCCTCTGCATTTATCCTCCCTAAAGGATGTATTAACAAGATCCAGTCTATGTGCACGAATTTTCTGTGGGGAGGGCGTATTGATCAACGCTCAACAGCAAAAATCTCGTGGAAAACAATCTGCCTTCCTAAATCTGAAGGTGGCCTCGGCCTAAGGGACTTTGGGGTTTGGAATAAAACATTATGTCTAAAATTGATCTGGATTATCCTTACAAAGACTGCTTCCCTCTGGGCTGATTGGGTAAAATCTTATAGATTGAATAATAGGAATTTCTGGAGCATTGACGAGGACAAGCAAACATCTCCCACGTTGCGGTCTCTGCTTCGTTTAAGACCACTTGCTGCTCAGTTCATTCGAACTAGAGTTGGATCAGGCTCTGCAACAAGCTTTTGGTGGGATCACTGGACTCCCTTGGGACCTCTCATCAGGGCTCTCGGTCAGACAGGGCCGCGCGACTTGATGATCCCACTCTCTGCTCGTGTTTGTGATGCTTGTAATGACACAGGCTGGCTTCTGCGAGGGGCTCGTTCCGATGCTGCTCTTGAGCTTCAAACTCACCTAACCACGATTCATCTACCTATGCGCAACTCCCCTCCTGATCTCGTGTACTGGTACATCAACAATGAGTCTCTCGAAGCATTCTCAGCCTCTCGTGTTTGGGATGCCATTCGGCACCGTGAGCCACCTCATCAATGGACAGCCTCGGTCTGGTTCAATGGCAGAGTTCCCCGGCATGCGTTCAATTTCTGGATTGCTTATCATGACAGACTCCCAACTAAGTCCAGACTTGCGGCCTGGGGAATCAATATCTCAACAGCCTGCATTCTCTGCAACTCTGCAATGGAGGACAGAGACCACCTGTTTCTTCGCTGTCCAACAAGCGAAGTAATCTGGGCATGTGTACTGCGTAGACTTGGAGCTCATCATCATTCGTTTCATACGTGGACTGCTATGATGGATTGGCTTTCCTTAAAAGACTCTAGGACCATCACTCTCCTGAAGCGTCTTGCGTCTCAAGCAACAATATACAACATCTGGACAGAACGCAATCGTAGGATCCATGACAACGTCATAACTCCACCTGCTATGATTTTCAAAACAATCGACCGTAGCATCCGTGACGTTATTCTTGGTAAGAGAAACAACTCAAATTTCCGGAAGGCAATGGAGTTGTGGCTCTCGTATGAGTAGGATTGTTCTTTAGCACTCCTCTGTTTCTAGGCCTAGCTCTTTTTTATCTTTTTTGCAAGAGCTGATCCTAGTATGATCTTTTTTTAATTTGTAAGATTACTACCCTTGTAGTTTATCAAAGTAGAACCTCCTCTATACATGCTTTCATCATCTATATTGATAAAGCAGAACTTCTCAGATTTAACATCAAAGCAAACTATCGCAAAGTCCGTTGAATGGCTGATATCAATGATATTAATGCAAGCGAGGTAATACAAAACCCCATCTATGCAAATCATATGACGATGAGTGTAGGTAGGATCACGGAACATAACATAATGGTATTTGCATTCGATCATTCTCCATAAAAGCTTTCCAGTCTCCAATGTCAGAACCCAAGCCCGGTTGGTGTTGAAGTAAGCAGCTGTAGACAACAATTTAATTTTTTTTCGGTGGGATCATACCCGCAATACATTACTCGATAATTTAAAATCGATTTCAGTTTCGGTAGTGTAAGAAGCTCTCCAGTGGTGGGATTACAAATCACCCGCTCTGCATGATAATCACGTTCCCCATCTGTACAACATACCAGTCGTCCGTGGAGGAGCGATGAGGTTCTTTCATGACGCTTCCAGGGATGCGTTTTATACCACGTGGCTACAACAGAAGAGTTGGCATGTGGGTTTTGAGTGATCTGAGGTGTAGAGAAGAAGAATAACTTGCCATAACTATTAACGGTGAACAAGAGGCGTGGACGATTCGAGGACTTGGTGAGAAACAGTTCGGTGAAATATGGACTGCCAAGTATGGATGCCCATGATTTCGAAAGGCAACGAAACCTAGCTACATGCTTCAACGGTAGTCTCGAGAATATATCGATAAGAAGATCAACTGGGATTATTGGTTTTGTGTATTCTCTTTCGTCGGTTGAAGAATGTGTAGTGGATCTAGACATGGTTAGGTTATCCTCTGGTACGAGCGGCTTCAGGATTTTCATGATCAGAGCACTAGAGTCTCTTTTAGGTTAGTAGCCGGGCTCTCTAAAATATAATAAAAGATATATTATTGTGTTGTATTTTGATACAAGACTATAGATTAGCTTTAACATATTGCTAACACCATATAATAATGTAAACTTTCCTATTTCAAATCTAACATAATATAGTAATAATGTAAATATGCTTAGAATAATATCGGTTTACTCTTCAAGTGTTTCCATTATTCTTCTTGATGGATTCACCGCCTTTATAATTTTGGTCTCACATCTTATGGTCCAGTATATCTACAATATGTACCATTTCTTGGTTTTCAAGTTTTCAACTAAATTTATATAAGGAACGATCTTCAATCTTAGACTACCTCAAAGTGTTTACAAAAAAGCTTTGTATAATTAACCTTTGTGTAAACTACTATTGGGCCTAGTATCATCTTACTCAGATTCCTAACACAATTTCAAAAGGTAAAAGAGGACCTTACATTCAAGAGCTCACCACTCTCATGGAGAGTTGCAGTGCCTCATTAGGACCCTTTTAAGTGAGAACTTAGTGATTCTTCCTGTTGAGAGCCTAAACGAGAGGTCTATTATAAACAGTTTGAACAAGTATTTACTAGCTAAAATAAAATGTATATTTCAGACTATTTACCTATCTATCGAGCCAAGGATGCGGTTCCTTCTCCCATCCTTGCAATCACTAAAATCTACCGTAAGATAGAGAGGCGATCCTAATTAATATGATTTACACTTAACAACTGCACCCTAGCTGATCAAGATGGTCGCACACATATTTTGAAAAACTAGGATACAGTTGAATTATAAAGAATATCTCGCTGAAATGCAGAGGGAAAGTGCTATGTAGTAGTAAGACAGTGACAAAAATCAAAGACATCCGGGAAAACTTCATTAAGATTATATCAACAGAAATAAATAGTAAGTGCACGCTATGCAATAAATCTTACAGGTAATCAGAAGTGTATAGCAGAATGGGAGAGTTTATCTGGCCATATCTTGTCTGCATTACATCAACTGAGCAAAACAGAAAAATGAGCATTTAAAACATAATGGTTCCTGCATCAGAAGGATATCAAACTAGCAGTCATCTTCGTCGTTGTTCTCCATTGTTATATGCTTTCAGTCATTAAAGAAAACCTCAGACATAGATCCACAAAGCTACTTGTGTCAAAGAACATATCACAGCCCCTAGTTAAATCCATCAAAAAGCAAAACTTTTTACTCCATAACTTATTTTCCTTTCCATGATATTACTACAAGTCTACAACTGAGACAAATTCTAAAAGTGAAGCAGAGAAACACCCATGAACGGGAGACAACATTTAAAAAAATTCACATTAAAACAAAAGGGTTAGATAGATCATAGACGTAATCTAAATCTATAAGATGCCAAGACCACGAGTTAAGACATGGCCGTGATTGGGTAAGGTCCCGTGAAGAAATCCATTCGAGAAGTCTGAGGCTCAAGTACTTCTTCGCGTCCCTCTTCTTCTTCATCTTCATCATCCCAAAGAAACCGCGCATATGAGGCTTGTACATAGCTGCAGCAAACACAATTAAAGTAAGCACACAAGCCCCACAAAGAAGAGAGCTTGACAAGTTAAAAGAATCTTTCTTACCAATCATCAGGAGCAGCTGCAACAGCTCGGCTGAAGTAAGACTCAGCACGAGACGAATCCTTATGAATCATCCACACCAATTCCGCGTACATAGCCAAAACATTCCCATCGTAAGGACTCACAAGAACAGCTCTCCCGCAATACTCTTCTGCTTTCAAGTAATCTCCCCGAACCTGTTCCAAAATCAAAAACACGTAAAGTCTCAAACTTTCAGATCTATAAAGAGTGAGAAAATAAGAAAGTGGCTACCTCTTTCAAGAACTTGGCGTAATTGCTGAGAAAAATCCCGTTTCCAGGATTAGCTTCAATCATCTTCCGATAATGAACGTCTGTGCTATCCTCTCCATCATCACCACCGTCAGATCTTCCGCCGCTCCTTCTCTTCCCTCCTCCGCCACCGCCGCCGTCTCCAACCTGGGTTTCATAAGAAGACGCGGGTATAATCCCGAATCCGATTCCTTCCTCCACGTCCTCCATGAGAGCACCGGTGAGGAACTTGCTCGCATGCTTAGTCGATGTCAGATGTTTAAGATCGCTCTCCGACGCTGTCCTTTTGATCCTCCTTGACGATTCGTCGCTGGAGCGGAGAGACATGGGGCTGTAACAGCACGAGGAAGAGGAAGAGAGTGTTATAGATCTGGGACGTTGGATCTGATGAAGAGATTCGGGCTCGATTGGAGATTCCCTTGGGCTCGAGACGTGAACCAATGAGGTGAGAAGTGGGGTCGACGCGCTTCGTAAAAGCATTGTTTTATTTTTCTGGGTAGAGATTCTACGGTCGAAGGAAGAAGTAAAGATCGAGGCTTGAATTTTTCAGGTTTAGGAGCGGTGGTTAGAGAAGTGAAGACGGGTGCGTTTTATATACGGAGGAAGTGGTTTGATTAGAGGAAGGTGAAGGAGAAACAATCCCAGCCGTCGATTAGTTTTTTCATCACGTGGAACTTTAATTATTTTGTTTGGTTCTCCAAGATATTTTTTTGTTTGGTTCTCCAAAAGTTGTGTACCGAAATAATTTTTAATTTTGACTTTTCTTATGAGTTGTGTGCGCATTCATTCTCTGCTTTGTTCGTTAGTTTTTTTTAGTTTAATTTTCTTTTACTGAAAGTTCATGGAATATCATTTGTTCCTGACTTTTACCATAGACAGCTCGAAAACATAAAATGGACTCTACGTAATGTTGTTTTTAGCTCGGCTAAAACAAGATTTTTTTTTCTTTACAAACTTGCTTAACAACTCCTCTAACCAGATGGTTTACCTGCTGGTTTCAGCGTTAGAAGACCTCTCTATAACATAAACTTTGTTTTGTCTTCCTCCAGCAATGAGTTTACCACTAAGAAGATCTTTCTGTTACCAGTAATTTTCAAAATTAATCATCATGAATCTCTTTATTCAAGTATCATACTTTTAGAATATGAAAACCTACCTAATCATTTAGTATGATCACGATTTAATCAAATCAAAACTGTCCATCTTATATTAATTAAAGCTATACCAAATAATAATTATCTTGCCTAGAAAAGTAAAGAAAACAAAATATATGTTTCATCAACTCTTTTTTTTTTTTTTTTTTTTTTTTTGATTAACCAGGAGGGATCTCAACCCCCAGGGGACTAACCCCTCGGCGCGAGTCAGCCTATTTGTTTTTTTTTTTTTTTTTTTTTTTTTGATGACCGAGGGTCCCAGGCCGGGCCCAGACATCCCTCGAGGCCCGCAGCAGCCACGTTGACTCCACCCCAGAAGTAGCAGGATGGACCCGGGTGGCCACCAAATGGTTTAACCCAGCGGGGCATCGAACCCAGGTTGCTTAGCAACGCTGGAGCTCGCCTACCACTCGGCGCGAGACAGCCTATTTGTTACTATGGGAATTAGATACTCAATTGCCTGGCCAAACACTTGGGCGTATCTGAGGGGGAGGATCGAACCCGCGGCTCTTAGGACCAACGAACTCGCCTCGCGCCACTCGACCACAAGCGCTTGGTTAAAATTTATTTTGTTTCATCAACTCTTACAACTTAAAAATAAAATGTTTATGTGATTTCAATATATTATGTGTATATCAACCCTTATGATAAGGGCCTTATCATTAGACTTTTCATATATATTTTTCTCTGGTGCGGAAAATACATGTTTGATTAAACATTCGGTGAACAAAGTAGAAGCCTTTGACACCAAGTTGTTTATACCAACACAACAAGTATCGTACGTGTGTCCCTAGCGCCTAACAATTTTTTTTTTTTTTTTGAAAATTAAAAAGATTAAATCCGGGTCTAATAAAGAAAGAGACATAACCCCCGGGCGGAGATACAATCCACGGATAGACCCTCTCCTGGACATTCAAATGAACCGAAAGCAATAGTCCATATCTATGTGGCCAGCGGGGTTCGAACCAGGGTTCGCCGTATTGGATTTATTCTCTAAAACGCCACTGGACTACCCCACTGGTTAGCGCCTAACAATCTGCATAGACATTTTAACAACGTGAAATCAAACAAATATAGAAATGAAAGCATTAACACTTTAATTGTTCATTCAAATTCAGCTTAACAGAAAAGCTAACCTGAATAAAAATCTAGTGACGAACGCGGCATCTACGTCATTGATTTTGAAATGTTGGTTCCCGAAGGTCACGGAATTGCAAGTGGACGGCAGCCACAGACCAAATATGGTCCACGACTCCACGGCCAGTATCTCTCTACATATCACACGTGGAACCATTGCATATACATGTATTGTAATATTATTCATTTGTAGTTAAAAAAGGAATATTATTCATTTTTTCAAAATGTGATGAAATTAAAATATCGGAGATGCGTGCAAAACATGCAAATTGTTTTCAAACAAAATGAATAGTAATTATATGAGTATCAAAACAAATCATCATGAATCTCTTTATGTGCGAGTGGGTCACGATTCCATGTGCAGTAAGGCTCACGTTGTAATTGACGAGTTGCTTCCATAACCATTTATATATTTTTTTCGTTGTCTCATTATAAGTTGATAACATGGCCTTGTCTTTGATACTGACTTTTAAAGTACAACTAGGATCGGTCCGGAATACGCCGGGATTTTTTATTTAAATATTAATTATAATCATATATTTATGTTATTTTGATATATAAATATTATATAAATATAAATAGCTAGATAATTATAAAATTTTATTTAATTATTTATTATTTTCTGTCTTATGAATTCCAATTATCTCAATTTCTTACAATAAAATTTTCCGTTGATTTATTTATTGAATAAAACTTGTGTAACTTGAAATCATGCATGCATTTAAGCTGAATCGAATCTAAACTAAACTGAAGTAAATTCGGTTATGTTATGTCGTTTTTCTTTGAAACAAAAGGCTTAAAAGAAAAGACTCAATGAGAATTGAACACATTGTTTCCTGTCTATTTCCCTTTTAAGTTTAAAATATGTAGCTCATATCTTACTAACACGCATGTCTCTGCGCGTGTATGGCACTTCCATTCATGTTAATTCCCAATAACTAATTAAAAAATGAAATAAAAACCTTTGATTGCTTCCTTTATCTTTTTATGATTCGTTCGGAGCAATCTTTGCTTTGATAATATCTATATTTATTTGGACAAAAAAAACTATATTTCTCTCTTGATCGAGTCATAGCGGAATTGAGAAACCGATCTGATTTACTCGGCACCGCTTAAACTGTGGAATATTTTTATTAATTGGCTCGATTTTCTTTTTTAACATCTTCAGTGTTGTTGCTCATCATCCTCTTCCCCTGTCTCTTCATACTCTTCAAAACTCATCGCCAATAATTTTAAACTCTTGAGTGTTATTGAGTTACGGTGGCGGCGAAATGAACCGTCACCGTTGATATCGCCTCCAACCAAGGCGAAGTCAGTAGCATCCAGAAACTCACGGTACGCTCATTCTTTTCCTTCTCGTTTCCAAAGTTTCAGTCTTTACATATGTTTTCATTATAGTGGCTATCTCTCTGTATTTGGGCTATATCACAGTGTGAACAAAAGGCCCACTAAACCGTAAAAAATTATGAAACGCAGCAGCCCACATCAAAACTTAATGAAACGATGAGTTTTAGGCAAAGAAGACAAGTGTTGCACTCACAATCAACGACTTTATGACGTGGCGCAACAGGAGGGAGACAAACATTTTTTTATATATATAAATTAGTGTAATTAAGTTGACAACATAGCTTATATTCAACTGCAAACTTTGATTTGGTTTACAGTTTTATACCCTCATCAGGGCACATAGATACAAGATGAAAAATGCATATTGATTTATACTTTTATGTTGTAGGAGGAGCTGAGTAGGTTTTTTTTGTTGGTTTTTTAGGTAACAAACATTCATATTGGTATCCCTTAAACTATATTTGCGAAGTGATTTTGTCACATGTCTTTTATACAATTAATTTCACAAAACAAATATGATATGGCTACTGAAATTGATGACATGTCTTATAACTTAATATGACATGGACAATTGCATTTAATGTTAATTTATATTTTTGGTATTTTTTAAAAAATATGGTAATAACTAATATATTACATTTAATGTCAATTTATATTTTTGGAAGTTTTTTTAGAATATGGGAATAACTCATAAATCATCATTAAAATAAATATATTCAAATATGACATTATAAATTTCGAAATATAATTTAATTATATACTTTTAAATTATACATTTTTATTACTAAAATTTTCAAAAATGTATACAATTTTTTTAGAAAATTATAAAAATTTAATCGTAAAATCATTATTTTCTTATAAATCTACAAATTTTATTTAATATATTTAATTAAAATAAATAGATAGAAAAATCTATCTAAGATTACAATTTCAAATATATACATGCATATTCTTAAATATAATTTTTATGTTTAATTAAATCAAATTTATATTAAAATGTTGAAACAAAAAAGAAAATTTAAAATATTAATAAAATTTTATTTTAAAATATAATTTATATTTATCTGTTAAAAAATATTTTAAATTTTTATATCCGGAGAAGAACGTAAGCTGTACTATGCTATAACCTTTTATTTACTAACAAAAGGAAATTAAAGTGGAAGACATTTTTATATAAAGATGTATAAATTACAGTACCATTTGAAATATAGTATAGAGAATATAAAAGTTGATACAATTATAAATCCAAAAATATAGAATTCAGTATTTACAATTATGATAAACTAGAATACCGTCAATTAATCAAACGATCAATGAACAACTTCTATATGAACAACCATGCATAATAAAGTCCACCTATCAATATCATGTTAAATTTCATTGGCAGCCAATACAGAACATAACCTTTGAAAAATAATCATGTTCGAATTATATACAAAGTGAAATGAATAATTATCCGTCTAGTGTTTTGTTGTTTGGTATGAAAGAAATATAGTTCTCGTTCATCCCTTCCTCGACATCAATTGGTTGAAATGACAGCAGAAATGTGGAAATTACAAGAAAAGGTGTGCGTCAATTATTGATGAAGGTGGTCTTTTGGAATCAAGTTGTTGTTGATTATAATAAAATCCTCTCTAGAAAATCTCTCTCTCTCAAATCCTCTCTAGAAAACCCTAGCGCATCTCATCGTTTCGGCTCCGACGGCGGTGGTTCCGCAGACCGTCGTCGGGAGCTCCTTGTTTTCTTTTCCTCTTTGCTCCATCGGCTTTCTCCTCCTCTTTGCGGTCTTTGTCGAAGCTCTTGTTTGATTCGCCGCCTCAAGCCTCTGTTCTATTCGCGGTAGATCTGAGAAGTTTGGCGTGGGTGGTGCCAGATCTGGTGTGACGGCGACGTTTTCGAGCTAGGGCCAGTCGATGGAGTCGGGTTCATGGGTGGTCGGTGCCCTCGTGTCTTCGTTGGAGATCCTTCCGGCGGATCTGTAGGTACCAAGGCGGTGGTGAGGAAAGTTCTCGAACCAGGGTCGATCCTCTTTCCCGTCTGTTCAGATCGTCGGTGTTTCACCAACTTTTTCCCGGACCTAGGGTTCGGACCAGGAGATTGATGACGTGTGGAGTCCTGATGAGGCTTCAATCCCGGCGGTCCTTCATCTTCCGCCTCCCTTCGGCGAGGTCTCTTCTTGGCTGGTTTTGAGTCTCGGTTTCTTGGTTCGTCCGGATCCGCTTGGCTAGTGTGAGATCCTGTGGCTGGTTCTCAGTCGTGGGTGCGTGTTGGGAGCTTCCTCTCTCGGTGTTGTCGCCCGGGTTTGGGGGTTTCCGTGACAGCGCGTGTCGAGTCACGAGACTACATCCGCGTCTCTTTTGGTGTCTCTGTCTTTCAGACCCGAGCTCTTGACTGTGGCAACGCGTACTTCGATCTCTTCTCCCATAATAATTGTCATCTTGTGGCGATAGCTCTGTGTTTGCAGGCTGGTCCTCTGCGTGTGGATAAGTGTTAGTTGAGCACTCGAGCTCTAGCTAGTTTGACGGTTGCTTCTTCCGGAGGAGATGTGCCCAGCATGTCCCATTACTATGCGTGTGTGGTGGGTTAAATGGGTGTATACGGTTCCGGGGGTTTGAGGGTTGGAGACAGCAACCTCCGGTCTTCATCCCGAACGACGGCACCGCCTGTTTGTGGACTCTCTTCGTGCTGTCGGTGTGGCAATTTCAAACGGGCTAGCTGTTCCATGGTTGCATTTCTCGGTGTGGTTTGATGTTTGAGTCTCTCAGAAGCTGTAGGTTTTCCCGTTGCTTCAAGGTTTGAGCCGCCTTTCTCTCTGGGAGCTCGCGGTAACCGGGGTCTCGTTCCTCTCTTTCCATTCCCTTGGGAGCATCAACGCTTCGCTATCTCTAGTTCACACTTAGGTCCTCAGGTTGTCGACTTTGAATCTATTTGTTCACTAGGTGCTCTGTTTAGTTTACATTTCTGCATTCATCTTCTTGTTCTCTTTGTTGTTCTGTAAAAAATTGAAAACTGGTAATATAATTTTAACATTTTACAAAAAAAAAAAAAAGAAGCGATATGTCCAAAGGTAGAAGTGTCCAAAGATTGGAAAGTGAGGGGCCCAGGAATATGCTCATTTTGGTGGGCTTCCTGTTACCTCACCTGCGGGGCCAACGTGCAGAGAGCTCAACGGTGGAGAAAGAGAAGGGGTCATTGTCGTGGAGAGGGTCTTCGTCTTCCATGTATCTCACCACTTCTTTGTATTTGATTCGCATTTAGTGGGTGTGCTTTGTGAAGCCGCATTTTATATAATTTACGGAAATGTGATATAAACCTGTTCAAATGACCCTGGCCGATGTTAGAAAACAGTTTACTATAAAATGTATAAAGGCAACATATGTTTCACTGAAAAATCTAAAAAGCAAATACTCAAGTTTTAATCTCTCTCTTTATTCAAGTCATATAAGGTGCAAGCAAATCAAACGGGTCTAGAGAGCCTACAACTGACCAAAGTAGATGTGTTTGAGAAACAAACTTGGATTACAACTCGAGAAAATTCAAATAGTAAATGCTGGTTTAACTTGCTAATTGCCTTGCTTGAAGAGAATGGATGCAAGACCTCCCCGCCATCCGAAAACTGCTGCTGGCTCAGGCCTTTTGTGTAAAAGCGATGCGAGACCGACTGATACGCCCTGACCAGGCATCCTCACCACCTCCTGATTAGCAACCGACTCAGAAAACCTGTTTTTATAATTACAAGATACTGTAAAGTAAGTTTCCTGTTACTTTCCACTCTGCAAAGAGAAAACAAGAGCCCCCCACCCAATGAACTCAATTTGTATCTCATGTTTGTGCGTTGGTTACATCAGTTCCTCTTTGAAAGGTTACATATAGTAGTAGCTGTACAATAGGCTCTGATTCAAAAACAGATACCAAAGCTTGTCACACTAAGTTACAAATGTCAGACAGGAAATGATTAACAATTGTCAAATGAAAGCAGAGACTTTGGTTATTTAGCATATTTATACAAACCATTTAACGTCTTTAATCATCCAAAAGCTAACAAAGAAATAATTTGAGCAACACATAAATTCACTTACGAGGGAGGAGGTATGATTCCATCATAAGCAATGGAGCAGAATCCCTGCCTTTGCTTGTGCTTAGGATTGGATGAACATATAACGTACACACGTCGACGGCGTTTCACTGTCTTACAAAACTCGCACAACTTCTTCACAGATGATCTCACCTTCATTGCTCCTTACTCTGCATTTCAAAACACCATTAAAAAGCTTGCAGCACAAAAACCCCGTTACTAGATTAATAAAAGAGAACTCTTTTTAAGCATTTAGATTGAGAGATTCAAAGCTAAAGATTTCTACTTTTCTACCCAGAGAACTTGTTACAAAACGAATCTGAAACATCGATCTATAACTACTACACACTGTAACAAATCTCTCGATAGATCCAGATACGAAAATCGAATGAAAATCACGGCGAAAACCCAAATCGACAAGAACCCATCAAGAGAAGAAGAAGAAGATACCTACGAATTGGAAGAGGAACCCGATCGATATCCAAATCGGAAATGAAAGGGTTTTAGAAAGTGTGAAGCTTTAGCTTAAAACAAGGCACTTGTACTAAATGGGCTTTCTATGGGCTTTGATATTACTTGGGCTTGACCCGAAACAAAGATACCCGACCCGGAATGGTTAGATCTAAATAAACCGATTAGGAGCGGCGAAGCTCGTCACCGTCGAAATCTCAAGGTTTTCTGCGGCGGAGATATGGACAGCGACATGGAGATCTCTCTCGACAGGCTTCCGATAAAGCGACTAGAATCCATCGAGGAGAACGGCGCGGAGCGTTTTCCCTCCGATGTAGGTTACGACGACAAGAGAGTCTCGTTGATTCGGAGGATAGACTTCGCGTGGGCGTTGGAGGAAGAAGACGAGCTGAAGAACAATAAGAAGAAGAAGAAGACGTCCAAAGAGGGGCCGGAGCAGTGGCAATGGAAGGGAATGGTGGAGAATCTGCAGTTGGCTCATCAGGAGCTCTCCGTCATCATAGACCTTATCAATACTGTGAGAGGCTCTCTGCTTAACACGATATGAGTGCTATTTAGTAATGGTTGTGTAAGTAATGGATGTGGATCTTTGTAGGTGGAAGCGAATGATGCAGTAACAGTGGCTGGGATGACTAGACCTAAGCCTATGCCTAATGAGATTCTCTCTGATCTTGCTGTGTCTACTGCTACCAAGTTGCAGAGCTACAGGGTAACTACTAGTTTTACTTTTCTTGAAGATGGAAGTGTTCTGCTAATTGTGTTAGTTAGATTCTTGTTAGTGTCCTGAGAAACTGTTGGCAAGCTTATGTGTCATCTTTGGATACTTTTTTTCCTCTGCAGCATTTAGGAAAATTCTTCAAGCAATCAGCAAAATCTTTAGAGCAGAAAGTCAATCGCGAAGCAAGGTTTTATGGTGCTCTTATCAGGTTCGTGCATTTGCTAATAACTTTTTTTTTTATTATATGTTAGCTCCGTTTCTGTGAACAAGAAACTAGGGAAACCTCTATTTCCTTCAATGGCATTTTTCAATTCTGAGAACTTTTATTTTTGCAGTGTTTATGCTGGTCTTAAGTTGCTTACAATGTCATAGCTATTAGATAAATGGCGTAGGATGATTACGCTCCTAGGTTTGTTTACATGTTATGGCTTTAATAGATGTGTAAGCATCCTATATTTGGACTTCTGCATCGTCTTCTTTGCTAAACCCTGCATAGTACAGTACTTCAGGAACATTCAGTTTGTTGTGTTGGGACTTCTTAGGACTATGCCAGCTCCATTGACATTTTTTTTTAATTTGCAGAAAATGATAAGAGGACTTCATATTACAGAATATCGATTGTTTGATTCTTGCAAATTGTAATTTTTGCTATGATGACAACCTTATAGGTTGCAGCGGAACTGGAAAGTGAAGCGACAACGTGTTCTTGCTTCAAACGCCAGCAACGAGGGCTTCACGATTGATCTTTCCGATAGTTCATTATATGATCCCGCTTCTGGTTTCCGCCCATCTACATTTTCCACTATCCGTGTAGAACATGATTCAGCTGGTATGCTGGCCATTAATCTACCCCAAGATTCATGGTACTCTCTCCGGTTTGGGTTTGTTGGCTTAAACTCGATTGACAACCCAAACGAGTCTGACGAGCACATAGACTCCACCACCGGTCACGATCTAATATCAGAGAAGCAGTCAAAAAGTGATGACGACGAATCTGTTAAAGAAACTCATTCCCTACTGAGGGAGGTGCATAAATCTATTTTCGCCGAGCAGGTAGTTTCTTTGGTCATTTATCTCGTCCTACTTTGGTATCTCTACTTGGCATCTTTCTCACTTCTTTGGTCTTCTTACTAGTTGTTTGACATGCTAAACCGCGAAGCATTCAGTGAAGGTGTGGGGTTCAGCATTAGTGGAATACGAGAAAACTTCATGGAAATGAACATCGGCCAAGGAGCTTCTTTGTTTGTATCTCTCTACCAATCTGGCAAAAACGCCAGCATCAAGAAGTCGGAATCTGCAAACATGCTCATTGAATCATCAGCAGAAGGAGACTGTCGTGTGAACAAGCTAGGGTTCCCTAGTCGTGCCAGCTATGAAATATACTTGCAACAGATTTTCCACGAGCATGCATTTGGAAAAGCTAAAGATCAGCCCAAGTCAAAAAGCAACCGAGCATCCAATCAAACCGCAAAGGAGAACAACTCCGGACTTCTTGATCATTTCTGCTTATCTTTGGCTCATAGAATCTTCTCAGCTAGAGTTCTCGTGCAACTAGAAAGCGTGGTATGTTCGCGGATGCATTAAATTTTATTGGATGTTCATTCTCTATCAAGACAATTGTTGTCATCTTGGGTTCATTCCTTTGAACAGGTCTGCAAGGTCCCGTATCTTCATTTGATATCTCATCCTACATGGAATTCTCGGACATCTTCATGGACTGTCCTCATGACTGTTCCTCCATCAATCATCCCTCAAGGAAATTCTGAAAGCCAGTCTCCGGATGGTAAGAGGAATCTTAAGACGCAGTTCCGGACAAAAGTGGTGGTCAAGGATGATTGTATCAGTATCGAAGCGGAATGCACGCCCAATGTGGTTGGCTTACTGAAAAGCACTTCCTGCAATTTGTTCTCCATGAACAAATACGAGTGCGACTTGGCCGACCTTCCCGTGATAATTCTCCAACAGGTACGTTCAGACATACTCTTCTTGTCCGAAAGTTAGTTTCCTATAAACACGCAGTTTATTGATGGGAAACATCTTATAAGAATGACTATTTTGAGAAGGTGGCGAGCCAGATAGTGTGTTGGTTACTGGAGGAAGCGAGGACGGTAGGGACAAAAGCGAGCAGGGATTTTCTGTCTTTGTCGTTAGAGATAGTGGAGGGGGAGAGAGTGAGCCTTGTGGGGCAAATAAACCCGGAAGATGTAAAGGGATGCATCTCATGGTGGCTTGTGATGGAGAATGGGTGCACCGAGGAGAGGAAAGGGGTGTCCGAGAGTAGGAAGTCGTTGGGGCATTTGTCTCTGGATGTGTTGTACTCTGTTCTCATGGATTTGATCAACTTGTGTGGTAGTGGTCGGAATGCCAAGACAGAGACTCTTTAATTTGGTGCTCAGTTTATAATGGCTACCAAGACTCTTCTCATATTAAAGCAGAAATGAATACTATATATTAGTGTTATTACTTCGAAATTTGTGTAAAAGCAGTTTAAGGTGTGATTTTGATTAATTTATTCCATTTGATAATAATCTTTTATTTATGTTGCTTACTATAGTTTTATCATTTTATGAGATTATATGATGATAACCAAATCCTATACATTTAGTTATTATTTATTTAAGGAAGAAAGGGGTAAAATAGGGAAAACCAGAAAAACTCTCGCAAACGTTTCTTCCTCCGTCGTCTCTCGATCCCTCTCTTCACGTCCTGACCGCTTGCTAGATTCAAGCTTCAAACCCCTAATTGTTTTTACGAATCACCATCGCCTTGAGCTCAGATTCAGGTTTCTACTCCTTTTTCTCGATATTTCTGATTTGATCTCTCTCGATTTACAAGTACATATATGGAGTTTGATTCGCTTTATCATCTAAGAGATTTGTTTTTGTTTACACTCACCGGATGCTTCTGCAATGCAATTAGAATAAGAATTGACGAATGGATCCGATGAATTTTTCTTCTCGGCGGTGTAGAACTGATAGGTTTTGACGATCTTTGTCATGATTCTTCGTGAATGTGTCTGTCTTCAAGTTGATTTTCCTATGATTCTCATATATGTATGTTTTTCAGATTCGAGGAGCTTCTAAGTGCTTCAGTGATCATCAGATACAATGGTAATGATAATTGCCTTTTCAGATCCGCTCTGATTTTTGTTTTCCTAGTGATTTGAGCTTTGAGTTTGTTTAATCTTTGATATTTGACAGTCAGCTTTGTTCAATTTCCATTCATTTCTGACGGTGGTGCTGCTTGTTATCTGCACTTGCACTTATCTGAAGATGCAGTTCCCTGCCATTCTTGAGCAGAAGACTGGGTTTGAACCATCCTCTTTACTCTCCCTTTTTATTGAATTGGATTCACCTTGTACTGGTTCCTAGAAGAACCTAGAATACATTATTTGAGCTTTGAAACCGTTTATTAATGCATTTTCTTGCTAGCCTTGAGCTAAATCTCTGTGAATACTTACTTTGCATTCCATATGGTTTCATAAGTCCTAGTGCTTTCTATGTATCTATGATCTCTCTCATGCATGATGCATCTATTCATCACTTTGGTCAACGTGTTGCAAAGTGGTTGAACATTTTATGCTTTTCTCATTGCAGGTTTCGAGGATTCTTTTGGAAGGCTGCTAGAATAGGTATGCCTTCCTTCCCTTTTTGCGTCTGTTCTTATGAATTGAGACTAATGATAGGCTTTCTAGGAAAAAGAATTAGTTAGTAACCAATGCAGCTACTCATAGTTTAACTTTTATTTCCAACCCATAAAATATAAGTTTTTGGACTATATCCTCTAGCAGTTAGTGTTATTCGTTTTTAAACATTCTGTTGATTAAACTTTGCTTTGTTATGTCACCACTTGTAACAGGTGAGCGTTTGAGCCCTTGGATGTCCGTGGGATGCTTCATGATGGGTGTCTCCATCATTTTCTTTTGAGTCTCGACTTCTCACAGTGTAGATTTTACTTCTTTGAGATACTCAGTTTCCTGTATGCAAGGGTTTCGATGATAAAGGGATATATTCTCTTATGGATGATGGGTTGGTCTTTGTATTTGGAAATTTTTATGTGAAGACTTAAAAGTCTATAAGCCGAACTGTAGAACATAATGACTTTGGAGCCATCAAAACAAGTTTTCTTCAGTTGGTAAAATTCAGAAGAACAAAGTATTTAAAACCAAATGGGCCTAAGTATATTACCCAGGCCCATTATAAGAGGTGTATATATATATGTTTAGCCTACCTTCATTCATAATATTTCAAGCCGAGAAACTCGTCCCCTTATAAGTTAAAACCCTAAAACTTCTCTGAGACCTAACTTCCAGCTCAAGATATGGTACTTCTCCCTCTCTGTTCTTTTCTATTTCATCTACCAGTTTCATCATTGACTGTTTAGTTTGATCGTTTGTTTCTGTTTCGCTTGCAGACAGAAGAAGTTGTGAACTCGAGAGCATATCCTCTCGCAGATTCTCAGTTATCTATAACGATTCTTGATCTCATTCAACAAGCTGCTTACCACCAGCAGCTCAAGAAGGGTGCTAATGAAGGTACCTTGTTGTTATATTTGTACTTTTAAATTTGTGAAACCAAAACTGATTTTTGTATAATTTTCTCTGTTTTTCTTTTGTTCAGCTACGAAGGCACTTAATCGTGGGATCGCTGAGATTGTGGTTATGGCTACAGATGTAGATTCCCTGGATATTCTTCTTCATCTTCCTTTACTAGCCGAGGATAAGGTTTGGTTTCTTCCTTGTTTGTTTTTTTTAGACATTTGCTTCTTTTTTAATGTCTTGTCAGAGTCAAGTAGCTTTTGTTTCCTGAACTTAGACAGCCTTTTATGTTGTTCTTGTGACTTCTTTTCGGTTTACTTGTCCAGTTTTGAATATAGTTTTCCTGTTTTTTTTTAGTTCTTCAGATACTCATGAGTTGGTTTGATTAGTCTGTCTAATCTTTTCCTCTTGATAACTTCTCATGATTAAAATAATTAAATCTTGTATATTGTTTTGGTCACTGAACTCTTCTTGTCTTTAATGATGTTGAAGAATGTTCCGTATGTGTTTGTGCGTTCAAAGCAAGCCTTGGGAAGAGCATGTGGTGTATCAAGATCCGTTATTGCTTGTTCTGTCATATCAAACGATGAAGGAGGTCTGTTGGAAAAACAAATCGAGCATCTCAAGGATGCTATTGAGAAGCTTCTCATCTAAAAAAAACTCAAATCTCTAATTGATTGCTCAGTATGATGGGTCTCCGTGTATGGGAAGGCTTTGACTGAAGTTTTGTTTATAAGCAAATACCAAATCAAAAACCGTCCATATTCATCTCTCTTTACTCCTAATTTGTTGTAACGCATAATAGCATCACATTGATAATTGATACATTTATATTTGGTATCTTCAGAGTTTTTTACTTTTTTTTGCTTTGTTTCTTAACATCACACTGTGACATTTAGACAGCAAGTCAAGAATGTGAAACCCAGTATAGAGTCATAATCTATTATGTTTACTTGTTGAGATCAGATGGCTATGGGAGGAGTAAGAGATAAAATCTGAAAGTGGTATATTATATCAGATGACCACACACAAACACAGTAACAAAGTTACAACTCCTAAGGACTTTTAAAAGGACCAAAGACATTGATAATGTATGGTTTTTATAATACGTTAGCTTCTACTGTAATAGAACGGCGTAGCTTCTCTATTTTGCTTCTTGCTCCAACAACGGAATCTTGTCTAACCCGTTTAACTGGAGCGGCGGCAGAGAGAAGACGCTCACCGTAGAGCTTTTACTCCTGATCTCCTTCAAAACACGCAGAGCAGCGATCGTACTCTTCATGTGGAGGCTCTCCATAAACTTGTGCTCCGCTTGGACACTCTCATCAGACTCTGCTGCACAAACCGTTGGATCCTCGAAGAAGCAATCGAGCATCGCCTCGGACTCCTTGATGAGCTTGTAGAGCAAGTCAGTAGTGTAAAAGGGCTGCTGAAGAACTTTCTGGATGTAAGGCAAGCGCATGAGGTCACCGGTTCGCTTGTCGTACTTCTTCAGAATCTTGACCAATCCTGTGTAGTTCAGAGCACTGTAGTTCTCGAGGAGAACCATCTCTCCGTGGAGATCAACGATCTCTTTCCTTATGCTCATCATCTCCTCCTTCGAATCTTTAGCTTTCCCAATCCTATCTCTCAGTTCCTATTTTCACCAATAGATATAAAACTAAATATTACAGGCCTGAAGGGATAATGGGCTGGGCTTCGGCCCAAATCAGTGAGATGTTTTATTAATTTTTTTACCTTTAATCTGATGATGTACTCTTCCTCCTTCTCGACGAAGAAGTTGTTGAACTTCTCCAGCTCGTCCTCCAGCAACTGGATGAAACTGATCTCTTCTTTCGACATCCCGACGGAGCTCTCGTCGAGCCGGAGACGTTTGGTGGGGCGATCTACGCTTTTGGAGTCGATGAGTTTGAGACGCTTCTTGAGGTCTTTGTAAGACAAGAACTTGTCACGCCATTCAGGCAGTGTCTGCTCGATCTGATTGCTCAGACTCTTACCGAACTTCATGCTTTTTTTTCTTCTTCTTTTTTTGTTATGTTTTTTTAATCCTTGAGTGTGAGAAAAATGAGGGAAAGTGGAAATGAAGTTGAGAGATATAATAAGGATGGTGAAAAAGGAATATTCGGGTTAGAATATCCATTTTTCGTTGTCTTAATTTCGGGAGAATATCTCTTGGTATCATTCCTTTTTCTAAATCTTTTTTATTTGCTAGCTGTGGGTGATATTACAACACATGGCAACTGTCGGTTAATAAAATAATTATCCGTCACATTCTTTAACCAACCGGTTAATGTTTTCCTTGCAATAAATTTTGAACAATAACCAGCAATTGCCTAGTTTTTTTTTTGTCGTCAAAAAAAAAAAAAACCAGCAATTGCCTAGTTAAATTGATCCAATTCCAATTTTTAAGAAAATTTGGTATATTTGTATTTCTCTGTTTTAATTTTAAAACTATAGTAATAAATAATCATAAAAAAGAGTATTGATAATCTTATATTTTACTGATATAATAAGTACAGCTCAGATTTGGTCATGATAAAGGACACGTAGGACATTGGGTCTTCATGATCTATCCATCTCTCCGTGATCATTTACGAGCAGTAGTTTGACGACAACCACTTTTGATTTAGAGAAAATATATGAATTTAAAGAATATTATTAAAATATATGCGAGTGGTCATAAGTTTTTGGGGGTCCAATCGATCATGGGAATATTCGTGAGTATAAGAAAGGGTATAAACCTTTGGCATCTTTCTTTAACTTTAAAGCATCCAAAAGTACAACCATTACACCCGATTCGCGTCTCTATTCATACCATTTTTGACCTAGTCTAATATGCAAACTTGTATGTTACTCTTTTCAACTTGTCACAAATCTTTAATGTTAAAACTACTACAGTACTACTAAGTCCAAGAATATCTATTGAAATTTTAAACATACATAATAAGACAGTGGGTTTGCTGACGCCCAAGTTAACATCACTACGATGTGGGCTGGCTCATTATATTATAGTAATTTTCAACTCGAATTAGAAATTCTTGTGGCATGGTCATGCATCAAGAAAGGATATTCTACATTTTGATATTAGAGATTTATGGATATGATTTATATTTTCTACATTGTTGTATCCGAGTTCCTCATCTTTGATTAGGTCGGTAATATATTTACGCATGAGGCATGACTTATGCCTCTAATGATCCTGATTGAGAGATGTATACTTATTAATCAAACATAACACATAAGACATTGTCACATGACATATACTTATTTATTTATTTTGGTAAAATATTAAATCAATACTTATTACTGTTTACTGAGGCTAATAAATAAAAAAGAAGTTAATCCTTTGCCTTGTTCACAAAAATAATACATATCCTTCATTACAAAACTGAAACAAGTCAAACTACATTTGATCTCAACTTTGATGTTTAAAAGAAACCGTACGAAACTCAAAAAGGCATTCTTCTTGAGTCAACTTTATGAGTTCCATTTCAGTCACTTCCCCATTTCCGGACAACGCTTTCTTTAGCAGAGACCTCACTAAAACCATCCTTCTTCCACATCTCCTCTGAGTCATCACCATTCACTTTAGAAACTTTTCCTCCCGTGAGTTTGGAGCTTAGAGAAGTTAATCCTTCCCGTGTTCCTCGCAGCGCATACAACAACGGGTTTAACACAAACGCAGCCATAACTTCACCTTTCGCAACTATCATATACTGCAGTCATTAAACAACAAGAAAACTCTTTTATCTTTCTAATAAGAATGGTTGCTTTGATAAGCAAAAGGCATACCACGAGAAGTATTGCTAAGAGAGTAATGGTAATCTGCTGTGCTTCATTCCAGAAGTGATCGCCACTAAACCAACCGCCACCACCTCCTCCAACCACCAGATTCTTCCCTTTTCTTGATCTCTTTGTCCCACTTGTCAAACTCATTCTTCTTCCCGCCAAGAGCGCTTTCCAATGATTTACGAGCTTGCTCCTGCACAATCAACGAAATTGAACACCACCACGATATTAGGTACTAAAAAGTCACGAAGCTGCCCTTGTCCATCTTTAGAGTTTAGAGCTAATCATTTCTCATTTGTTCTTTTTTTTTTCTGAGAGAGAGAGAGAGAGAGAGAGTTAAAGTTTTCAACTTTCTTTTATCAGCAACAGTAAAAGGCAATCAATCATGTTTGCCCAAGGAAAAATGCTTGAAAAGCGATGAAGATGTAAAACTCTTTAAATTTTTAAAAAGTGTGAATCAGCGTAGTTCCAAATATAAGCAAAATCAGACATATAAAGTATCTCTCTGAGCCAAACATCCAACCAAACACCTAGATATACAATCTGGTTATTAAAAAAAGAAATAACCCTCACATTAACTGACTTCTAACAAACTCTCGCAAGAGCTCTAGTCTCCAGTTAATCTGCTACTAAAGCTTCCAATTTGTAAGCGGAGAAAGTCAAAAAAAAAAATATATAATCGGAATCATTTCAATTCATACGATTGACTGAAACCCCTAAAGAGTAGCCGATAATTGGAATACTCTGATTCGTTCCCAATTCATTTGCTTGAAAACAATCAATAAAGGTGGGGGTAGATAAGATAAGTAAGTAACAAACCTCCCTCTGGTTGTTGCCGCCGGAGAAAAGACAAGAGAACCTGGGCTTGCTTTTGGTAATTGAGGTTCGCAGAGAGAAGGCAGAGTTGGAGTCGAGACTAGTCCGGCGCCAGAGGTGGAGAGGCGGCGAGGAAGAGGAAGAAGAAGAAGAAGAAGGAGTTATAAGCAGCAGTCGGATGACGTGACCCATCTCTCACTCTCACTCTCACTCTCACTCTCCCTTATCCACAAATGTGATTTAAAGAGTCGGAAGTGAGGCTTAGTGGGCCTTTAGCGTTCCTGATTTTATTCAAGTTTTGAGCCCATTTTAGATTGCTATATCTCATGTTCTTCTTCTCCCTTTTCTGTTCGATCTAGATAAGTTTGATCTTAAACTTACCAAAATGCTTATTTGTGGATCTCTGTCTTACGCCTTTTCTATATCAATAATTTCTTTACCTTTAGTTTGCCTCATTTTGCGGTATACGTCTCAGTTTTATCCCAAATAATTTACTTGACTAGATTGACTTTTCTACCCTTCCTATGTATGAACGAATGTTTTGGTTGGTTAAAAAATTGACCTATAAACATTCAAGGAAAAATCATTCTACTGATCATCAATGAGTTCATCTATATCTTTGTCAAAGTGGTTTAAAATTGATTTCACTGTGGATTAATAACCCTCTGACCTCAGAAAATCTGTGGCTATTCTTATGCTATCGAGATTGTTGTCGACCAGCAAAAAAAAAATACTATAAACCAAACGCACATAAGTTCTTAACTAAAAACAAATTGTGTAATGCCCCTAACAAAACTGGTTGGAAGGACAAGAGCCAAGAGGGTCCGGTCCATATATGACCGGGTCATGATTTGCTGAGAATAATTTCGATAAGGTTAACGAGTACTATAAAATATCAGATTTGGGGACCCGGATGGCTTAATCATGTTGTTCCTAATTAGTCAGCATAACAATAACAAGAAGCTATAAACATAAAAACAAACATCTCCATCTATCTACGTATATATATTACAAAAACCAATATATGTTGATTACACTTATTGTCAAGAAACAGGAGGTTAATTTCACTAAACTTAGAACAACCCACATGGTTTGATTCTCATCAATCACCCTATTCACTTTCTAATCCACATTATTTAATTTGTCTCTGCTCTTATTATTGCCTTGGTGTTAAGCACGGTTTTACTTTGGGGTATATTAAAGGGTTCTTAGTGATTAATGATTACGAATATTTTGACTAAAGCGTTCATGTTGTTGTTCTGTCACCACCAAAACATTCTCGTTATCTCTTAAACTATATCAAAACAATGTCATAATCACTTGTATGGTTGTATATTTCAAACTGCTAAACGATTGCTTATTAAAATTTGGCTCAAACACCAGTGTTATTTGTAGATAAGCCTGCCTCATATATAAAGAAAACGATCATTGTCCAAGCTTATAATAACCGAACCTATTTTAGATGCAGCTAGGCAAGTTATGCACATGTGAAGCTAGATTAGTTAATATTTTGTACACTCCTCACTTGTTCCGGTTTCAAAGTACAATCCTTCTTCACATTATATAATTTTCATAAGAAAATGTTATAAATGGTACGTATAGGATGCCCTCCAATTTTTAATTATAAATATATTATTATATTCTATGCAGTTGCAAACTCCAAGAGAGAACTAGGTTAAGATCCGCGCCTTGTATTAAATATTTTTACATATTATGGAATAATAAATATATATTAAATAATTAAAAGTCAGTAACTATTAAATATATAATTAAATTGGTGCGAACATATAAATCAATTTTATTAATAAAAAAAAAATATTTTTTTATATTTGATAGAATATGTTATTAAATTTAAATGATATTGACATATATAATATATTTTAGTATATTTTTAATATTAATGTCTATTAAATGATGATTTTTACTCATATAGTTTTTTTTGATCATTTGTATCTTTTATAGAAAAAATTTAAAATACTGATAACAAAATTTTCATTGTGGGATTAATAGTTTTAGTAATTTATAATTTAAAAAAAATAAGTTGTCAATGATCGTTCAAAACTTTTATCAAAAACCTTGTTCAAAGTAAATTTTGAAACTAAAATATTGTATTTTATATGGTTTATAGTTTAATTTACAACGATATATATATTAACCTTAATAATTAATTAAATTAGACTTTTTACTTATATAATTTTTGTAATCATTAGTATTTTGTCATAACAAAAATTTTAAACCATGGATCATAAAATTTGAATGTGAGACTTTTAACAGTTTTAGTAATTTATAGCCGTTTGTAAAAATTCAAAATATAACATATACATAAAAATCTAAATTTTTATTATATGGTTATTGTGGTTGTTTAATTTATTTAATAGTTTAAAATTAAACAAATATGATAGAAGATACACTATTTTTTATCAAATCTTTATTATTCAAAATCATTAATTTTCATATATACTTTAGCCACATTAGGCAATTCCGTAAATTTTATTTAAAGAAATAATAAAGTACTTTAATGATGAATTTATTGTTAGTTTAATAAAAAACTTATTATATAATTAGATGGACCAACATATTTTTCTAATGATTCTATTGATGACATGTGGTTACAAAAAGAAATTGTAATGTTTATCAAATAATATATATGAGATAATTGAGAGAGGACTCATTTGCTCTCCTCTGACGCTTCCTTATAAATAACGCATATGAGCCATTAAAGAGTCCCACAAATACTTTTACTCAAAAAAAAATAAAAGAAGCGAAGATTTATTAAAAATGAATATGGCAAACGGAGAGAAACCAAAAAAGAAGAAAAGTCTCATGAACTTCTACAAGTTCTCCACCACCAGTTCGAAGCAGTCACTCATAAACCCTAAATCCACACCAAACAAAGTCCAGATCCCACCATCATCACTATATCAAGAAGAGGTATCAAAATCAATCGTGGTCCAGGCAAGTAAAACACAAAACCATGCAAGGAGGGACATCTTTGAGTTAAAGACTACTAGTAATGAGAGAAAGAAAGGCGGTGGTGGGGGTGGTGGTGGTGCGGCGGAGGAGGGGAGGAAGTCGGTGTCTCACGTGGAGAGGGATACGGAGGCGAGGATAGCGGCAGCGGCGGAGATGTTAACGGTGAGGATATTAGCAGCGGACATGCCGGGGTTTATGCAAGCACATGCGTTTAGGTGTGCGAGAACGACGTTAGATAGTTTGGAGAAGTTTAGTTCGAAGCACATGGCTTTCAATCTCAAGAAGGTAATAACACTTCTCTTCTCTTCCTTTTTCGCATTTATTTTTTTTGTCCATTTCTGCTATTCTATCAATTATTTACATGAAAAAGTATCTCATAAGAGGCGAACTTTCATGAACAACAATACAAAACTGCGATAAAACTTACAATATCATTTTACCAAAAAAAAAACTTACAATATCACTAAAACATGATATTTTGTTTTTATATGATTTTGTGTAAAAAGGATTTACATCTAACCAATGATAGTATCTATTGTGTTTCATATTGGTCACGAAATCAATTTGTGTAGTCACTGGACTATCCAACTATATACAATAGAATTTCTCATAACATATGAGCATATAAAAGATATTTAAACTCATTTTTTTATGTTTGACATTTTGCGTTTTTAGAGTGTCTCTAAAGTTGAGTATGACTTTTACATCTGTGATATTGTAGTCTTCGAATTACTGTAGACGGTTAAATAGTTGAAATGGGCATATCAGATGAATGAGACTAGTAATAGCTTGTATTGATATACGAACAACTAGCAGAAAACTCATTTTCAATACAAAACATACAATAACTAAATACAAAGCATGATCGAGAAAATGACACATCATACCTCTTAGCCAATTGCCTCTGCTTTCATGATATTAAATGTCAATATCAAACACATGAGTGGTGTTTTCTATGGGCTGCAAAATAACACAAAAAAATAATCAGTGTGGGTGTGAATAAATAAATTTTGGATCTCAAAATGGATGGGAAAGTTAATATTGGGATTAAATTATACAGTATACTGCTCCAAAATAGGATTAAATAATAAAAACAGAGTGATGGGAAACGGTCCAGCTAATGTTGAAAAGGGCATCCAAAGGGGTATGACCCAACAGAGCCATGTGGTCCTCTTTCACTCTTATCCCTTTTTAACTTATTTTTGGATCCCTCTTTTGTCTCTCTCTCTCAGTCTCCACATGAATGATCGATGCGGCTTTGACTATTAGTTCTCTTCTCTCTAGACATTTAGTAAAAGAAGTTTGATTTTTAAAAATATAGTATAGTTAAAATCTAAAGATATCCTTCTCTTCGTACCCTTAAATTAATAGGGTGGTGGAACAAGCATCAATACATTTTGCAAAATAGTAGTAACATGCTAACTCAACACATATACTAAATACATAGCAGGACTTTGAAATCGTGAAAATATTATGACAACTATGAATAATACAAATAATATGGACCTATGTTTTGGAAACATATTCCGGATAAATATTTATGCATGATATATTGTTTGTAATATAAGTGAGATTTGATAAATATGCAGGAGTTTGACAAAGGGTATGGACCAGCATGGCATTGCATAGTGGGGTCAAGTTTCGGGTCGTTCGTGACACATTCCACAGGTTGTTTTATTTATTTCTCAATGGACAAACTCTACATTCTCCTCTTCAAAACCAAAGTTCGTCCTGCTTCTCCCCATTGATTTTATTTCTTTCTTTCCTCTTCTTCTTTTTATTATATATTGTTTTCCTCTCTTTCGTTTTAGGATGTCACTTATACCAATCATATTCAAAAGGCCTACTGTAAATTCATTATTACTACTCTTTTTATAATATGTCATCATAAAGTTGGCACAACTATACAAGCTTTAATTTAGTTCTATCTGTGGGTCGAGTTTGTTTTGATTGTGTTAACTGCTATGCGTCCAACGAAATAAATCTCGGAATATATATTCCTTAAAAACCTGAGTAATGTGATTTAAGATTTTGGAATATAAAAGTTATGCATGCTATGAAAAAATTTATACGGTTCAGTTTATTCTGCCAAAAAGGTTGAATTGCGTTATGTTATTCTACTATTCATTTGACATACCACTCAAGTCTTAAGTGTACAAGAGTAGCTTAAAATAAGGAGCTTAAGGGATACTACTAGCTACTAGGAGACGACTCCTTTTTTAGGAAGGATGGGAGCTCCATGTAGCATAGACAAGCCTTACTACTATATTTGATTTCTTCTACTCTTTGTTGTATACAAGGCTCAGTATAAGTGATCACATCGAATTTAGGTCAATACAAACATGCTCTTCTCAAGTTCTCTCAATATAAGTGATCACATAGATTTTTTTCAAAACAAGAAAGCTAGAAATTAAGATACTATAATTTAGTAATAGACCACTCATTTCAAACATATTGTGGTCTCCGACTTTTAGCACAATGACTAATTCCAAATTACAGAATTTATATTTGCACCAAAAAACTCCTTTTACTTGGGAATATTGCAACCTTATGGCAACATGGAAACCTGGTGAAAAAAATATTTCCAATCCACATTCATTGGTAACAAGATCTCTTTTGGCCGAAATGGCTTTGTATTTGACGTTTTTGTTACGAAATGTTTCACAAACACACAAGCATTGAAAAGATCAAATCTATAACAAGCACTCTCTTCAAACATCATGTCATAAAACAAAAAGGCAAAACCTTCGCTTTGTTATCCATCATGATCTCGAAACTTTCACATAAAGAAAAGAAGAACACACAAACAACCCTAATATAATAATAATATATGCATCCATTGTATATATATATCAAGGGTTTTATGAACTTCCAGCGCTTGATGATCTTCCTCTGCGTCTCCTTCTTCGATTAGACGAAAACATAGAACAGAAGCCACAACCAGCAGATATTTCAGGGGAAGGTGGATCCAACGCTGGAGAAATCTCCAACCGTCCACCGTTGCTACGTCCTCCATCAGATGCGCTACGTTTCACTGTTGCCGTGGTGGAAGCCATTGAACCGTCTCGATGATCGTTACGTCGGTCTTCTTTTCTTTCGTCGTTACGGATTTCTCCGCTCAAGAACCTGTCGTTCCAGATGAGTCCCGATGATCCTTGTCTCCTGAAGGACGTCGTCGATCTTTGCAACGCCATAGTTCTCTTCTTTGTGTTTGTTTTCTTTCAATGGAATGGGAATTTGCTTGTGATCATCACAAAGGTTTTGAAAAGAAAATGAAGAGAAGTAAACAAAAAAACATATTAAGTTTCAACAAAAAAAAGAGAAAAAAAAACAAGAATTATTATGGGAAACGGTTTTTCCTTTTTTATATATTTCTTTGTTGTCGAAGACTTTGTCATTTTTCCAATTTTCTTATTACGATATTCTTTTCTTATTACGGTTTCCACATTTGTGGTTAAACTGACAATTTCTAGGAAAATTAGATTCATTTTACCAAAAATAGGGGAAACCGAAGAACATAACTTACCGTCTGTTTTTTGATATATATGTCCTAATTGCTGAAGGAAATAAAACTGTCACAGTCATCGCAAAACGAGTTATAAAAAAAAAGTTTATTATGTAAGATTGGTCCAGATGGACGACATGCGTTTCGTGTCCTAACGATTTTACTTTGATTTGCGCGGGTCAACAAAATGAGTGGTTATCTCAATTATCAATTTTCCTAAATATATATGAATAAACAACTTGGTCTAACTGGTGACTACTATGAGATCACTGGGAATGAGTAAAGAAAAAATGCAAAAAAATAAAATTAAAGGAATAAATAGAAAAATTATTCCTCATCAATTTTAGGGTCCGACTGGTGACCATTATGAAAATAAAAGAAACTAATAGGAAAGTAACGTAGAGGAATAAAATTGCAGTAATGAAAAAAATGGTTATTCCATCCCATATTTAACAAGGAATAACTTTGTTCTTTATTTTTCTAAAAAAAAAAGAATTGTAGGAAATGAAAAGAAAAAATTATTTTTTATAAAAGGTAATTTTTTTAAAGAATATTAGGGAATATATTATTATTCGCCGTTCTTTAGTCAAAGCATGATTAATGGGGTACTTAAAGGGGGGTGTTTAGCAAAAAATTAATATAATAGTGGGTGAGACCTACACAAAAACTAAACACCTGTGTTTATTCTGCTTAATTAAGCACTGGTGTTAGCATTGTTTCGCGGGTCCCACTGATACGTGGCGGCCCGCGATTGATTCGTTTTTAATTTTTTTTTTTTAAATCAGAAGAAAAACCAAAAAAAAAAAAAAATTAAACACCCCATTTAGGGTGCTAGGGTTAATGGTGCTCTCACCATTCATACATTGAGTATTGAGTGAAGAACAAATTTGTTTTATATTCCAATATAATAAAAAGAACGAGAATGAATGGAAATGAAAAACTATTCCTTGTAAATGGTAAAAAAAATTAAGAATAGCAAAGAATGCATTATTCCTTTTTATTCTTGGGTCACCCATTTAGACCCAACATGTATTTATATTAATATTTCTGATGATAACCACTATTTTAGAACTTTAGAATATTTGTTCTTTTTTGACCAAAAAAAAAAAAGAATATTTGTTCTTTTAGATAATCAATTCATGAGAGCCCATATTTAATGTAGAATATTTTCTTTTGGTGGATCTTCCGACTGATCTTAAGTTAACAAAAGCCCAACAAGCCACTTGTGTCTTTTTGACTTGTTTTGTTACTCCTTCCTCGGTCTCTCTCTCCCTCCCTCGAATTCTCTCATCATCAAGCTCCCAAAACTTCGCATCCCTCAGGTTTGTGTCTTATCTCAAAGTAGATCGTCTTAGTATGAATAAATAAAAATCGCTTTAGACACTTTTACCTGGATTATTCGAGAGATATATTCTTTGTTCTCAACTGTTTGAGATTGAGAATCGAAATGTATTGTGATGATTACGTAATTCAGTTTTTGTCAAATTGGAATCGGTTGATGATGAATAAATTAATCTGATTGTACTGTTTACTTAGCACTCTTTGGTTGACATTTTATAGAAAAAACAATGAAACTTGTTTTAGCTTTTCTGAAACTTTGATTAGTTTATTGTTATTATTTGCAGAATAGATAAAATGGCAACAGCATCAAGGTTCCAAGCATTCTTGAACAGTCCGGTTGGACCTAAAACAACCCATTTCTGGGGTCCTATCGCTAACTGGGGCTTTGTTGCCGCTGTATGTTTTCTCTTTCTCAATCTTTTTCTTTTCTTGTGATCCAATGGGATTCATTCATCGTTTTTAATTTTTTTTTTTCAACAATAATAGGGTTTGGTGGATATGCAAAAGCCTCCGGAAATGATTTCTGGAAACATGTCCTCAGGTATCTTATTATGAAGGCCTTCCTTATATTATGCAGCATTGGTAGCTAAGTGAAGCCTCTAATGCCATTTGTTTTGTTACAGCCATGTGTATTTACTCTGCATTGTTCATGAGATTTGCCTGGATGGTGCAACCACGCAACTATCTCCTACTTGCCTGCCATGCTTCCAATGAGACAGTTCAGCTCTACCAGCTCTCTCGTTGGGCTAGAGCCCAGGGGTAATTTCTATATACCTCAGAGAAACCACATATAGTCGTGTCTAGATGCACTACTCGGAAACAAGTTTGCTTATAGGATTACTGTTTTATAGATGAAGCCAGTATGTTTTTATGCAATTGCTTCCACAGTTTAGCCCATATCGTGTTGTTTTCTAGCTTATTTTGAAGTCCTTTAAACGTGCTTGATGACAGGTATCTATCCTCCACGAAAGAAGAGGAGAAACCGTCTCAGTAAACCTAAATGATGAAGGAGAGGGTTTCTTTAACGCTGCAAGCATTTGTTCTTGGGGAATTACTGATATCTATCCATTTGATTTTCCTTTGAAACGTGTTTGTCTTGTGTCCCCAAGCTATATGGTTGCTTTACTTGTTGGATCCTTCATTGACAATTATATCTTTTCTTTCACAAGTAACAGATTATAATAAAACTTGGGACATGTTGGTGGCAGTCCACATTTCCTGTTACTCCAACACAAATTGCTAATGAACAAAAGACGACTTAGCCAAGTTGAGAGTGCTTGAGTTTTGGATCTTTCTCTAAGCACATGATTTGACATGAGTCGAAAACACAGACATGAACGCAAATGAACAAACTTTTATCTTTCAAACCGTATCCAATATCTTGCAGTCTCAATCACATAGAAATTTATCATCAAAATCAAAGTATGGCAAAGGTCCTTCTAGCTACTTCCTCCAGAGACAAAAGACTAACTGATCTGTTATGCTTTGTTTATTTTCAAAGCTTGATAGGTACTGTGTCAATCTCATACTGCATCAATTAATGTTTGCTTGGGGACACTTTATTACATGAAATGAAACCCGTCTTAAGCAGAAACTACGGAATTTTGATTCATAATCCTCTCAGAATTTGAAAACCATTTGCTCTGTGAATCCGAGTTCCTTGAGTATTCCCTTAACCTGCAGTGAAACAAACCAACGTAACAATTAGACATGAAGAGATATTGCCAAGATAAGATGTTGACGAATTGGAACAAACCTCTCCTTGTGACCAGTCTGGAGCTTTGCCTCCGGATACATGCTCCATCATCCCAGGAGGACCACACACCTGAAATAACAATAAATAATACCACGTTAATTAATAGCGAATGCTTTGCTCCTATCCACAACTTCTTTTTCAGCAAATCAAATCCGTAAACATCCTAATTCTCGATCTCTTAAGAAACATTGTCTGTTATGATGAAAACTGATATAAAACATCTCCATACTCCAAAATCAAAAGGAAAAGGAAAAAAGCTCACTAATTAAATTAATGTACTGTCATATATTTAAGCAGAAAAATATTACATAGCACACAAGGGAAGAAGCGATGGAATTAGATTGTAGAAACACTTTCTTTTAACAAAAAACAAGAAATGGTTCTGAAGGTTGTAAGGTAACTTACGAGGATAAGTGTATCGTCAGCAGGAAGAGGTAAGCCTTTCAGAGCCATATCCTTTGAAACGTAACCTACTCCTCCTTTCCAATTTTTACTAGGATTGTCAACAGTATAGAATACCTGTCCATTTTAAACATTTCATTTTTTATTAATAAGAGTAGTGTATGCTAGTAAAATAAGCAATTGAAGAAATCAAAGAGGATTCTACCTTCAGGTTTGGGTGGTTTGCCTGAAGTGCATCGAGCTTTTGCTTGAGAAGTATGTCATCCGGAGAAACATTGGCATAGAGTAGTGTTATCTGTGCACACAAAATTGTAAATTCCATGTTAGGATTATTTTGTGTGAAAACACAGTTTTCAAATGAGCTGTAAAGGATGATAACAGTTTTAAGATCTGGGTAAAGAAACCACAATCTGGAATACGTAGAAGTTAAGCAATGTATGGATAGATTAAATACTTCAATATGGGGTATACAAATAATCATTTTTGAGAAAAAAATAAGGTAGCAATAAACTGGTCACCTTCGTGTTGTCCTCAGGATTCTTCACAATGGTATCAATCACCTGAAGCATTGGAGTAATCCCACTTCCACCAGCAATCTTCAAGTAAAAAGAGAAAACGGATACAAACAACACACAAAATTACCAGTCAGAAATTATTTGTCATTACATTGACTTGTATCCATTATTAAGAAACTGAATTTCTACGGACTTGTATTTCAACAAAGGGGAGCAGGTGAAATCATTCCATACATTGAGATAACGAAAAAACTACTAGTGAAGTCCTATCTTCAAAGTTCAACCTTCACATATGTTTTTTTCAGGCTTTCCATTTCAATATATAGAACAGATTGTGTGTAAGAAAGCTTCAATAAACTTGGTTGTAATAAGGGAACAAAGGTTTATACCATGCCAATATGTTTCTTCATATTAGGCGAATATTTGAACTTCTCAATGGGTCTACAAGAAACAAAAGGTAGAAATAGTTAAACATCATATAAAGTAAAGAACTATCAACAACCGTAGTAAGTAAATGCTAAAAGTCAAGAAATTATACCCTTTCACTTCCAACACATCCCCCGGTTTTAAGCTGGCAAAATGCTGACTCATTTTTCCATCTGGATATACCTGCAAAAGGCAGTGAACACATCATAACAAAATCAAAACAAATCGAAGAAATCAGATCAATCATAACACAATCAGTTCTTTGCTAGAAAATAGTGCAAAAGTGGAAAGATGCACATGGATATTAGAAGACACTCATACGGTCATACCTTAATCAGTAAATCAAAATAGCCCTTAGCCTCTGGGTCTGATATAGGAGTGTAACTGAGATTGATTCACAAACATAAGATAAACATGGTTAATAGAAGCCCCACGTACATAAGCACAAGTATTGAAAGAGTTTTAAGTGGAAGCAAGAAAAGTAAAGATCTGGAAGAGGTATTTCCAAGATAAGTTAAGATATTGAGTAATCCAGAAATTTGAAATTTAGAAACCACAAAGTGGTAATCTCAACGGCTAGGCTAACAGGTTCTTTAACTCAATCAGAAAAAGTGGTTGTCCGGACATGAAAAACCATGCAAAGCTGGTGAGAAGTTTTTAGCTGAACTTACGGTCTAACGACATATTTCGTTTTCCCTTCAGCGTTATAGCCTAAAGGAGCCCTGTACAAAGGAAAAGGAAACAGGTTAGAAATTTATCATCGGAGAAAATTACCCAAGTTGTCAGTAAATAAATTTGTTTTACTGTAAAGTTGTACGAGTTAGAGCGCAACATACCTTGTGAGGAGACAAGAAGCAACATGCAGACCCAAGTTGGCTGAGGGGTCAAATGAGAACCTAGAATTCAAGGAAAAAGGAAAACAAGAGAACCAAAGTTAAACACCACTTGGATTTTTTTTACCAACAATGATTTCATAATGCCTACCACATATGCACTACAGGGATACAAACTACTTAATACATGTTGAAAATAACACAAGACAGGGTGAGTAACAAACAAAGGATTCACCAGCTAGTTATCCATATCATCGCTCCCTATTGCCAATATGTGTATATTTATGAAGATAGTTAGTAAGTCGAGCAAAGACCTGAACAACTTGGTGTTGTGGCTAACTGTAGCAGTGTCTTGGAGCTTGAACTCGAGCCATTTGTCAGGGTTCAGAGCTGAAACCAGACAGAAAATAACAACATAAGGAAAAAAAGAAGTGTATGGAGGAGCCCGACGCAAAAAGGAAAATAAAACATAAAGAAATCTGATCAAAATCAATTGTAGGTAAAAACGTTTCGGAGATTAAAGGAAAAACCGTGGTTAACTTGAGAGTAAAAAAGAGAGCACCTGTTTTGGGTCCAGTCTCTTCCTTAGCTTGATCCAGATAAGCCTGTGAGATCCATCATAAAGCCACAAACGAGAGTCAGCAATCACTAACAAACACACAAGATTTTATTAACCCGATACGAAAGCGTTTTCAGTATCTGAATCAGTGTGTTCCTCTAGACTCGCCTGATCGAATGTGATATACAAACAAAATCTATATTGAACAAAATACAAATATAAATGAATCAAACCAGCTTGGAAAACGAAAAGCTCACCAGATTGTTGCCGGAGGTGAGGTAGTAACAGGAGAATCCACCGGAAAGGGCCGCGATCGCGCCGGCAGAGAATCGGAAAGTACCATGACCAGATTTGATTTGCGATCGGAGTGCGGCGGGGAATGCGATCGGAGCTGACCTAGCGAGTCGTCGGAAGAAGGAGGTCGCCATAGTGGTTCAGATCTCGGAGAATAACAAAGGTTGCGCAATGGGAGGGTTTTAGAACCTTGTGAGTGAGAGACCTGAAGATTGAAAGTGCATTTGATACGAATACTTAGGATGAAGATGGGCCAGTTGGGCTTCTTCTTACGTTTATGTTTAGTTTATGATTTAAGCCCAATTACAATTTGCTCTATGTAAACTACAAAGTACTCTTGGAAAGGTTTACTACTCTCTACTCTTCTTCCTTCGCTCTTCCTCTATTCTCCCCTTAATTTCTGTTACAAATCAGGTGAACTCTAATCAGAGCGGTGGAATTCTTAAAACAAAATCTTGATAAAAAAAAAATTATACTAAAACATAAATCAATAAACTCTCCATAAACACATTATTAATAAAAGGCCTTCTATTTATATAAATACAGTAGTTTTTTTCTTATTGATTGTTGTATAATAGCTAAATGAAAAGAAATTAAAAACCAAAGCAAAGATTATAACACAGCTTAAGTTTTCAAGTCTTTACGCAATGATTAGTTCAGATTAAGCATCAAAGCTATAACAATCGTTTTGATTTCTCTAAAGCATCAAAGTCGTAACTTTCTAGCTACAAACTCGAGAGAGAGACACTAGCTTGCGGTTTTGAGTGAACATTGCAAGAACCCTGATCTACCCATGTCGAGATCAGGTGGTGAGCTATGGCAAATGGCCCCGGGATGAACATAGGAGCGAGCTCGCCGCTTTCCACATTGAAATCAGTTGTCAGACTCTTGCTTTTCTCCACACCTTTACAGATTTGCTCTATCTTTGAAGCCGCTGTTCTTTGCGCCTTCCTGTATTCTGCAAAGGCCAGTGCTTTCTTCACATCTTCTCTACTGTGCCATTGAGCATCTGCGCAACACAACATGGTGGTAGTTGTTAAAGATGAGCTCAACGTGATGAATGTTAAGAAACTCTTGGGGATTTTCCAAAGGAGTTGAAGTTACTCTTACCTTCTAATTCCTCCTTGTCTACGTTTATGTCAAGAGTCTTGGCGAAAGCAAAGAACCCCAACATCAGCTGGCATGGCGTGCTACTTGGTCCCACTGCAGTTTAAGACAAGCATATCATCGTTCTGTTAAACTTGCAGGTCAAAAAAAGCCACAAACGAAGAGATCAAACCCCCATCAACATGATACAAGACTAAATATCTTAATCTTCAAAGAAAAAATAATGTTGTAATCAATAAATAATATAGGTTACCCTCAATTTTTATCTGCCAGACGAGTAAAATTTCTCATTAATATGACTCTACAGGATGCATGCATTGAACATTAGCTAACGAGACTCTGTAAACCACGAGCTAACAAAGACAAGCTAAATGATACAACTAGTACACCAATTATAACAAGTCAATTTACCAGGCCAAGGCTGAGAGCTGTGATAAACAACATCTTCTACTTCAATGCCTGTCTCTTCCCATGTTTCTCGCCTCACAGCCTCTTCTAAACTTTCCCCTGGCTAAGCAAAAGCAGCATAGGTAACAATACACATACAAAACAAATAACTTAGCAGTGAGAGAGATTCTTTCTATACCTCAATAAATCCAGCTAAACAACTCCACATTCTAGGTACATATCGAGACTGTCTGCTTAAAAGCGCACGATCATTCTCTCGATCAATAACTAACATTATAACCACCTGGTAAAGGAAAAATCAATCAGCCAGAAGTTCTGCAAAGCAACTCATACTCTTGAGGATAAACATATACCGGGTCAACCCGGGGATAAACCCGCTTTCCGCAAGCCGTGTTTGAGCATTGCTTTCTTCTTCCTGCTTCCTTTGCCACATTTGTACCTCCACAAGACCCACAGAATCTGGATACATTGTGCCACTCAAGCAATGCCCTGGCCTGCCACAGAAACAAGACAACTTAAGCATTATGATAAAAATGATGAAATGCACTTGGAAGAGTGCGGCTCACACACATGTCCTGCAATAGCCAACTCATCCATAGCTCGCTGATCCACCCAATCAGCAGCAACCATCAAAGTCCTCAGCTCGACGAAACAAAGCTTCCTACTTTCCAACCCCGAAACGACGCCGTCTTCTTCTTCTTCAGACACATCAACCGCCCAACACACCAAATCTTCCTCCACCTTGGGTCCTAAATACACAAGCGAGTTCTCGTCCAAATCAACCCCGCGGCTCGCTAACATACCCTTGCAATCAGCTAAGCTGATCCACCCCAGATGCCAGATAGGCGACGTGGTGGAAGCGTCTCCGCCGCCGCTGGAGAACACCAGCGGGCGGCCTTTGCTAAAGGGGAGGACTTTGAAATCAGGGGAAGGCGTGGGGTGATTGGGGATTTGCGGGATCAGGGCTTTGAGGGATTCGAAGGCGGAGGAAGGTGAGAAGGTGTCGGTGGATTTTGGGGTTTTGGATTTCAAAGGGTTGCCTGCGTAGGCGTGGGTGCTTAGGTTCGTTGACATTGTGAGCGATGAGAGTGTTGTTCGGCGGGATAAGTGGAGAGTTACAGATCTGGAGAGTGTGAGGTACGAAGAAGAGGATGAGAGGAAGAGGGCAAGCATCTCTGTTTTTTTTTTACTTCACCATTGTTTCGCGCTTGAAGATCATGTTAGAGAGAGAGAGCTCAAGTGGAGTGAGAGAGTGGAAACGATGATTCAGACAAGTCTTGTCCGAACACGTGTTGAGTTATGTCGCGCACACGTGTCAAATTATGTCGCGCACATTTTTTTTTTCTGATCGAAGTCACGCACATTTTAAACTGTGCAGTTAGTTAGGCGTAACCGTCGGGCTACTTTTAATGAATTAATATTCAAATAAAAAATAGTGTTCTTTTAATTTTCTTTATCAATTAACCCATCTTCTAAATTTTAGTTATATATTTCTAGTTAAAATAATTTTATCACTACTTTTCAAGAAACAAAACCTTAAAAGGAATGAATTTTGTTTTGTTAAATATCCGTTCGACCACCAGAAAACAAACACAACTAAGTCTACCGATGGTCAGGTGACAGAGTTTAGAAGGGCCAAATGACAAGCTTTATCTACTTAGTCTTAAACATCCCAAATGTAACATCTTAAAAATGAACATCCGAAAGATTTAAATCCAAATCAATGAAAAATCTCGCGCGAGTTTTTTTTCATCAGAGAGTGACAATCATTGAAAAGCCTTTTCAACCTTCGAGGCCTAGGGTGGATGTCAACCACGCGCATACATCCTCCGTCTCCTGTGGGATTGTGTAGTGACCAAGTGCACCGTAAGCTTTGAAGGTCGTCTTCTTAAACCCATGTGATAACAAGGCCTGTGAAGATTTCTCCCCAAACTTGAACGGTACAACATCATCACCTAGAAACCAAAGGTACATGAATCAGCACAAGAACAGGAAGACTATTTTAAAAGTTTGAAAATTCAAAATAAGGCATGAATTGCATTTACACTATGCATATTGAGCGATGAAACATTTCAAAATTTTAAGGGTAACATAGTTTGCTTAGTTACCTTTTCCATGACAAACTAAGATGGGTAACGATGCAGCCCGGTTCTTGATCTGCTCCTCTTCTAGTTTACCAGTCAGTGTCCTTCGAAGAAGAAAAGTTCCATCAAAGCTCTTATAAAACAAGAAGAACGTTAGGACTTTTGGCAAAAAGAGGAGACTTACTTAGCACAAGGAAGCCACCCGCTTAAGCCAATGACTGCGCTTAAATTGATAGGGTAAGGATTGCCATTTCCATATTTGCCAAGGGCAAAACAAGTCGCAGAATACAGAGACGTCCCTGCCCCCATGCTGAACCCTCCAACACCTAACTTAACTGTAAGCAATGAAAGATAACACAGTTTTTTAGAAATGGATTCGATATGAAACCGAAACAGGATCGAGGGGAATGAAGAGGCAAGTTTTTGGAAGGAAAACTTACTGTCAGCAGGCTCATTTGCCAACAGATTTGCAACATGTGCGGCAGCCACATCCAGTCCTTCTACATCATCAGGCCCATTTTCAGTGAGGTCCACAACATCAAACCCTGCATAAATTACAGTATACCAACTCATCAAACTTTTTTCTCACACAAAATACTCACTGTTCAGAATTATTATTCGTGCACGAGTCTGATGATTAAGTGGGGGTTATTGGTTCTTATATTTTAATGGATTTTTAAATATTTTTGGATTTATAAATCTGTGATAAATCCATGATTTTTAAATCAAACAAATGGATTTAAAGAAAAATTATAAGAACTTCAAAATCAAAATAGGTGAATTGTTATAAATCAATCAAATGGATTTGTAACTAGACCTAAATAATGACTTACGAGTTCACGAGGGAAAGGTAATAACCAAGTCTGTGATTGAAAAAAAAATTCACTCGCTGTTGATAAGTTAAAAAAAAGATGAGGATATATTTGTGACCCAAAGAGAAATAAATGAGGAACAAAATATGACATATTGACCAATAGACAAGATATGAGATATCGACAAAAGCTTATCATGTACGTAAAAACTGAAAAGGAAATGTTACAAATCCAATCAAAATAACAGGGTTGAACGTAATATTTGTTTCTTTGTATTTTGACCTTTAAAACATTTATAAATCCATTCAAATTCAGTTTCAAATCAAATCCTTAAATAAATCTATGGTATTGAATAACACTTGATTTTAAAATCAGTTCTAAAATCATAGAACCAATAACAACAGATTTGAATATAAGTTTTAAAATTATAGAACCAATAACACTAGATTTGGATATGTGTTTTAAAATGATAGAACCAATAACATATAATTTGGTTTGGATTTTGAAATCCATTAAAATACATAAACCAATAACAGCCTCTAACTTCTGCATAGAGATTCCTATTATTAAGAAAGAAAAAATGGAAGCACTCTTTGGTCTAGTGATGTGGAGCCAAACCAACGATATGTTGGCTAATAATACTCTCGACTACAAGCTAACTACTTGGTTGACTACTTTGCTTAGAGCCTTATAGACTAACTTTCGTTCATCAATTACGAATTTTTCAAACGAAAATTGGGGTTTGGTCGGCACATTCATTCGCAAGAACATGATTAAAATTGCAACTCTATTTAACTTCCCTTTTTGTTTTGATTAGTAATAGTTTCCACTAACCAGTATAACGAATGCTATGTAGCAAATAACTTACAAGCTGTGGAGGGAAAACCACCAAACAAACTTATTGGTTGAGAAGGAGCTGTAGGGCAGATCCATTTGATCTACATCACATATACACAGATGGGTTAATACTGACCAAAAGGTAAAGTAACTGAGCACGCTTAACATAATTAAGGCAACTGCTGGAGATCACTTGAAGCCTATAACTCACATTTGGAAGGGGAAGGGTCTCCAAAATCTGGGACCAGCTGCAGTAAGGACAAAAATTAAAAAGAGATTTAATGTCATGACTGCCAACTTTTGAAACTGACCGTGTATTAATCAAAAAGATGAATCATGTCTTTCATTAATGCTAGTATCCCGTCTCCAGGAGAAAATATGGCTTAATAAAGGCAAAAAAAAATGTTCTATGGTCAATTTAGATTAATTTGTCTCAGCTGATTGTGAAGCGACATTGCATAAAAAAACACCAAAACTCTTGAAAGAAAACTAAGGTACAAGGAAAAGGCGTAAACTTAAACACTATTAGCATAAGTTATAGTCATTATTGAAAGACATTTAGAGTATAGGATGTATCCACCATTCAAAAACAAGTACCTGGAGCCATTGTCGCCAAGGCCATGTAGCCAGACAATAGTAGCTTGGTGTTTCCCTTTGGGCCTAACCACATGAGTTTTCCCAAACTCCACCGCTCTTCTCAAGTTTCTGCCTGCAAATAACGTTGCAACAGAGAGTTTATTTTCCTCTATTATAATCCGTTTGAACTCATTCAAGACCAAATCAAAACCCAGGACAAAAGAGGAAGACACTAACTTGAACCAACTGCAGCAGCACCAGAGAGACTCATTGTTGGACGACAAGCAATGCTGAGAAGAAGAACTTGGGGGAGAAAAAAAAACTCTGCAGGGAAAGGAACACATCAATTAGTTTTACACACCACATTGATTCCATCAGAAAATAAATACCACATTGTTCAAACCAAACATCAAAAGAGATAATAAACTTTTTAGAACTTCAAAATTGACACAAAAACATTTAAAAAGACATAAATTTTATCCCTTTGTTTCCAACTATCTATCTATTAACACCTCTAGAAACTAAATAGAGAATATTAATTAGAATATAGAGTCCGTTCGGACACTATCGCCGGAAAAGTACATCGGAACGAAACACACAAAAATTGGCGTTATCGTAACAAACAAAACAAAAGCTGTAAACGAAATCAAAACGATATATATTGATGAGGAAGGAATTAGTGAAACGAACAGGATGAGCCAGAAACAGATCTTACCTGAGAGAGATACCTCGGCAAGGGTCTAGCGACGGAGAAGTCTAAGGAAGCCACCAAAAGATACAGCGAGAGCTATAAAACTTTTGATGTGCCTTGCAACTTTTATTTTTCCTTAGCGCCCCCTTTACTATCGATTCTCTTCACTTTTATCCCCGAGTCTTTTGTTTTGATCTGTCTTTACCCTAATAATAGAATTTGGGAGATTCGGTTTACTTTTGAACCAACCAAATTTGGGAATTTGGTTTACCTACAATGGTTTTGTACTTTTGAACTATGTTCGTGTCTATAATAATTAGTTACTTACTATTCAGAAAAAGAAAAATTCCACAATACAATGTTGTAAATTGTGCATATTTACACATCGATTTTGCTTTGGATTTTGAGTTGCAGTTTGGACTCTCGTCTAATGTTAAATTTTTCATTCCAATATTAATAACATCTGCCAGGCTGCATGAATATCACGTCACGTGTGTTAAGTACTGTTTATTTCCTAGTCCTATTAGAGCATGATTATCTGATTTAAAAAAAAAAAAAAAATTAAAATTGCACCAATTGCGGGCCACCACATGTCGGTGGGGCCCGCAAACAGTGCACAAAATCCATCCGAAGCAGTCCTCAACTCACGTTTTTTGTCACCGTTTTAAAAATATTGGTGGAGCCCACACATACCTTTTTGCCTAAAAAACCGTTTTACATACTGCAATAATGCTGCTCTTAGTTCTGTTTTTAGAACAATTCCAACAATAAAAACCATATAAATTTCTAAAAAAAAAATTAGGATTATAATTTGTCAATTGTATTTTATTTTTTTTCAAGTCAATAAAAACATTAATTTTCTCTTACATGATGACATGTATGTTTTGCTCTGTTCTTAAAACAACTCCAACAATAAAAAACCATATAAATTTCTAAAAAAAAAATAGTATTATAATTTGTCAATTGTATTTTATTTTTTTCCAAGTCAATAAAAACATTAATTTTCTCTTACATGATGAGATGGTTACTAATAGGTTCTAAAAACTTAGTTTAGAACAAGTCAATAAAACATGTATATCCGGATTTCTATGGGTCTCTTGGTGATTAATCTTAGGGTCTAGAAAGCCTATGAAATCACACCAAAATTATTAAAAAAATATATATAATTTTCTTTTTTTTTTTAATATTTAGAACCCCTCTTCATACTTATTGTTAGAGGTGCTCTATAGAATGATATTAGACAACAAAAAAAACAGCTCTCGTGACTTTAACTCTACTATACTAAAAAAAAGTACAGTAGAGGTAAAGTCCACAAGAGCTGCTTCTCTTAACTTTATGTGCTGCTTCTCTTAACTTTATGTGTCATGTACAAACAAAGAAACTACTACTAAATAAAGTAGGCGACGACTTCTAGTGCACAGAGAGACATCAAACTTTCATACCATTGCTAAGATGAATTAAGTTTCTTCAAACTATAGAGGCATTCATTATAAAAAAAAAAGTTTTTTGAATGAATAAATTTGACATCCATTCATAAAAAGAAGATGAATTAAATATCAGCTACCCTTGCACTGCCAATAAGAGCTTTACATAATATTGATGTTATTATTAGAAGTGTCAAGTACGTACTATTGTTTTCCTAATAGGTTTGAAACAATAATACAAAATTCTAGATTAGATAAATCTCACATTCTCACTTGGAGTTGTGCTGATGTGTGCTTGGGCAATGATAGCTTATTGACTCAGCTCATTTGCTAATCTTGGTTATGTAAGGGTTGTGCTTACTACGTACATATCAAAGGCTGGAGTGTAAAACACTAAGCAATCTAAGTTTTAGACTTGAACAAAACCAAATATAAACAAAGAGTAGGTTCCGGTTATGTTTTGTTGTGCTTATTAACATATCAAACGAAGAAACAAACCAAAGCTCTAACGTGGAGAAACTGGAGATATGATACTAGAACAAACAGACGGAAAACGAAAATGCCTCCCCCTCTGAATATGCAATTTTGGCATCTCTACAACCCTTCTTACACCTGTAGTCACATCATCAACATCATCATCATCACCACCAGCTGCCGCCAAAAGATCGACCACAACAAGTTTAGAATCCGGCGGCTCATTCACCGTAACTCTCCCTTCAAGCATCTCAATCACCGTAGCCATATCAGGCCTATTCTTAGCCTTCTCCTGTATACACCAAAGAGCCACACACACCAGCTTCATCACCTGCCCTTCATCATCAACCTCCTTGGCTTCCATCAACCGCTGATCCACAATCTCCATCACTCTCCTTTCTCTCATCTTCTGGTTCACAATCCTCGGAAAATACTCCAACTTCTTCTTCTTGGTCCTCTTGTTCTCTACCCTCGTTATACTCCTCCTTCCTCCGATCATCTCTAGGAGCACGATCCCGTAGCTGTAAACGTCAGACTTCTCGGAGATACCGTGCTCTAGAAGCCACTCTGGCGCTAGATACCCGCACGTGCCGCGAATCTCAGTTACTACTCGGCTCTCGTCTCTGGCAACCAGCTTTGAGAGTCCGAAGTCCGTTACCACCGCTCTGTAATCCTCGTCGAGGAGAATGTTCTCTGGCTTAACGTCAAGATGCAAGATCTTGGACCGACAATCATTGTGAAGATAAGATAGGGCTTTCGCTACATCTATTGCAACTTGGTACCTTTGGTCCCACGTCAAGCAACATCCTCCTCCAACTCCGAGTCTTCTCTTTCCCGGGAAGATCCATACATCGAGAGACGAGTTTGGTATGTATTCGTAGACTAAGAATCTGTAACGGTTCGCTGATGAATAACCGTAAAGACGAACTAGATTCTTGTGCTGCACGGAAGCTATGGCGGCGACCTCTGACCTAAACTCTCTTTCTCCTTTCTCTTCTCCTTCGATTCTCTTCACAGCTACTTGGCTTTCGTCTTTTAAAACTCCTTTGAACACCGAGCCTGATCCTCCTTTCCCGATCTGGACTCTGAACCCGTCGGTGGCTTCTTCGAGATCCTCGAGCTTGAACTTGGTTGGTACTCCGGCGACTTTTCGGAGGAAGCTGTACTCGATTCTGAGCTCTCTGCCTTCGGAGATGTATCTTGACTCGAGGTTCTTTCTCTCTCTGTTGTAACGGCTTCGGATTACGAGGAAGCAGAACACGGCGAGGATTAATGAGATATCGACGCCGGCGAGGAGGTAAAAGGGTTTGGAGAGTTTTAGATAAACACGGGCGGCTATTATGACGAGGAGGAGGGATAAGACGGTTAGAGTAGCGATTATGTTTGCTTTCTTGTCTTCCATTACAGGCGATTTAGAGCTTGTTTGACTTCATGTTTTGTTGTTCAGATGAACATCGTGACTTGTGAGCTGAACAAAGGAGAGGAAGGAATTATTTCAAATTAAATATAAATAAACAAGTTATATTTTATCGTTTATTTTTGTTATATTTTGAATGGTAATAAATTTAGATATATTACAAAGCGAACATAGTTGTTGAATTTGTGGCCAAATATAATAATATTTTGGCTGTCTTTTTAGCAAAATAATCATTGATATCAAAACAATTTTACAATGTTATTATAGAAACTACAAAAGATTGTTATTGTTAAAACAATAAAAAAAATTTAAAAATGATTTGATCATGTTTTTTCTGTTAACATATTATTTAATATAATTTCATATAATATAACTTATATATTTATACATAGACATGTACTATGCAAAGTACAAATATAGCCATATAGGTTTGTCATAAATTATCTGAAAGAGGCCATAATCTGCAAGTTGTCCCAGGTTGTATTGTTCAAGTTTAATCGGGTTTAATCGGTCAAGTGCGTTCTGAAAATAGTTCAAATCGTTAAGGGAAAATTTTCATATTGGGTTTTGATTTGCGAATTTGTTTTAAAAAAGTTAAAAAACGGTTTGATAATTGCTTCAAATGTTTGTCTACCTTAAGTATTCATTAGCTGGACGTGGCCATTTGTTGACTTTGACAGCTGAAATGGAATAACATAAACATTAATTTGGCTTCGGAGACTACTAACTTCGCCGGTCGGAAACATGCCTTGATCGGTGACTGACTCGTCCTCACGTTTCTCTTTCTCGTTTACACGTTTTATATAATATATGGGCTGAACCGTAGCCATGAAGAATTATGTCATCTTCGATCGAGTTTACTTACCCGAAACTTCTTATGGAATTAAACAAATTCGAGTTAGAAGAATGTGTCTGTATTATTGCATTAGAAAACGTCGTTTTCTATTTTATTTATCCGTGATTCTTGTTGTCTTTTTCTAAGTCAACGCTTTGTTGTCATTTAGTTAAAAGTTAAAACCCTTTCTGCTTTCTCTGACTTCCATATCGCAAGCGTTCATTACATCTGGTCAACCGAAATCAGGCATACGATATCACTCCCCATTGGTTGGCCGACCTATGCTTCAATTTTCATATTTTCATTTTACAGAGAAAAAAAGTTTCATAGTATTTCAAAACTTGGTAAAAAACATTAATCACAAGAAAAAGAATAGGGCAGATCAACACCGAGTTGAGGCTCAATATATTTTTTAAAAATAAATTGCTTTTTCAAGTAGAATCGTATTCCTAAGTAAGGTGAGGTAGAGTGATTTGCAAGAACTTTTGAATCCTCATAACTAAAACACATGATTTTTAAATGATTGGATATGCCAGCAATAAAAGCGGTGGACAAAAATGTGATATCAATAAACCTTGATACATTTTTTTTTTTGAATAACATAAGGTGTTCGGAACTGTCTGACCACATGTGAAACTAGTAATTAGGACCAGACGAGAATCGATTTTTGGAATGGACTAATATAGCAACTCTTTTTCCATTCCAAAACCACTATGCCACCATGGAAATTGATCCTGATATTATTTTTTTACAACAACCTTGATACGTTTGTTTGGTATTAATGCTATAGCGTATACTCCAGAATTGTTCTAAAAACATAAATTCCAGAATTAAATTTGTTTAAGCATTTATATAACAATTGAAAATTCTATTAAAAATAAGAAGTCTAATGTCATATGAACGCGAACTTTGACTTGAGGGAAAGACATGTGCACCTTCAAGTTCGCCTTCAAACAAACACAAATCTTGAAGTTTTGAAAGAGCTTTATCCCTAGTGTTATACTTGTCAACGCTCGATGTCTTGATTTGTAATGTATCTATGATTATTTAATTATTGCAGCCAGGAATTAGTACATACATGTAACTTCTTGAAGTATGTGATTTTTAACGGGGTTTTGAACTTTTTCATGAAACTGGTTGCTCCAAAAAATAACAATTACAGCCACATTTATTAGAGATACCACAAAAACTGTTTTACTCAATGTTCATGTATGATTTTAGGTTTCTGCATCAATTGGTTGCTTCATAAGATCGTTGGATTTTAGGGAGGAAGCGTCTACTATCAAGTAAATTAAGACTTCACTATATGGAAAACATGGTTAGGTCATGTGAGACAGTACTCATATATTTCAGCTAAGTAGGAAACATTTGGTTTAAGATCATCTACAACATATATTACATTTCAAAGTATTATATACCCTACGTATGATCCTACATTCCTATTCAATACAACTTGTATTGTATGCCTACAAGATATTATACATTTTGAAAGCAAAGTTCCCTGATCATATTCATCATAACTTAAGCCATAACTTCAGGAGTTTGAATACGCAACATTAAATATCTATGAGGACGTACTTTGACTTTTGAACTCTTATATATAGATTGTTGAAAACTACGATGAATAGCAATATATATACATGCAAAGTTGTCAGTAAACCATATAAGAAGACATCCTTAGCAACTTAGTATACTATTTGTTTCCAAGTCCAAACCAAGCCACAAGATGCAGAGGTTACAAATTAGTTCTCGGCCATCCGAAGAGTTTCTGATCAACATCTCCCCGGATTCTTCAAGCCCCGATGATCTCGTGGTCTATGATGTCGCCAAGAAGGATATGATGCTTCACAATAATAGTTACAAGTCTGTTAATGGAGAGAGAGCTATTCACCTAATCCCTCTTGTTCTCTTTCTATGTGCTTTTGTTCTTTGGTCTTTTTCAAGTGTTACTACTAATCTCTAGTGACGTACGTAAAGGAATAATAGACATTTCATAATTTGTGATCATTTTGATAATGATAATATATGATTTTAATTACAATATTAGCCAATACTTGGATTCTTTGTTTGTGAAGTGTTAATTACAATTGTGGCTCCGTTGACTAATCGAAAACACAATTGTTGTAAAAGTAATGGAAAAGTCTATCTTTAATTCTTTATTCATAACATAGAAGTTCATTATACAGGAGATTACACCGTCATAGATAAATCATAAATGGAAAGAGTACAAATCATAATCCAACTAGGAAAAAAGAAAACATAAAGACATAAGGAAAATGAAAAGCTGACCGAGTCTTTCTTTCTTGGGCCGCTGATAGTATATCTCTTGGTTATCGGTCATCCACAATCTGATTCATAACAACAATGTTATGGTTTTTGGTATCTTGTATGTATATTAACTAACATAAAAATCAAAGATAAAATGTTATTGCTTTAGTTTTTGATAAAATTATGTAATTAATTAACCGGAATATCCAAAACAAAATGTTATTTGTTTCAATTTTGGTAACATGTATCAATGTTTTAAAAATCGGGTTAGGTGACTTATATAAAATTATTGTTAAGGCGGATCCGTAGGCCGATTTTTTAAACGCCTAAACCGATATTTAATAAATTGTGTAACAAATCGTTTCGTTCATAGCGGATTTGTCGATTAAGCGGGCGTCCCGCTGCCTAGACCAAATTTTAGAACATTGCATGTATTTAATTATGATATAAATCAACCGGGAAAACCATTGTTCCTTTTGTAAACCGACAATGTAACTATAAACCATTTTCAAATCAGTTCATAATTTGGATTCGGTTTGATCTGTAAACCTAACCGAACCGTACTTCTCTAATCCTTCTTTCACTCGCTGTCTTCGTCTCTCTTCGAGATGAGCTTTTACGCGGGTCATCCTTCCGTAGCAAACGTCTTCAATCTTCAATCTTCAATCTTCAATCTTCAATCTTCAATCTTCAATCTTCAAGCTTTTAAGCTTCCTTTAACGTTCGTGTGATGGTGACTAGCAGTAGCGTATTCTTGACTGCCCGTACATGTTGCTTGAGGCTGCAACCGCCTTCCCTTGTACTGCGCCGGAGATTATGCGGCGCCACCGCTTGCTCTGTTTCTCTAAACGGGAACACTTCGAATAAGAAGAGAAACTCCGATAAGGAGAAGGTGATTGTGATATCTGGTCCCACCGGCGCGGGGAAAAGCAGGCTCGCCTTGGAGCTAGCTAAGCGTCTCAACGGCGAAATCATCAGTGCTGACTCCGTCCAGGTCCATTTCTACTTGTGTACTCTCTGGTTAGGTGATTATAGCTCACTAGGAGTGACTAATTTGAGCCCTTGTCTAGGCCAAGCCTGGTACTTTCAAGTTCAATTGTCTTAGGATACTCTAAATGGTTGGACTTGGACCCGGTTGTGTCTGAAATGCTGAAGTTGAAGTTTATTTCTTCTTCTTCTTAGTTTGATAAAGTTCCACAGCTTTGGTGTGATACTAAAAAGGTTCTTGCTTTTGTTTGTAACTGACAACAGGTGTACAAAGGCCTTGATGTTGGATCAGCCAAGCCATCAGCAAGTGATAGAAAGGTATCCTTCTAATATATAAATATTTGGTAAGATTTATTCTTTTTTTTTTTAAATCTGATGTTGGTGGCAATGGCATGAATCAGATTTTATTATCAAAAAAGTGTATGTTTATGCAAAATTATTTCAGGAGGTGCCACATCATCTTATCGACATTCTGCATCCCTCTCAAGGTTTCTTCTTCAGTCCTCAAATACTTTCTAACACTCATGTATGCAATAACCAGAAACTTCACAATTTTTCATGCTTTATCTCTAGACTACTCCGTGGGACAATTTTTCGAAGATGGAAGGCAAGCTACTAAAGACATTCTTAGTAGAGGGCGTGTTCCCATAGTCACAGGTGGCACTGGACTGTACCTCCGATGGTATGTCTTGTGCCCCTTTTTGTATAATGTTAAAAGCGAGTCTAGTTTCATCATTATCATGCTCTCTCTCTCTCGGTAATGTTTTAAGGTTTATCTATGGGAAGCCAGATGTACCTAAGCCTTCTCCAGAGATCATCTCTGAGGTTCACGATACGCTACTTGATTTTCAAACCGATCATAACTGGGATGCAGCTGTTGAGTTCGTGGTCAATGCTGGTGATCGGAAGGCTTATTCTTTAGCTCGTAATGATTGGTACAGGCTTAAGCGTAGCCTCGAGATACTCAAGGTTTGAACATGATTTTGAGAAAATTATTATTAGTTAAAATGAGACATAACCTGTTCAAGGTTTGTTTGTTTTACCTTGGCAGTCAACTGGATCTCCTCCGTCTTCCTTTCGTGTTCCATATGATTCTTTTCGAGATAATTTGAATTCTCCTGATGCCAATGATGACTTCAGTGAGAATGACATCTCTGTCCAGAACATAGAGACGGATTTGGACTATGACTTCCTTTGTTTTTTCCTGTCAAGTCCACGGATTGATCTCTATAGATCTATTGACTTCAGATGTGAAGACATGCTCTCAGGTTAGTAACTGCTTGCAAGGATAACAATTGCATGCTCTTCTGAGTTTGTCTTCTTTGATGCTTGTTGTCTCTCAAATTCAGGTGCTGATGGAGTTTTGTCAGAAGCTAGATGGCTTCTTGATCTTGGTCTTCTTCCAAACACAGGTTCTGCAACTCGGGCCATTGGCTACAGACAGGTAAAACTATCTAATATCTCTATTAGTGATTGTAATTAGCCAAGGGTTCTGTATCAAGGTTTTAGCTGTCTAATATAAAAGCATGTCCACACTTCAGTGAAGAATATGGACTTGGGCTCTAGATATTGCATGAGGTCATGTCATATAGCAGTTCCCCTGGAGAATTTTATATATACATTGATATATATTAGTTAATTAATTATCCCTTTATATATTAGTTAATTATTTATCCTAGATATCAATGTCATTCAGGCGATGGAATATCTGTCAAAATGTCGTCAACAAGGGGGTGTAAGCTCCCCTGGAGAGTTTTATTGGTTTTTGAACAAATTTCAGCAAGTCTCCAGGTGATTCCTCTACATAAAGACTTGAATTATCTGGTGAAAAAATTGGAGTTGCGGTTTTAATTCTTTCCACACGGTATTCATATATTCACTTTGTTTGGTTGATTGATGCGCAGAAACTTTGCAAAAAGGCAAATGACATGGTTCAGGTGTGAGCCTATGTACCACTGGCTTAATGCTTCTAAACCACTGGTATACATACATGTGTCTGATTCTATTCAGTCTCTTTTATGTCACTATTGATTTGGTGGTGATACAATCCTTTTGTCCTCCTCGTCGCAGGATACAATACTTGATTTCATTTACGATGCTTATGAGAAGGAAACAGAGACGCTGGTGGTGCCTGATTCCATCAGGATGAGCAAAGAAATGAGAAACTCTCGAGAAGCTAATGCACTAAAGGCCTACCGCCCCAGAAATAGGTAGAGAAGACTCAGAGAGTTATTCTGTTTGTTGGCTCTATAAACATTTGGTTATGAGTTGTGAATCTGTTTTATGAAGGCATTTCGTTGGACGAGAGGACTGTTCTTCGGTGTTGGAGTGGATCAGAAGTGAAGGATGTAAGAGTGAAGTTTCATGCGTGGAAGGAGCTGCAATATAACCCACTTGCACACTTTCTTTCTATCCGCAGAAGCCAAAAAAAAAAACAAAACAACAGCAAATGTGTTTTTTTTTTGCTTGTATGAATGTATGAGTAGACAAGGTTTTAGATTATGTTCATTTATTTATTTATGAACCAAACATTTTTTTGCTGTCTACATTTCACATACAAATCTCAGATTCACTCCCGTGTTAATTGTTAAGCATCAATCTCATGTTCATCCTCATACGGTTTGAACCGATTTGAGTTAAAAGAGCATATAATATTTTTTATTTTAGATGATTTCATTCAAATAGTTTCTGAACAGATTTAGGAGTTGGTGCCATACGGCCATTATCGTTTGTGAATCAAGACTGTGTAAATAAAATACTGCAAGATAACGACATGAATATTATAACATTTTTTGGGTACGTTAGAAGCCAAAAAGTATTATATTCAAAAGTGAAGTGGGAATTATGTAAGCCACCTGACCTGACCATCCCCATAACGTTTTTTTTCCTGTTCTCTCGTAATTAAACTTTTTGCTTTGATCAATAATAGGTAACTTAAGTAGAGCTAGGAAGTGGAGTGATCGGGACTCTCTCTCCTCTCTCTTCTCTCTGTTCTCTCCTTCATACCTTTCACTGAGAGATTGAGATGAGAGTCGGTGACTTTGTTTGACCGCCGGTTCGTTACGGCGATCAACTTCCTGTCCGTCGGGACCTTTTCCGACAACTGTCAGCTTCGTCAGGGATGGTTGGTCGGCTTTCGACTCTGGGGCTCATTCTTTCTCAGGATGTAGTCGCCGGCTTTTGACTCTGGCGAGCCACCTTCTTCTCCGGTGGTTTCGGTCGGCTTGGTTCCGAGTTTATCTCGGATTTCGTCTTCATAGTTCTTCGCTTTTGGGTTTTCGATTCTCTGCTTTTAATCCTCTTGTGATTGAACGCATGCAAACGGATTTCTTTTACAAGTGAAGATCTGTTTCTTATCGATAGTGTTTGTGGCTTTTGGATCTGGCGGCTCTGTTCTCAGTCGAGCTTCCTTCAGCTTATGGACTTTCGGGGATTTTGGAATCTCTGTTGAAGTTCTTCTCTGTCGACGGTGCGTTAATTCCCTCTTGTCGGCCGCGGCGGTTCTAACAACGGGTTCCTGTTTCCGGTGGAACACGCCGGTTAGAGCTTCTGTCGGTGACTTTCCGGTCGGCGAAGATCAGTGGCTTCTTGACCTGTGGGCGCGTGTCCCTCACACGCTAACTTGGTAACGCGTGGAAGAGTGTCGAGTCGCCTCACCTGCTTCCCTTTGGACCATTTTTGGTCTGGGCTTCTAGTAGGCCTCGTGGTTTTAATGATTTGTCTCTGCTTGGACCTTATTTTGTAGTAGTTTATTGCATTTCTTTTGGGCCTACTTTGTGTTATAGTTCATGTTTCATATATACCCAGTTGACAAAAAAAAAAAAAAAAAAAAAAAACTTAGAGCTCTTTTGGCACACCTGAACACGCACATTGCTCGTGCTGCTCACCAACAAAAAAAAAAAAAAAAAAAAAAAAGTAACTTAGAGCTCTTTTGGCACACCTGAACACGCACATTGCTCGTGCTGCTCACCAACAAGAATCATATAAAACAAATGGCATACGGATATTCGTCGCATTTTTTTCATTATTTCTAAAAAGTTTTCGTCCTTTGAACAACTAACGTCTACGTAATGATGAAATCGCTGATGACTTACAGAACGCATTTCTGTACAAATGGCTTCCGTAAACTCCAAAACGAGGCCTAGTCATCCTCTAAACAAAGATAATAATAGTCACCTTCTTTATTTGTTATGGTTATTTCACCCATTTATCAAATAAAAGCAAACAAAGGGCCATTTCTCATGCGGTTTAATGGATACAAAAACGTCAAAGCCCAAAGGGGTTACAAGTTTGCAACTTGAACTATTATTTTCTTCCTCATTTTCGATTCTTTTCCTTTAAATTTAAAACTGGCTAAAGCTATGTGGATTTTGTTTTGGCTTGCTGACGTGTAAAAAGCCTAAACTTATATCTTTTTCTAATTATATTTTTGCATATAAGTTTTTTTTCTTTGCCCCTTTGATCCTTGTTTGGTTTGGTTGCCCAGAAAATTAAAAAAATAGATGAAGCTTTGTTGTTGTTGTTTGTGGAAGCAGAAGAAGAATGATGGCTTTCTTTGCGTGCTAAACACTTAGTGACCAAACTTCTTTTCTTATTAAGGTAAACATAAATTTTTAATTTAATTTCTGAGTTTTTTAGTCTCTTGATTGTCTGCTTAACGATGAAAAAATTGTTTTCTCCTAATCAATTTCTCAGTATAATAAAGACTCTATACATTGAGTCATCACACTTTCAATTTCATTAAACAAATTATGACTTTTATGCAATCTGGTGATTGTGAAGCAAAAAGAATCTGAAACGTTTATGACAAGAAAATTGAAGTTGAAGTTTCTGGATGTGTCAGATTCTGATGGATCTACTGCTCCAACTTATATTTGATGGTATTATTTGCAATGGATCATCATAAAAAAATACTTTTTGTGATTTACTGACTGCTTCATTGGAAGTTTTTTGCTTTTTATCTTGTTTTGTGTTTTCAACTCAAAGAATGCTATGGATAAGAGTCTTAGCTTGTGTGATGTTAAATTCTGATCTTATAAGTGTTTGGAATGTGAATATATTTTCACATCTTCAAAGGTTCTTTTTGAGAGCAGGAAGGATGAGGTTCAAGAAACGAACCAAAGTAGAAGTGTTGACCAAATCATCTGTTCCATCTGGTGCTTGGCGATCTGCTGAGATACTATCAGGAAATGGGCATTATTACACTGTCATGTATGATGGTAATGACGGTGGTACTACAGAGAGGGTGCCGAGGAAGAGTATGAGACCTGAGCCTCCTCCTTTACAAGTCCTACAATCTTGGGCTCCTGGTGACGTTCTTGAGGTTTTCGAACGCTGTTCGTGGAAGAAGGCAATAGTTTCCAAGGTGTTGGAGAATGATTGTGTCTTGGTTAGATTACTTGGTTCCTCACTGAAGATAAAGGCAAACAAATCCGACATTCGGGTTAGACAATCTTGGCAAGACAACGAGTGGATCACGGTCGGGCAGGTACTTGTTGTTTCTGTCTTCTTTCATAATATATCTTTCAAAGCCTTTTTATTAAGCTGACATTTTGTTTATACCATTGGGGCTAAAGGGTACATCACAGACTTCAACAGGAAAGTTAGGGAGGAGAAAGGTGAATCTGAAAGGGGAGTATGTTTCATCTGAGAGCAAAGACAAGCTCAATGAGTCTCATGTATTTTCAACTAAAGGTCCAAAGAAACGGACCTATTCTTTGGTTGAACCACACAAAGAAGAACAAGAAGACGATAGAGAGAGTGTTGCATCTTCTGTTGGCAGTTGTAACATGGACATGGACGGTTTAAGCACTGTCTCTTTCGGTCCCATAGAAACCGGTAATTCTAGTGACACAGAGTCATCCTCTTGTGTCTACACAAGCATCAAGATCAAGAAGTATAACTTTCCAGCAAACAGCTCAGAAGCTGCTGATGTTGTTCACATGCTAGAGTTGGATGAATACCGATCCAGCATTGAGAGACTGCACGCATCAGGACCCAACATAACATGGGAACAAGAAACCTGGATCACAAATCTCCGCTTGAGATTGAACATATCAAATGAGGAACATCTGATGCAGATAAGAAACCTCATCTCTGTTGATAACAGTACTACTTACAGATAGAATCATCATTCACAACTACAACTTTGTTTTGCATAGAATAAATGTTAAAGAGTAGTTCGTACAAATGTCCCTTCTGAACATATTTCTTTTTTTATTGTGGTGTTACTTGATAGAGACCTGCAAAGTATATAGTATATGATGATTCCTGCAAGTTTCATGTTTCATATCTCACTTTGGGTTCAAAGACAAGTCGCTGCTCTATTCCAAAACGATCTTAACAATATTCCCCCAACATGTTAAAAAAACCAAAAAAACACAAATAGAGAATCAGACAAAGTAAACAGCTTCCCATAGCAACATAGTGGGAAGCTTCTTTTTTACTCAAAAGCGTCGTCATCATCATCAGGGAGAGGCTGAGCGGCTGCGGCAATGAGATCAGCCTCGTTCCTCTGCTGCTCAGCAACGTCAATGTGAACCTCAGGGGGAGCAAGAGCCGGCGACTCAACAAAGTGAAGGTTCTGGTCACCAGCAAGCTTCCTAGCGAGGTACAAGAAGGGCTTCTCGAAGTTGTAGTTACTCTTCGCGGAGATCTCGTAGTACTGAAGATTCTTCTTCCTGTGGAACGTTACCTGCTTGGCCTTCACTTGCCTGTTCTTCACGTCGACCTTGTTCCCGCAGAGAACGATGGGGATGTTCTCGCACACACGGCAGAGGTCACGGTGCCACGTGGGGACGTTCTTGTATGTGAGACGCGCCGTCACGTCGAACATGATTACAGCACATTGACCATGGATGCTGCAAGAGAGATATATTAAAAAAGAAATTAGATTTTTTATATAACCAAATCAACCATGATAACATCATCCTAACCAGATCTAAACTGTGACACTTACTAGTAACCATCTCTAAGGCCACCGAACTTTTCTTGACCAGCAGTGTCCCAGCAGTAGAAACGGATCTTGCCACAGTTTGTGAAGAAATCTAGAGGATGAACCTCCACACCAATTGTAGCTGCAACAAACACACATCATTCCCCAAAAACAATCAGAAAATTCAATTCAAGAGCATTCAGTCTATGTTGATGTTATCTACTTACGTTCATACTTCTTCTCGAACTCTCCAGTAAGATGTCTCTTGACAAAAGTTGTTTTTCCTGCAACAAACACAAAGACGACATGTGATTCCACTGAAGAACAAGAGTGAGTAAGTTCTATAGAGGAAGGGGGTTAGTACCTGTGCCTCCGTCACCAACAATGACGAGCTTGAAGCTAGGGTAATCGACGGTTTGCTGGTTAGGTAGAGCCTGGAAAACAAATACACACTCAATTTAGAACAAAGAAACAAAGACAGAAGATGAAGCTAGAATAAGATTGAAGAGAATGTTTACCATGTTGTCGGAATCGAGAGAATCTCAGGCGATGGGTTTGTGTGTTTTGTGTGTGCGTGGAGAATGATGTTTTAGGAGAGAAGAGGCGAGATGGGGGTTTTTATAAAAGAGGAAATAAAGGGAAGGGTTTTTCGCTTAGGTCTGACGCTATTCTTACGACCGTTAGATTTACTTCTTTTTTTATGGTTCTGCAATTGTAACGCAGCTTTCTCCACCGTTGGATCTGTTTTTTTAGCTTTAGTTCCACGCGGTCTTTTCCGACACATGACTCATAAATTTTTATTTTTCATTTTCCAAAAATGTTATTTATTTATTCCACTTATCAAATTTGAAATTTGAACTTCCTCTCAATATACGTTGCGATTAACAAAAATAAAAAAAAAAATTGAAATGTGACCAGTGTTTGTAACCACATCTTGATTCATATTTATGCCACCACCGTTTCATACATACAACATGTTGAAATTCAACAAAGTGAATGTGTGACCCGTCACATAAGCTCACATTTCACACTTTGCATATACCCTGATCCTATTAGATTATACCTTTGATTCCATAGTGGGTTTCATATAAACAAATCAGTACATGTTATCTTAGTGTGCCCAATGGAGGGGGGGGTCTTTCTTGGATAATATCTCTTAGTTTGAAGACGATGAACTCGGAACTGGTATGCGTACATTCAAGTACACACTACCGTTTTAGGCAGTAAAAAAAAATTGTTTTCAAACGCTTAAAGAACAAACAGAAAAGATTCTTGGAAATAACAGAGAACAGAACAGAGAGATTCCTACTTCCAGAGCTTACGCAGAGACATGTTCTTCTCTGTGTCTTTCTTCATAACCTTCGCCACTGCCATCTCAAAGTCTTCCTGTGTCACGTGTACTCTCCTCTCCCTCAGAGCAAACATTCCCGCCTCCGTGCACACAGCCTGACCATAGCAACCAAAAGCATAAGAGAAAGAGAGACAAACTGTAGAGAGAGAGAGAGAAGTGAGGGGAAAAAACAGTTTACCTTCAGTTCGGCACCTGAAGCACCATTCATCTTCTCTGCAATCTTTTTCAGATCAATACCACGCATCAAGTTCATCTTCCTCGAGTGAATCTTCAAGATATCACAACGTGACTGCAAACACATTTTAGAAACATTACATTAGCCAAACATGTACTTCACAACCTATCTACTCAAACTCTATAATATGCAAAATAGGCACAAGCATTACATCTTCATTAGGATTAGGGAATTCGATTTTCCTATCAATCCTTCCTGGCCTGAGGAGAGCTTGATCCAGAATATCAATACGATTTGTCGCCATCAGAACCTGCAGCAGTTAATTTGAGATGATTAATGAGTTTGTCTACGACCTCAGACTACGATACCACAGACTTGTCCTTTTCAGATTCACGATTTTTTCCTTAACAGCTTTAACAAGTACCTTGATTTTGTTTGATGCTTCGAAACCGTCAAGTTGATTGAGAAGCTCAAGCATAGTCCGCTGAACCTCACTGTCACCGTTTCCACTTCCAGACTCCATACGAGCAGACCCGATACTATCGATCTCATCCATAAAGATAATTGATGGTGCATGCTCCCTAAATACCATAAACCATCAGGAATAGTTATTAAGTAAGACAACAGGCAAAAGGATTCACAAGCATTATTTACCATGCTTGAAATGTCAAAATAGGGTCTAGCACATATACAAACCTTGCCATCACAAAAAGTTCTCTCACCATTCTAGAACCTTCTCCAATGTATTTCTGGACCAGCTCCGAACCAGAAACTCTGATGAAGGTACAGTCGGTGTGATGTGCCACAGCCCGAGCCAAAAGTGTCTTTCCAGTCCCGGGTGGACCATATAACAACACACCCTAGCAAGAAATGAAGATGAAATAATCTCTAACTCACTTGAACATAGTTACAATAGACAAAATAAGTTTTCAAATGATGTGTACCTTTGGCTGAGCGATTCCAAGAGACTCAAACAATTCAGGATGCTTGATTGGAAGCTCAATGACCTGATGAACAATTTAAGATATTATAAAAATATTTAAAAGCATATGAAACAACAGAGGGAATAGCAAAATAAACCAATGACTTTAGGGTCGTTATTTCAATGACATACCTCCTTAATTTCCTTAATTTGCTGGTCAAGACCACCAATCATGTCATAAGTGGAGTCAGGAACCTTCTCAACTTTCATAAGGTTAACCAGGGGATCAACTTTACTTGGCAGGACAAGGTGGAGAACATAGCTATCATTACGGAGAGCAACTCTTGTAGATGGGGTAAGTTTAGTTATGTCTATACTTTTGTCAATATCAACAACATACTTCCCCTCTGGATGAACCTGGAAAACGGGAGTTTTAGCTTCTTCACTGATAGCTATGATGTGTCAATAAGATTACAACAACACTAAAAACATGATATAAGGATTCATACCTTAACCAAGACCTTGTTTTTTCCCATAACTTTGACCACTTCACCCACATAGGACCCAGGTTCCTGAAGCAGCTGCAACTCTTCTCTCAGCATTCGTACTGTTTAGTTCATAAAGAATTAACTAGATATCTTTAAAATGTTTTGAATTCAAATCAATTGGTTATTGGGATGACTCCTTAGACGAGTATGAGAGTAAAGAGAAAACTAGGCTTCATAGTTGCACAACCAAAGTAGCACTACTAACAGCTCTTATTGTATTTAGCAGTATACTTCTAAACACCTTCAAGATAACAGTTTGGGCTAAAACGATGAATCAATCTATCACTACGCTTGATACCTCTCCAGATTATATCTTTCACTAATCCTCACCTCACAACAACTCTACACATACTCAACAGACGCCTAAGTCACAAACCGAATCAAGCAATCTGAACAAGATCCAACATAGAAGATTCCATCTTCACCCTCAATCCCAATAATCGAAAGCTCTAATCATGGAATCCTAGATTACTACAACTAAAGAAGACGATCGATCCAATTCCATGGAAACTAGGGCAAAAGGAGGAAGAAAAGGACCTCGAGAGTTGAGATCGTTCCTCTGAGCTTCGAGGCGATTGAGGTTGTTAGTTTTCTGGCGGAGAAGTCGCTGGAGCTCGTCGATGTGCTGGAGATAGTACTGCTTAAGCCCCTCTCCTTGTGCTCCCTTCACGTTGCAGGTTTCCTCCATCGCACCCTCAGGACGCCTCGTCTCGATTCCTACGGCCGCCATTTTTATCACAAATTATCGACGCGAGCGAGACAGAGATCTAGTATTGGAGACGACGATGGATCGGATCACAGGGACGAGGAGAGCATTTAGCAATTAATGCCCTCTTATAAATTGGAATCTTGGCTTATCCAACAAGACATCTTCTTCTTCTTTTTTTCTTTCCTTATTATTTATTTATTTAAATAAATTGAATTGTCTAAATTTTATACTAATTATTTTGATTTTTTTTATTAAGCTATTGATATATGGGTTTATCCATTTTTCTTTCTCTTCTTATGGACGAATTTTTGTAATAGATATTTTAGTTTTGGTGAGAAATAAATATATTTATACTTGGTTCACAGTTTTAAATAAATTTTTGTCTATCATGTCTTCACTTTTTATTGAGTTAATTAGGTGAATATACAAATTTTGTGTCCAAATTGGAAAAATATGCATATTAAAAATTAATTTACGAACCATGTGACCGAGAAGGTTAAAATGACAGAAGTAACCTTATGTAGCACCGAGAAACAATTATCCTTATCCCGTAGCCAATTATCTTGTCTCTTTCAAAGAACACGTAGTTTGACAACGACAGCTTTAAAACAATAGAATTTGATGAACTAAAAATTAGAAACGTAATATCTCATAACTCTATTCGAAAATGCGGCTAACGCGCCCGATTAGGGGCTGGCGAGTCGCTCGGCGGAGCTGGGCCGTGGAGATTTCACCATAGTCGGCGAACAAATCGGAGATTGCTGTATAATTTTTTTTTTTTTGAGTTTTGAATGTTTAAAACTGAATTTTTATGGCAAATCTATGTATATGAGGCATAACTACCACGAATTTACACAACAATTTGATTATTTACATGAGAGTAATTGATGGCCGCCATGGATTTAGCTTTGCAGAGGCGAAGCCCTAAAAAAAATCCAGGAAAATGATGAAAGTATTACGATTATGCCACACATTAAAAAGTTAAATAAAAAGCCCAAAAAGAGCTTTGGTTAAGTTGAACCCAGTAACCGGTGAATACCAATGTCTCTTGTCACTAGGACATTGACAATTATTGTTACATCTCCCAAATACTAAATTAAATTAACTATAGTATCCGAAAACTAAAAACTGTACCAAAAACTAGTCCCTCATTTATCTCCGCGTAAATCCTGATTTTTTTGGTAACTAGCTAGGCCTGGATTAACCACTTAAATTAATGAATACTAAAGTTATATAGTAGCACAACTCAATTTGGCCATGTGTAATCTTTTGTAATAACTCAATTTGGCCATGTGTAATCTCTAGTAGTTTCTTTTGAAAATAGAATAAGACAATGAAAGTAAAAAAAGTTGTTACATAAAACATAATGGTTATTGGATGTTGTATCCGGTATTTTAAAATTATAATTGGTTATATGTTGTTAATTAAATTATTTAAACTAAATTATATATATATGGATGACTTCTATCTTTCTTATGTAAGAAAAAATAATTTCTATACTAATCATATTTATCTTATAAAATTAAAATATAAAACCAAAAGTAATAAATATATACTAAAATGTAAAAGAATATTGATATAAATCCTCATATTATATATCTTTAGAACTAAAATATAAAACTAAATATTCCTAAGACTTCCATGGGAATATATATCTTTACGATTTGAATAGAGATAAAGAGTTTGAATATGAATCATCACATGACTTTTATGTAAAATATATTTCTGGACCATTGATTTAGCTTTGATTTAATATATTATTAGGTCTTAGTTTTATTTAGTATTTAAATATAAACGCTTTGTATTTTTTAAATTTAAAATTATATTATAAAATTTTTTTTTTTATTTGATAATTATTTTTATAATTTTTTATTTTTATGTATGATCTAGATGATCTGAGTTCGAGTTTGTATATTAAAGCTCGTATAGTAGATGAGCTGAGCTGAGGTAGCTCATGAAAGATCTAAACTCACTGTGAGCTGAGCTGAGTTGAGCGAATTAACTCATTTTGACACCCTAGTTACTTGTTAGTCCATATGGCAATTACCATTCTACCATTAATGAGGGGTATTTATTTATTTGAAAACACAATGTCCGGTGAAAGTAGAGATAAATATTAATAGTGATTCTGAATTAATAATATTAATAATAAGTGGCTCCTTAAATAAAGAAAATACATAGTTGGACATCACTTTTATCAATAAGTCATGTTCATGTTTTAATAGTAATGATTTGTTTATTATTCATATACATTTAATAAATAAATAAATATATATATATATGTATATGTATAAAAAGAAATAGTTGATTATAAATAATAAGTAGTTCGTGTTTTAAAAATAAAAATAACAGTTAATAACTCATACATATTATTTAAATATGATTACCACACAATAGTTCAGTTTGACTAGTTCCATAAGCACAATAAAAAAATAAAAGTGAACACCGTTATAATTATCACAAAACAAGTCAAACAAATCTAACCAATTTTTGTGGATCGCCATACAAAATATGCATTACTATCTTACATAATTAGATCTAGAGATTAATTGAAAAACCTATAAATTAACTACCATCTTACATAGAAATTTCAACCATCAAACAATAAAACAAAAAAAAAACAAAAAAAAATAGTGTGTATCAAAAAAATATCACAAAGAATAATATGTCGTCATCACAGTTCGCTATCTTTTACATCATCTTAATTTCTTTATTTCCTTTTCATGAATGTATGTGTTTATAATAGTTTTTTTTTGTTTTGTTTATCATCTATTTTTCACTATTTTAATCACATCATAATATCCTTGATAAATTTTTTTTGCTCTAAATGATATTGTTATTATTTTTTGTTTATATAGTTGTCGATGGCCAAATTATTGAACGCCCGTTCATGCCACCTGAAAAAACTTGCACGGAAATCCAATGCCCCACAAAAAGTGACAAAGCCCGCAGGTGTTTTTGTTGTGGAGTTAACGAGGAGAGAATATGTTACGCGGACCCAAGACAGTGTGCGGCTGACTGTGGCAGATGAACATAATAAGTTATCTCAAGAACCTACATCAAGGATTTAAAAAACCATGATAACCGTTTTAATACCTCCTAATATCTTTTTTTTTTGTTTTATATGAATAACACATGTTTATTTATAGGCCAACATATACAATATATGCCTACTGAATAATTTTTGTATATTATTATTTATTTGTATTCATTTATATATTATATATCTAATTAGATTAGAATAAACACATAAATCAAAACAATACGTCTTATTTATTTACAATATTGTTTTGGTAAATAATCAAAACTATTCTTTTATTTATTTAATAAGATATATAACTAACGTTCAATGACATATCTTTTTATTTATTCAATAAGATATATAACTAAAGTTCAATGACATGGACATAGATATATAGTATATTTTAATATAAATATTTATTATTGAGAATTCAACATTTTCTTTCCGGCCTTTCAATCAATTGATACATGACACCTTGCGTTCTTGAACCGATAACCATCTTTCGGCTAACCTAGCCTCCGCCGTCCCCCAGGACCGAAAATTTGAAATTCAAAATTTCATATAAAAACTCCATTGTAGAATTCAGGCCTAATGATATTTTAATGTGCGATATTTTCAGTGCAAATTTCAAAATTAAAATATTAAGGTTTCAATTTTTTTTCAATACAAATTTATAAATTAACATATTTATGTATTTTTATATGTATATAGTTTAATTTTAAACTATATTAATATATAATATGAATGTCTATTAAATAGGACTTTATATTCATACGATTTATGATCATTTGTATCTTGTTATTA
>NC_027750.1:4830240-4916334 GCF_000695525.1 Brassica oleracea var. oleracea | reverse complement strand
ATGATCTAGATGATCTGAGTTCGAGTTTGTATATTAAAGCTCGTATAGTAGATGAGCTGAGCTGAGGTAGCTCATGAAAGATCTAAACTCACTGTGAGCTGAGCTGAGTTGAGCGAATTAACTCATTTTGACACCCTAGTTACTTGTTAGTCCATATGGCAATTACCATTCTACCATTAATGAGGGGTATTTATTTATTTGAAAACACAATGTCCGGTGAAAGTAGAGATAAATATTAATAGTGATTCTGAATTAATAATATTAATAATAAGTGGCTCCTTAAATAAAGAAAATACATAGTTGGACATAACTTTTATCAATTTTATCAATAAGTCATGTTTCTGTTTTAATAGTAATGATTTTTTATTATTCAGATACATTTAATAAATAAATAAATAAATAAATATATGTATATGTATAAAAAGAAATAGTTGATTATATATAATAAGTAGTTCGTGTTTTAAAAATAAAAATAACAGTTAATAACTCATACATATTATTTAAATATGATTACCACACAATAGTTCAGTTTGACTAGTTCCATAAGCACAATAAAAAAATAAAAGTGAACACCGTTATAATTATCACAAAACAAGTCAAACAAATCTAACCAATTTTTGTGGATCGCCATACAAAATATGCATTACTATCTTACATAATTAGATCTAGAGATTAATTGAAAAACCTATAAATTAACTACCATCTTACATAGAAATTTCAACCATCAAACAATAAAACAAAAAAAAAACAAAAAAAAATAGTGTGTATCAAAAAAATATCACAAAGAATAATATGTCGTCATCACAGTTCGCTATCTTTTACATCATCTTAATTTCTTTATTTCCTTTTCATGAATGTATGTGTTTATAATAGTTTTTTTTTGTTTTGTTTATCATCTATTTTTCACTATTTTAATCACATCATAATATCCTTGATAAATTTTTTTTGCTCTAAATGATATTGTTATTATTTTTTGTTTATATAGTTGTCGATGGCCAAATTATTGAACGCCCGTTCATGCCACCTGAAAAAACTTGCACGGAAATCCAATGCCCCACAAAAAGTGACAAAGCCCGCAGGTGTTTTTGTTGTGGAGTTAACGAGGAGAGAATATGTTACGCGGACCCAAGACAGTGTGCGGCTGACTGTGGCAGATGAACATAATAAGTTATCTCAAGAACCTACATCAAGGATTTAAAAAACCATGATAACCGTTTTAATACCTCCTAATATCTTTTTTTTTTGTTTTATATGAATAACACATGTTTATTTGGAGGCCAACATATACAATATATGCCTACTGAATAATTTTTTTTGTTATTCAGATATATTTAATAAAACCTAAAAATATATATTAAGAAATACTTCATCTGTTCCTAAATATAAGATGTTTATGTAGAAACACACATGTTAAGAAAATTACTTTTTATCTAGAAAATATCATTAAGACTATAAAATATTAGTATTCAACCAATTACAAAATATACTATTAAAATATGATTGGATACACAGTTTTTAATAAAGTAAAAGCTACATAGAAAAATAAAACATCTTATATATTGAAACATCAAAATTATGTAAAACATCCTGTATTTAGGAACAAAGGTGTTATCTCTTAATTATCTTTCATTTATAAATCAAAACTCCCCAAGGAGATGCATTATATATGATAGAACTATTTTAATAATTAACTTAAGTATATGTTTCTTTGTAATTTATATTTCAATAAAATTGAAAACACAATCCGCGCGCGCAGATCCAGATCTACTTGGAGTTAAAATATATAATGTATAGCTAGTGTGTTTGTTTGTCAACTCGCCCCGACCCGCCCGTGGGCCGAATCATTTTTTATTCAAAAATCTAACTCACATAATCCGTATACAAAAAATCTTATAGTTACATCCTCTCCGCCAAAATCCGTATACTATTAATTATATTAGAAACAATTTTTTAATTATATAATAAATATTATTTAGAAATTAATATTAAAATAATATATTTATAATTGAAATTATATAATTATATAATATTTTATATAATTTTACAAAAAGTATTTTAAAAAAAATACTTTGAAAACTTTACGGGTTAACAAATACTTTAAAATAATCCCAACCGCACCGTATTCAGTCGAACCACACACGCTCAAAGAGGACGTAACCCGCGGATAATAACTTTAATTCCCAGCTCTAATTGTATTTGTATAGCTGTATATTGATGATTATAAAAGAAATGTATAGTTGTGGAAGTCCACTTGGTCCAGTCGTTTGAACAAGAGTTCATTAATGCTTCTACACCAAGAGGTCTGAGTTTCAATTCTCAGAAAAGACGGAATTATGCGAATCAAAGAAGAAAAAGACTTACAATAGATATGCACCGTGTGCACAAGGAATACCGTCAAGTGATGGATCTCATAAGCGTGAATCCTCATAGGGCACGTAGAATTGTCAGATTCTATCTATAAAATCGTCTATAATATTTCTCGTAGTTGCAATTGCATAATTATTCAAAGTTAAAAAAAAATGTATAGCTGTATATTTCAAACCCCACAAAGAATCATTTTGTTAATTAGCTTCCCTTAGTGGTTGATTTGACCAAATTAACATTGATTCATTAACTAAAAAGTAACGTCAAAGACTTAAAAAGATCACAAACATGCAATAGCCAATCCCGCACGACACTCGTGTAAATAAGTCGTCGCCTCCCTCCCTTCCTCCCTCCTTCTAATACTTCTCGATCCAGATCCAATTCCTCTCTTCTCCGATCTGGTTAAACACAATCACAAACAATGTCATCATCCTCCTACGCCACGAGCAGCCTCGTCGTCGGCTACGCCCTCTGCTCCAGCCTCCTCGCCGTCATCAACAAGTTCGCAATCACCTACTTCAACTACCCCGGCCTCCTCACCGCCCTCCAGTACCTAACCTCCACCGTCGGCGTCTACCTCCTCGGGAAGCTAGGCTTCCTCCACCACGACGCGTTCACGTGGGACACCGCCAAGAAGTTCCTCCCCGCCGCCGTCGTCTTCTACCTCGCGATCTTCACCAACACGAACCTCCTCCGCCACGCTAACGTCGACACCTTCATCGTGTTCAGGTCTCTCACCCCTCTCCTCGTCGCGATCGCGGATACGGTTTTCCGCTCCCAGCCGCGTCCTTCGAAGCTCACGTTCTTGTCTTTGTTAGTGATCCTCGCTGGCGCGGTTGGTTACGTGGCGAACGACTCTGCTTTTACTCTAACGGCCTATTCGTGGGCCTTGGCTTATCTCGTTACGATAACTACCGAGATGGTTTATATTAAGCATATGGTTTCGAGTCTTGAGCTCAACACGTGGGGGTTTGTTTTATATAATAATCTCTTGTCGCTGATGATTGCGCCGATCTTTTGGTTCCTCACGGGGGAGTACACGGATGTTTTCACGGCGGTGAATGCTAACGGAGGGAGTTTGTTTGAGCCCGTTGCGTTTTTCGCTGTGGCGTTGTCGTGTGTGTTTGGGTTTCTTATTAGCTTCTTTGGGTTCGCTGCGAGGAAAGCTATCTCCGCTACGGCTTTTACTGTGACGGGTGTTGTGAACAAGTTCTTGACTGTTGTGATTAATGTTCTGATTTGGGACAAGCATGCGAGTCCTGTTGGGTTGGTTTGTCTTCTTGTTACGATCTGTGGTGGTATTGGTTATCAGCAGTCCGTGACCGTGGCTAAGAAACCGACCAGTGGTCCAGCTCAAGTGTTGAACGACAGTGAGAAGGTTGATGAAGAGTCGGTGGAGTTGATTCCGGGGAAAGTAGCTACTAATGTATGATGATGAGGTTTTAGCATTTGAGTATTTACATTTGAAGAGGTTTCTTCTAGCAACTTTGTTATGGTTTCTGGCTTTTATAGTATCATTTTTGTAAACTTGTTACTCTCATTCTCCTATCCATTAATACAAATATTCAAATATCACTAAGTTCGTCTCCACAGAAAACAAACCTATACTTGAAACAGAACAGATCATACATGAGAATGACTGCAGTCATTACGCTACACCTTGTACTACACATACGCATCCCAGTCTTGACTTGTTGAAACCAGCAAACCAATTTCATAAGAAAACAGAAGTTAAACAGAAAGTTGTACCTATCTTCTCTCTATTTAATAAATAAAAATAGCTAAACACCAATATAATTACCACACGATAATTAGAAAAAAAAACAAGTCAAACAAATCTAACCAATTTTTATGGATCGCCATACAAGACATGCATTACTAGTTTACATACTTTTATCTATAAGCTAAAACTCTATAAATTGATCTTCACCTTAAACATAATTTCCAACCATCAAACCAGTAAACGTAAAGATTCAAAAAAAAAAAAAAGGTGTTTTCATCGTAAGAATATTACAAAGAACAATATGTCATCATCACAGTTCACTATCTTTTGCATCATAATGATTGCTTTATTCCCTCTTCATGAATGTATGTGTTTATAATAGTTTTCTTTTGTTCATCAACTATCTTTTTCACTATTGTAATCACATTATAATATTTTTGACAATTATTTTTTTCCTCCAAATGATATTGTTGTTACTTTCTGTTTATATAGTTGTCGATGGTCAGGGTGCAGCAGCTAAACCAACTTGCACGCAAACCCCATGCCACGAACTCAAAGAAAATCACACTTGTTCTTGTTGTTCCTCCAAAGTTAAGGCTCAAAACATGTGTTACATGAGCCAAGAAGAATGTTCGCGTAGGTGCGGCAAGCCATAAGTTATCTCGAGAATCTACATCAAAGACTTAAAAAACTTGAATAACCATTTTATTTAATACATCCTCATTTCTATTTTAGTTTTATATGAATAACACATGCTTATTTGCAGCCCAACAAATACAAATTATGCATATTGTATTTGTGTTTAGACACTTTCATATTCTACTAGATTAAGATCCACGCAATTGCGCGAGATGAACATCATATATAAAAATAATTTTTGTATATTATTATTTATTTGTGTTCATTTATATATTATATATCTAATTAAATTAGAATAAACACATAAATGAAAAAAATACTTCTTATTTATTTACGATACTGTTTTGGTAAATAAATCAAAATTATCCTTTTATTTATTTAATAAGATATATAACTAAAGTTCAATGACATGTCCTTTTATTTATTCAATAAGATATATAACTAAAGTTCAATGACATAGACATATATATATAGTATATATTTTAATATAAATTTTTATTATTTAGAATTCAACATTTTCTTTCAGACCTTTCAACCAATTGATACGGGACACCATGCGTTCTTGAACCGATAACCATCTTTCGGCTAACCTAGACTCAAAAAAAAAATGAAATTCAAAATTTCATGTAAAAGCTCCATTGTAGAATTCAGGCCTAATGATTTTTTAATGCGATTTTTTTGAATGCAAATTTTAAAATTAAAATATTAAGGAAATTTCAAAATTAAAATATTAAGGTTTCAATATTTTTCAATACAAATTTAGAAATTAACATATTTATGTATTTTTATATGTATGTAGTTTAATTTTAAACTATACCTCATGAGTTATACCTCATGAGCTTTGTAATAACCCGTCTTAAAAAAAAAAACCTGATTTCGGTTTTATGGAATTTCTCGGGGAAGCCGAAGACTTGAGAAATTTTTATCCTCAAAAGTTAAGGTTAGTCTGGAGTCTATTAAAAATATTTAGCTCATCAGAACAGGAGCGGAAAAATATTCGGGATTGATCGCGGGACGAAAATTCACCAGAAGGACCGAAATCGCGCAAATCGATCGAGAAGCTCGAGGTGGCTTGATCTAAGGGATCAGGACGTGGTGTCAACCATTTAATCTGCTGAGTGTCCACACAAGAAGGAGGTGTAGGCGTGCATGAAGCAGATCCATGCAGCTTGACACATAGAAGCACGTGGTGTCGCAGTACCTGCGATCTGCGCATGCGAACCGACATGCAGAGGCCCGTGTGTCGCGATGCATGAACACCAGACATACTGAAGGGCAAGTGGACGTGGAGGTGTCTTCTAGCATGGCTAGAGAGCATGCAACATGGCATGTGGACGCCCATGTGTCGCCACGCATGCGACCGAAAGCATGCAGGACGACACACATGCGATCGGGTGGCTCATTCTTTATTGGCCGGCAACTTCTATATATACCCAGCTACCTTGGTGCATTTTTTCTCATTCAGACACACCAAGGACACTCCAAAACGTGGCTTAGAGAGAGAGAGAGAGAGAAAGAAGTGAGGTGCTTTAGAAATATAGACATTTTTCGAAGATAGATAAACTGCCGGAAAGTTCCGAAAGACTGTCCAGAAGAGAAAGAAGGTTCTTTCCAAGTTCTGATCTGTCCAGACCAGTTCATTCAAGACATTGAGGTTGGGTTTTGGGGATTAACATCACGGTACCAAGACAAAGATTTGGAGGGAATAAAAAAGGTTTGGTCAACATCTGGAATCAGAAAGTCAAGCCACATCGGTTAATCACTGTGAGTCACGGTTAATTGTTTGTTAACGAATTTTTAATGCAGGTTCCTGACATCGGAGACGGTTTCCGAGCTAGGATTGTCGGACCGGTCTAGGTGTCAGATGTCTTGTCTAAGTGGATAGCAAGACTAGTCTAAGCACCCTGATTATTGTGATTGTGTGATTATTATGTTGTTATAATGTGTACCTCGTGTTGGTAATATTGTGTGAGAACCTCGTGGTGGTTCTAGTAGTAGTTTGCAGGTCATTGCTTTCTCAAATGGTACCACTAAGCCGGTCGGGGTCCGCAAAGTGCTGGGCTCGGTTTAACTTGGTTTGATCACCAATGCCGAGTGTCCCACATGGATGTGACAGCCCCCGGCGAGTCCGATAGAGAACCGGGGCACGGCGATTCCGATTGAGGACCGTGACCGGGCGATTCCCGAGCGCCTACGCCTGTGTGGTGTAATAGTGAAGGGATTGCCGATGTCCCTTATGTGGAGAAAGAATGATTCTATTGGGCCCTAAGTATATATATATATGGTTGATTGATGTGACACTCATAAAGAGTGTTTTAATTTATTATGGTTTAATTGTTTACTGCTTAATCATTTAAGCTTCGAATATGTTTGTTGAACTACTCGTCTTGCTTGTGTTTGGGGTGGGATTTAGAATGACGGGTAGTTGTATATGTTAGATAGGGAACCCTGGCTCACTGAGTGAAACTAGTTCACTCATTCCTCACATCCTTTTGCAGGTGACCAGTAGAAAGGACCATAGCGCTCGCGGAACTGTAGGAGCTGGTGTAAATTGGACATCTTTTGCTAAAGACTCGTTTTCAAGATATATGAATGTATGTTTTACTTTCGGTTGCGTCCATGGACCATATGTATAATATTTTGGGCTTGTGAACTTCATGTTTTATATATATGAAATAAAGTATGTTTTATATTCGCGACGTGTTGAATCTGATATTAGGTTAGTCCAACCTAACACAACTCTATGATTCGGTACGGGTTGCAAAGCCTCAGGCCAAAGATTAGAGGACACAAGTTTAGAATGGATACTCTGGGTTACAGAATTATGTTTTGTGACTTGGAACGTCTATTCTCAACCCGTTGTAACACTTCCGGACTTGGCAGAGGAAGATCGTTCGGGTATGTTCTTGTTTGATTGTTGCCCGGTTGATTGACCAATGTCTAAAACGGTTTGGGGGTGTTACAAGCTTGCTTAGCTTCCACCCACGATTTGTATGGTTACCTGTAGGGGTGTGAAAATGAGCTATACGCCATGAGCATGATCTCTATTTTTTAGGCTTATTTAATAAATGACTTTAATGATCGAGCCTAAATTATATCACGAGTTATATGAACGATCTTTAATGAACATGAGCTAACTCATGAGCTTGGTTGTTTTATACTTTATATGTATATATATATTGATGACTTCTATTTTTCTTACGTAAGAAAAAATAATTTCTATACTAATCATATTTATCTTATAAAATTAAAATATAAAACCAAAAGTAATAAATATATACTAAAATGTAAAGGAATATTGATATAAATCCTCATATCATATATCTTTAGAACTAAAATATAAAACTAAATATTCCTAAGACTTTCATGCGGAATATATATCTTTACGATTTGAGTAGATAAAGAGTTTGAATATGAATCATCACATGACTTTTATGTAAAATATATTTTTGGACCATTGATTTAGCTTTGATTAAATATATTAGGTCTTGGTTTTATTCAGTATTTAAATATAGACGCTTTGGATTTTTAAATTTAAAATTATACTATAAAAAATATTCTATTTTTATTTATTTTTATTTTTTAATTATTTTATAATTTTTTTTATGTATGATCGCGAGTTAGCTCATTTAACTCATGATCTAGATGATCTGAGTTCGAGTTTGTATATTAAAGCTCATATAGTAAATGCGCTGAGTTGAGCTAGCTCATGAAAGATCCAAACTCACCATGAGTTGAGCTGAGTTGAGCAAGCTAACTCATTTTGACACCCTAGCTACTTGTTAGTCCATATGGCAATTACCATTCTACCATTAATGAGGGGCATTTATTTATTTGAAAACACATGTCCGGTGAAAGTAGAGATAAATATTAATAGTGATTCTGAATTAATATTATTAATAATAAGTGGCTCCTTAAATAAAGAAAATACATAGTTGGACATAACTTTTATCAATTTTATCAATAAGTCATGTTTCTGTTTTAATAGTAATGATTTTTTATTATTCAGATACATTTAATAAATAAATAAATAAATAAATATATGTATATGTATAAAAAGAAATAGTTGATTATATATAATAAGTAGTTCGTGTTTTAAAAATAAAAAAGAACAGTTAATAACTCATACATATTATTCAAATATGATTACCACACAATAGTTCAGTTTGACTAGTTCCATAAGCACAATAAAAAAATAAAAGTGAACACCATTATAATTATCACAAAACAAGTCAAACAAATCTAACCAATTTTTGTGGATCGCCATACAAAATATGCATTACTATCTTACATAATTAGATCTAGAGATTAATTGAAAAACCTATAAATTAACTACCATCTTACATAGAAATTTCAACCATCAAACAATAAAACAAAAAAAAAACAAAAAAAAATAGTGTGTATCAAAAAAATATCACAAAGAATAATATGTCGTCATCACAGTTCGCTATCTTTTGCATCATCTTAATTGCTTTATTTCCTCTTCATGAATGTATGTGTTTATAATAATTTTCTTTTGTTTATCATCTACTTTTCACTATTTTAATCACATCATAATATCCTTGATAAATTTTTTTGCTCCAAATGATATTGTTATTATTTTTTTGTTTATATAGTTGTCGATGGCCAAATTATTGAACGCCCGTTCATGCCACCTGAAAAAACTTGCACGGAAATCCAATGCCCCACAAAAAGTGACAAAGCCCGCAGGTGTTTTTGTTGTGGAGTTAACGAGGAGAGAATATGTTACGCGGACCCAAGACAGTGTGCGGCTGACTGTGGCAGATGAACATAATAAGTTATCTCAAGAACCTACATCAAGGATTTAAAAACCTTGATACGTTTTAATACCTCCTAATATCCTTTTTTGTTTTATATGAATAACACATGTTTATTTAGAGGCCAACATATACAATATATGCCTACTGAATAATTTTTGTATATTATTATTTATTTGTATTCATTTATATATTATATATCTAATTAGATTAGAATAAACACATAAATCAAAACAATACGTCTTATTTATTTACAATATTGTTTTGGTAAATAATCAAAACTATTCTTTTATTTATTTAATAAGATATATAACTAACGTTCAATGACATATCTTTTTATTTATTCAATAAGATATATAACTAAAGTTCAATGACATGGACATAGATATATAGTATATTTTAATATAAATATTTATTATTGAGAATTCAACATTTTCTTTCCGGCCTTTCAATCAATTGATACATGACACCTTGCGTTCTTGAACCGATAACCATCTTTCGGCTAACCTAGCCTCCGCCGTCCCCCAGGACCGAAAATTTGAAATTCAAAATTTCATATAAAAACTCCATTGTAGAATTCAGGCCTAATGATATTTTAATGTGCGATATTTTCAGTGCAAATTTCAAAATTAAAATATTAAGGTTTCAATTTTTTTTCAATACAAATTTATAAATTAACATATTTATGTATTTTTATATGTATATAGTTTAATTTTAAACTATATTAATATATAATATGAATGTCTATTAAATAGGACTTTATATTCATACGATTTATGATCATTTGTATCTTGTTATTATAAAAAAAGTTAAACTATTGATCACAAATTTTTAGTGTGAAAAATTTTAAGTAATTTATAGTCATTTTAAAGATTCAAAATATAAAATATAGAAAAAGTATTATTTTTATTATATGGTATTGGTAATGTGATTGTTTAATATCTTTTAATAATATAAAGTTAAACAAAAAATAACTAAAATGCAAAAATTGTTATCAAATATTTATTATTCATAATCATTAATTGTCATACATACGTTAATCATATTAGGTAATTTCGTAACTTTTATTTAAGGAAAGTGCGAGAATATTATTTTGTATACTATTTATTAATTTGATAGTTAGTTTGATAAAAAGTATAATATAAGTTAAGATGAACCAACCTATTTTCTAAGAATTCTGAATTTCATTCTCATGGTGATATATGATGCACATTAGTTAGCCATATTCTTTATCCTTTTTGTTTTGATTTGCTACTAATTTCGTATATATGTCTTCTGGTTAACACCGTTTCACTATCACTTGTGAGCAAGTCTGAAAACAACAACAAAAATCTTATATCAATCTCATTTATGTGCTCATATTTTCTAGCCAGTCACGTTAAAAATCTTAATCCAACTTATATCAAAATTTAAAAAAGCAATATATAGATAAAATTGGGAAATCCTATACTCTTATTACTTTTCTTAATAACTTTGATCTAACCTTTGTAAATAATCTTTACTGATAATAAACGAATTGATTTTTCGTTTATCTTAAATGGTTTAGTCAGCAAAAGTTAAATTTAAATTAGACAATTTTTAAAAGTTGGAGATTAAAATGACTGTTTCTTGCTTCGTTTGGAAAGATCTTAAATGGAAAGAAAGATCTTAAATGGACCGTTGTGTTTTTCGCAGTGGCGTTGTCGTGTGTGTTTGGTTCTCTTATTAGCTTCTTTGGGTTTGCTGCTAGATCTCCGCGACGGCTTTTACGGTGACTGAGGTTGTGAACAAGTTCTTGACTGTTGTGATTAATGTTCTGATTTGGGATAAGCATGCGAGTCCGGTTGGGTTGGTTCCAGTGGCGGATGCAGAATCATATTTAGATGGGGGCACAACATTTTATTTCATTACGTTTCATTGTAGGATTATAAAAAAATTTCTTAAATTAAAAGTAATTAGTGAAGGAAAATAAAAACTAGTTGGGGGCATGTGACCCCATTCCTCATCACTTGCGTCCACCACTGGTTGGTTCTCCTTGTTACAATCTGTGGTTGGTATTGGTTATCAGCAGTCTGTGACTGTGGCTAAGAAACCCACCAGTGGTCAAGCTCAAGTGTTGAACAACAGTGAGAAGGTTGATGAAGAGTCAGTGGAGTTGATTCCGGGGAAAGTAGCTACTAATGTATGATGAAGAGGTTTAGCATTTGAGTATTTTTTTTTTCACATTTGAAGAGGTTTAGCATTTGAGTATTTTTTTTTCACATTTGAAGAGGTTTAGCATTTGAGTATTTTTTTTTCACATTTGAAGAGGTTTCTTCTAGTAACTTTGCATGGTTTCTGGCTTCTTATAGAATTATAGTATCATTTTTGTAAACCTGTTACCTTTCATTCTCCTATCCATTAATACAAATATTCAAATATCACTAAGCTCGTCTCCAAAAGAAACAAAGCTATACTTACGACATAACATGTGATACATGAGAATGACTGCATTCATTACACTACACCTTGTACTGCACATACCCGTTTTCTAGTCCTTCATCAGCACCAGCCACGCCTTCTCTAGCTGCTGAATTAACAAGCGACTGCAATAGAAAAACAAAGACATGTCACCATGAGGCTTAATCCTTATGTTATGACAATCACTAGAGTACAAAAAATAGAATCTAACCTGGAGTTCCTGTTCGCAGCCTTTCAGGTTGTCACCGCACTCTCTGACCTTTGAATATGATTTGTGTAGCTACCAAGAACATATACCAATAGTCGAACTTTGTCAAGAACATTACCCTAAACAAAACGAACTTTGTGATCCTATGGTTGTTTACCTTTGCCAATTCTTTTCGGCGTTGTGAAGTCAGTTTCTTTTCATTGCTCAATAAATCTTCTAATCTCTGCGTTTAACCATTTCAAATGAGAATAAAAGTAAAAATAAAACATGTTGAATTCGTAAAATATAGTAGACACATACCTTAGACTTCTTCTCTAGCTCTGAGCACAGAACTTCTTTTACTTCCAATCTCTCTTCCATCACCAGAACCTTAAATATAAACTCGTCAATAATTTCTTCCATCTCCCACGACTATGTAAGGAAACTGTTGCTCCATTGGTTTACATGTCTAAGAGTAAATTGTGGAAAAGATTCATGAAATCAAACAACTGCCTATCTGAGCAGGTATGCGATCTCATACCTCATCTTGAAGCACGTCATGCGTCTTGATCAGCGCTTCCAATTCTTCTTTCACCTGTATGAAAGACGCAAGTTTTACATGAACTATACTATGCAGCAATAATTTCCTAACAAACATTATCGTTACCTGAAAGCTGCGATCTCCACTTGAGTTAGAGAAGTGATCTTTGCCATCTCTACCACGCCCACCATCAAGCATGGTACTGTTAATTCAATAAAAGCACACAAGGATTTAGTCATCTCAAGAAAACCAAAGCAATTAATTTGTTGCTTAAAGCAGCTAAAGTGTAAAGTCCAAGCAATGCAGAAAAGAATCTGATAGAACTTAATCTATATGCTAAGGTGCAACTAACGCCTAAAATAACTTTAGTTTGATAACTTAATGTCCCACCTACTACAACCTAGCGGCTGGACTAAGCTATTTTCATAGGGTATAGCAGTGACCTCATATAGAATTTCATCATTTACTCTATAGTGGATCACTGAAATTCCTAAACTGTTTTGTCTCCAAGAATGGTGTTTCACGGAAAGAATTATCAACGAAGCTACAGTGCAAGCCAAAACATTCCTCAAACAGCAAAATGCACAAAGGAAACAAGAGCAAACCTTCTCAGCAAATCCATTAAACTAAACATTCTGCATTTCAGTTATATTGGCAATAGTTAATCAGACCTTTCCACAAGGTCCACAACAGGTCTGGATGATTTGGTTTACAGAGTGACGAAACTCTACAGAAGCATCCCAGTTCTGGACTTAAGGAACACTAGAAGTCTAAAACACATCTACAAGTTAAAACGGAACGTTTTTACCTATCTTCTCTCTTTGTTTCTTCGTCAGAACTGGCCCTGTGAACCCCCCTACCATTATCCTCAAAAGACCTATCCCCACGCCAATCTCCTTCTTCGAAACCTCTCTCCTTGTAACCATCCCTATCCAGCATACCATGATCATTTCTCCCCTCGAAACCATGTGAACGTTCATAAGCTCTTCTCCTGTCCTGAGACCTATCCCGTTCCCGTGACCTATCACTAAACCGATCCCTTTCATAACCAAAATCACTTCTCCCATCAGAGGGGCTTTGTGGTTGAAACCTCCCCTGACCACCAAATCTTGTTGTCACCTCATTCACACGCACCGCACGCCCACCAATAATCTGATCACAAGCTCACTACCGTCACAACAAAGAAGTGTAGCAGTGAAAAGCTTCAATATTTAGTTTTTTTTTTGGAGAGAACCATACTTTGCCATCCATGTCTTGGATAGCATCATCAGCAGATCGACGATTCGAAAATGTAACGAAGCCGTAGCATTTCCCTCTTACACTCCGATCATTCACAATCTCACCATATGCAATTAAAAAAGGAAAGCAAATGAGTAGTGTGAAACCTAAATTAGGAACTTGTAAGCAGCAACAAGTGGGGAAAATCTACCTTAATGTCGACAACGGTGCCGTAAGTGGAGAAAACACGGCGGAGAGCTTCCTCGGTGACGTCGTAAGGGAGGCCGCCGACGTAGACGGAGTTAGCATCCTCCATCGTCATTTTTACTCACTCTTTATCGACTTAACCGCTAAACCGATTCAGAAGAAAGTTTGTGGCTCTGTTTGTTTCGACGACTTTCTGCTTGACTCCCGCTAACAAGACGCAAGTCATTACTTATCAATGCTAATCCCTATAAAATTTATTAATTCAATTAATGTTATATTACCAATGATAATATATTTTTTATTTTATTATTGGTTAATTTGTAGTTAGTTAAATAATTAATGATGTTTTTGTTTAGAAAATATAAAAAAAAAAAAAAATTTTAATCTATGTGCACAATTCTAAAACGACTTATATTAAAAAACGGAGGGAATATTAAATTAGGAACATGACTGTTGATATATGTTTAGTTCATCTGAAAATATAGCTGCATCTAAAATATAATTGCATAATGTAAAATATAATTGCATAAAAGTGTATTAGACATGTGTAACCTCCGGTCTAAAACTATATTCTATTAAAATATCAACATGACGAGTTGATAAATGATGTGTCCAACATTTTTCAGAAATTTAAAATATAAACCTAATTATATAACAATAATAACTAACTATCAATACTATTAAATCAGGAACATGATCAGTTGATATATGTTTAGTCCATCTTAAAATATAATTGCATCTAAAATAATGTATAATGTAAAATATAACTGCATAAAAGTGTATTAGGGATGTGTAACCTCCTGTCCAAAATTTCATTCTATTAAAACATCAACATGACCGGTTGATAAAGTTTGTGTCCAACATTTTTTTGAAATTTAAAATATAAACATAATTATATAACAATAATAAATAACTATACACGGTTAATACGCTATTTTGAAACAACTCCTTCCAAAATATTCAGGACCAACTTCTCTCTATAATGCTTTATTGCTTTTGACGCAACGACAAAGCATCTAATATATTACTTGATACTATGATTACATCATAATTTCTGCGTAAGTTCATTTTATACCCAATCTGTTTATTCTATATAATAATACATATACAACTAAATCATAAATTGATATATATAATACTAAAACAGGAATATATATAAATCGATGGAGATATATTTCTTAAGTTTGTTTACTATAAAATGAAACTTTAAAATTTAACTAATATTTTTTTTTGAACTATTATTTTTTCAAAAAAAAAAATAGTTAACTAATATTAATATTAATTAGTGGTACAGATTATTAGTGATATTTAATTTTTATAAGTGGACTTTTAATATAAATAAATATTCATAGTGGGTTTTAAATAGGTTATTCGATTAAAAACTATTTATTAAATGTGATTTAACTTAAAGTTAGTGAATACCATATTAACGCATTTACATATATATTTATATATATATATAACAGAAAATATTAAAAAATAATTTTTTCAAAAAAAATCAAAATTTTTATTCGGTTTTCAGTGCGGATTGGGTTTGATATTGGTATTCGAATATAACACTATAAAAACCGTTCGAGTATATAGACCAAGTCTAAAAGAGCATGAGACTTTTGATTTTTGGGTCAATTCCGTGTTGGTTTTTTGGGTATAAATATTCTTGACTAATTATGTTAGGTCCATCGAGTTCGTAGTCATATCCACCGGGTCGACCAATACGTCTTGACCGAGGTTATCTCCATGTCAGGCAAGGAGAGAGTTTGTTCTCTCTGTTTTGATGACTTTCTGACTCACGCAATCGCTAGCAGACGACGCAGTGGTTTGTTATTGGGCTTTTCAATAAAACCGTTAGTTATTGGGCCTTTATGCATGTATAGTTTATATCTGGATATTTGTAATTGAAATCCGTCTTCTAAGTGCTCAACTGATTAAAAGTAAACAACCAACAAGTCTGTTATTTTGATTAGCAGCACACCTCTTATCTGTCATTCAGTCAATGGCTTATGAGCTTGGGATCATTCAATCAGAAATGGTTACACTGAGAGAGAGATGTGATTGTAATCTGCTGTTTATGGTCAGGAGGTGAATATCAGAACGAATATGTTTGATTACGGAAGAACAGACGATAAATTTGGCCATGGAAAGGGAAAGGGGAAGATCAGGAAGAGGGCGAGGGCATTGGTAATCATATTCAGGCTTGTGGTAATCATTATATGTGCATCTTTGTGTATTATACATTAGAGTAAACGTGCATCGAGAGCATTATAGATAGAATCTTTTAGAAACTACTCATGTATGCTTTGTTCCTCAACAGGTGACAATTCTGAATCTGTAGATGGTGCTTTTCTAGTTTAAACACTCTGGTGAGAGATTTGAACACAACTTCATAACATATATAGCTAACAACTCATCGTAAGTGATACACCCTCGGAACGAAGTTTACATTACAACAAAGTTCCATCTTAAACACACATTTTGTGATTTTTTACACCATTACACACTCTCGCGGTACTCTCATATGTTGTTTCTTCTGTTCTGTTGGACGAGGGAGAGAAGAGACATGGAAGTATATAAATGTATTACTGACGCCTCCTGAAGACGAACAACGATCCTCTAGACCCTAATCCCAACCTAAGTTTCTCATCAACGTATGTGATCCTAAGCTTCACTTCGCTTTCAAACCCATATTTAAACTCCAGAGAACCAACCTTGAGTTCCGGAGGCTCGAATATCACCTGAACCCACTCACTGTCCAACACTTTCAGCTTCCCTACAAAAACCAAAACACAGGTTAAAACATTAACCACATATTGTGACTGACCAAAAAGTTATCTCTAGGGTTATGCAGTTTCACCTGTCAAGGAGACGTCTCCGTCAAGAAAACCCAACGCAGTAAAGGAAACTCGGTTCCTCACTATATCAGGAGAATCAATGCCTTGGATCATCTCATTAGTTCTGAAGAAGAGACGCCCTATCACGCTTCTGTAGCCTCCACCAGGAGATGTCGGTACAGAACAGTACACCACGTCCCAATCTGCACCAGAACAATTCTAAAGTTTTACATTTTTACTCAAGGATTCAGAAGCAATCTAGCAAGAAGCTTACCTCCGAAGATGAGAGGGCACTTAACAGGCTCGCTCACACAGTACTTTTGAAGCTCTCCAGCCACTTTTGCCACCTCTTTGTGTTGCTCAGGGCTAAGCGTCACACCTCCATCGCTGTTCGCAACCTGTGTGTGAAACACACCAAACCATAATCATCAAAACACACAGTTGGATTTGCTCTGCTTTCCACTTAAGTATTTGACTCAAACCAATGCAGACCTTAGAGAGGAGGGATGAAATGAGATCATCGGGTCCGGTACGGATCTCAACGTTGGGCGCTGAAACGGAGCGTACGACGAGTCTCCTGCTCCGTGAATTAGCCTTATACGGGATGGAGAATTGGAGTACTGGAAGGTTCGAGCGTTTCGATGAACGGATCTGAGTCCGTGGTTCCGAGAACGACGACGCGATCGTAAGGGAAGAAGCAGCCGTAGCCATTGCTGCTCTAGAGAGAGAGTAAAGCAGATAATGGAATGTGGAAGAGACGAGGTGGACTGGAGAAGAAGGACACGGTTACAGTGATCTGGGTGATGCCACGTCAGAATAGAAATCGGTACTGGGCCCCGCTTTGGATTTCCTCCAGCCACGTAAGAAGATATGTTCTCCCGCGTTATTTTTGATAATACAGAGGACAGCCCATTAAGGCCCGACCAGGTCTGGGGCTGCATACCATCTGTGTTCCGGTTTAAGTTAACCAACACAAGGAAACCCGTAACCGACTCTTCTCTTAGCTTCAAAATGAATAAAATCTAAGCCGTTGCTTTTTAACGTATAGAATGTCCTTCGTTGATTGGACCCAGCAGCCTACCCTGGCATCTATTTAAAGAATCTTATCATCACAAAGCCGTTCCGTTCGTACCAGAAGTTTTCTTTTCGTTTTTAATTTTCCTCTTGTAATTTTGAAAATTCCCCCAGATCCAATTACAAGACTCTCTCAAAACTCCTGAATTCATCTTTAAGCTAGAAGAATTAAAATCTGAAAACTCAAATTCCAGAGAGATTCTCTTGCTTGCTGCCTTTGTTTTTGATTGATCTCTGTGTTGTTTCTTCTTTGATCCGTGGTTTGCTTCATCGATCTATCTGCTTGATTTTGCTTCAACTTCGAGATTTCTCGAAATTAGGGTTTTGTTTCATTATTTAGTGTGTTTGTATTGTTAAGATGAACGATCAATCTAAGCTCATGAATCCGCCACAGATGATAGCTCAACCTCCTCCGCAGAGGATGATTCCACCTCAGCCGTCCCTAATGAACCCGGTTCAGCCTCGGATTATGAACCAGGCTCATCCGATTATCGGTTTAAACCATCAGCCACCGGTTATGATGAGCAACAACAACAACCAGACTCTGATGATGAATCCCCGGAGCTTCAACTTTAACCCTAGCATGAGCTCGGAGTATCAGAACTTCGGATCTAACCATACCAAAACGAACCGGAGCAACAGCAACAACTGGAAAGGGAAGAAGATCATAACCGATAAGAGACCACCACCGATGATGAGGATGTACAACCCTCCTCCGCCGCAACAACCTGGCGGCGGTTACAAGCCACCGACGCTCAACGAGCTCCAATCTCAGAATCGATTAAAAACGAAGAAGTTTTATCCGAAGAAGAAGTACGGTAACAGTAACAACCGATACGTTCCCTACGCGCCGAGGAACACGACGTCGTTTATCATCCGAGCGAAGAAATCCGGCGGAATCGCCGAGCTGGTGTCTCCGTGCCCCGTGACGCCGGCGATACTTCAGACGCCGATGTTTTCTCCGTCGAGGGAGGTTTTGGGAGATATGGCGAAGGAGGAGTGGGGCGTTGACGGTTACGGATCCATGAAGGGGCTGATTAGGCTGAGATCTGATGGACATGATGATGATGAGGATGAGGATGAAGAAGGAGGATCGAGTGGGAGTGATGTGGAGGAGCATGTGGAGGTTGAGAGGAGGTTGGATCATGATTTGAGTAGGTTTGAGATGATTCATCCGAGCTACGGTGGTTATGAGTATAACAATGTGTTGGAGAGTCGAGTTGATGATCAGGATAGTCATATTGCGCAGCTTGAGGAAGAGAACTTGACGTTGAAGGAGAGGCTGTTCTTGATGGAGAGGGAGTTGGGTGACTTGAGGAGGAGGTTGCAGTATCTTGAAAGGAGGAATATGGTGGAAGAAGTTGTGGAGAATGAGTCTGGAAGTGAGGGTGATGACACTGGGGGGTCTGATTCGCGTACTAGTGGTGATGGCAAGGGGAACCATGTGGCTGGAGGAGAGGGTGTTGCGGTGAAAGATGTTAATGATGAGAAGAGCATTGTGGATGAAGCGGAAGGAGACCCAAAATAAACTTGAAGGTAAGGAACAAGGTGAGAAGGAAGTTTCAGGCGAAGAATGCATCTGAGAATGATTCTGTTGGAGAACGAGGAACAACCATATGATTATGATACTTGCACGGGAACTTATGATGATAGGTGGATGAGAGTGGTTATGCATACCGTTTTCGCTTCTATTAGTGATGGATCTCTGCAGCTCTATGATGTATATATATCAAAATGTGCTTGTCTTAGTAGTCGTAGTCTAGTTCTCCCGTCGCTTTTAATATCTGAGAGTCAGGAGAGTAGCTTTCCAGGTGAAATTCGTGTGAAGTAGTCATGGTAAGCTTTCTCTTCTGGTTCAGATCTTTTTTACCTTTTTATGACCTGGTTGGTTGATCATGTTAAGCTCCCCGGTTAATAAGATTGTAGTAAAAGCAAGGATTATTGTAGTGAAAGAACTTACGGATGATAAGAGTTTTTTCTTCTTTTAATGCATTGCATGTTTCAGCTTTAATAGCACCAGAAGAATATATGTCTCTTGGTTTGAGACAGTTGCAGATAGCTGAGCTTGAAGAGAACCTCTGAGTTATGGCTTTCGTCCTTTGTTTGAGAGTTCTTTTCCTACTCGTCTCTCTATTTGGGCCCATATGGGTCAGTCGGTGGGCTATTTAATGTCCATTATACAGTTCACATAATTTGATATAAAAGAGGCATGTTTACTTTTTCTTTATGGTCTCAAGTCTCACTTGAAATAATGTGTGTTTCAGAACTTTTTAGAAATAATATTTTCTCACACATAACGTGGATCAATCATCCAGTCTATCGTTTTGGAAGATCTATTAGAAAATTTGGCAAAATCATAGTGGGGAAACATCGCTTTCAATCCTGAGTATTTGTGAATTGTCATACACTAAAATCTACGCCTTTAACTTTATAAAAGTGTGGTGGGAAATGAAAGTAAAATACGTCGGTGTCCTTTTCTCATAAACAAAACTTGAAAATTAAAGATAACCCTTAGGTATTAGTATAATAGTAAGCAGTTGCTTTCAACGTTACTCTTTCTATAACCAAAGCAATGCAACGTTTCCGATAACTTTATAAAAATAAGCAACAAATCTGCTGTATCCAAGATTCTTTTGTAACGGAGCATTTTATATTCCTGCAAAAAAATATATAACGGCGTTGTGACCGACCATTTCCTTACAAAAAGGTGAAAATCACGACAATAACATCTCCCACTTGTCAAAAGAGGACAAGGAGAACCACTACTACCAGTAGTGGTCCAAAGTCAATACACACACATTAGGTGTAATATTCGTATTGCATCAGAACAAGCCATCTATTTAACTTTCTATTGCATCAAAACAAGTCATCTTCATCTCATTTTTCCATATGATATTTACGAATACAAGCAGAAACAACTTCATCTACATATATGGACACTCTGATATGACTTTAGATATCTTCGGACAAAAGTTTCACTCCTACAAACATGCGGGACTAAAATCTTCATCAAAAGAGAAAAGTACATATATACTACTTGATATTTAACATGGTTGCTCCATATCTAGCTAGACAGAGCTGATATGACTTTAGATATCTTCGGACAAAAGTTTCACTCCTACAAACATGCGGGACTAAAATCTTCATCAAAAGAGAAAAGTACATATATACTACTTGATATTTAACATGGTTGCTCCATATCTAGCTAGACAGAGCTGGTAATACGTTTTAAGGAAATATCAAGTTGATCGATCTACTTAGCCCCAAAGGGAAACCACATCTCATGGATGTCTGACTGGTACGAGACCATGAACAAGATGACCACGAGCACGGCCGCTACGCCCCAAGGGGAAGAACCGGCATGGTGGATGGAGTCTTGTTCAGGCAAGGGGACGTACAAGGAAAGTCCTCCGGAGAAGAAGTGGACGAGGAGGAGGAGGAAGAGAGGGGAGAGGATGATGAAGAACTTGAGATTATTCATGGTGTCTTCGAGGATGGACTCGTAGTTCAAGTACCACGTGAAGGAGAACACGAAGAAGACGACCATGAAGAAGAAACATAGATGTGGGTTTGGGAGAGAGAGGTAGTCTAAGTATGATGAACCGTAGTATGGTGATCTCGCCATATGTTCTTGATTTTCTTTGGTTTTGATAAAAGTCTTAGAGTTTTTTAGAATGTGTAAGTGGAATCTTGATGCATCTCTATGAGTGTGTGTATATATATATAAAGAAGTAGACTTACCTTTGCTTCGAATAGGTATAGGTTTTTAGCTTATTAATTAATTGATTTAAATATTTTCAGGGCTTTTCGGGTTCTGAAGTGTGGTCGGTCGAGACCACGTGGATGTGGTCTTGTGGTTCTCTGTATTGAAACTTCTAGCTATTGGCTTTTTAATTTAAAGACAAATAAAGCTAAACTAAAGGGAATGAATTCAATTTAACATTTGATTTGATGTGATTTGATTTTTAATGAGGTTTTAGATGATTTCAATAAGTTGCAGAGATTTAAGTGATTTTTGTTAAACTACTCTAGAATATCACCTAAAACTATGAGATTTGAGTTTTAAAAATTAAACCCACCGGGTGGGCTTTCGGATTCACATAAAATCACCTGAAAACTTTAAAACTCCACAACTTAAAATATTTTCAATAACAATGGATTTCAGAGTACTTTAAGAAATATCAAATTCAATAACATTGGATTTTAAATGAGTTTTTAAAATTCATGTTTCAATAACAGTGGATTTGTCATTTTAATACAAATAACCTAAAACTCTCAGTTGAATACATCCCCCTAAAGTCTAAAGGGTGTCTTGTATATTTAAAACTATGATTTTAAAATAAAAGGTAGCTTGAAACATGTTTTTTTTAACAGGCTTTCGTATTAAAATTCATAAGTAATACAAGTATGAGATTTTCACTCATAAGTTTGATAGAGTATGCAACAACAAAAAAGAAAACATATCCCTAACAGACGATTCAAAATTGAATCGTAAAGAGCAAGTTAAAGAACATGATAATATTAGTGATACTAGTTTCCTCGGCCGCGACGACCTCGTTTACCTCTTCCTCTAACAGTTTTTCATTCCATATCTTGAACTTTTTGAGTCGATTTTATTGGTCTTCCTCCTCTAGTTGTGTTATAACCAGATGTTTCTTCAACCAATAACATACCTTCCTCATTTCTGTTTTGAGAGTGAGGTGAGTCTTGGTTAAAACTCGCCCCAAAATGTTGCTCCGTCTCATAAGTGTGAGAGGCTTCTCTAATGTGTACGGGAGATGAAGTTTCCTCCATAATTTTTAACGCAGATGGCGCAGCGACTGCTAACCTCGTGCAAATTGGAGGAAGGTCCATCAGTGGGATCCTCAGAATTACTAGTAGGCGAAGACTTTTTTGAAACATGTTTTTGTGCTCTAAACTGATAGGGATGTTCTTATTGAGCTACGGTTCTATTTGGATCGCTTACATAATCAGAGGGAAAAAATTATCGGTTGATAATTTGATATGTGATTGATTATCGTCAAGATGATAAATGGTGTCGTTGTCCTATCAGCTACATCAGTGATTACGTTAATACTTGATTTTCTTAAGCAGAGTCTATTTTTGCATGTCATGCTGATCTTATACGTGACATCAATTAAAATTTAATAACGTCTTCTCACTTACACATACATGACTACGTACACATGAACGCATCATCATTCTTGAAGCAAAAATCAAGACCTTTGCTCGTTCAACTGTTATATACTCAATCTTAAATTCGTCTATCTTTGCAAAGTTATATATTTATTGCCAGTTGCCATCCTCCACAATCTTTAACCTTCAAAGCTATAACATTGGTGGTCCACACTGTACCGGGACTTTTCTTCTTTGCACTTGGTCTATGGCACCTCTTATTAACCATATAAATGTATATTTTCTACATTATTCAGCTGTTACATTTATCTTCAAGTCATTCATATTTGCAATGTAGTGAACCTTCAAAAGCTATAACATGGGTGGTCCACATCGTACCGGGACTTTTCCTCTTTGCAATTGGTCTATTGCACCTCTTTAACCACATTCAATCTATTTTCTCTACATTAATATTTTCCTAGTCTACTCCTTTAAGATGGACATGTGATATGGGGGTTGTCCACTTTAGTTTATGTGCAATTTCTGAGTTACAAGTTTCAAGACGACCTTATTCTACTTAGTATCCACGTGAACCCGAAAGCCCACCCGGTGGGTTTTCTTGTTTGTCTTTGCCTTTGCTTTTAGGAAGAGAAAATAAATATCTAAAAGACTTCTCTATGAGTTTTTGACTGGCTGTTATTCAACGGCCATTTTCCATCTTACACACCCAACTCGTGTTCCTCTGTTTTGTATTACCCCAAACACGTTTCATCTTTCTTTCTTCAGATTCTTACCATCCATCCACCAACTCTTTGTTGATTTCTGAAACTGGTTCTCCCATATCACCGGGGGAATAGTTCTGATCTTCTTGTTGTTTGGGAGTAATGGTGGGTGCTCTGTTTGTTATTGGCTCATCTGTGATGGATTCTCCGAGCGTTCCATGTTTATGTCTGGATGCTCACACGAGGAGCAAGAAGAAGATCCATGGCAGTTCAAGAAAGCTAGAGTTAGGAAGCTCCTTTACTGGCTCAAGCATTGTTTTCAGGATTTCTTCCAAACGCGTACCAAGAATTGCGAGTAGAAGGAGCAAGAAGAAGCTCTTGATTGTCAACGAGGACGTTGCTGGGAACTACGATGATACCTTCGGAGATGTCAAAACGGTGAGAACTTTTTGAATGACAAATTGTTTTAAACTTATGGCTCTCTCATCACTTTTACAAATTATGCAGCAACTTATTAACTACTTTACTTACAAAGCTGTGAGGACGGTTCTTCATCAGTTATACGAAATGAATCCTCCCCAATACACTTGGTTCTATAAGTAAGTCGCTCATTTGATAAGCTCTCTCTAGGATTAGATTTATAAACACACTTACTTGATTATCATTCTTGGCTTATGGTCTTATGGTGTATCTTTTGTTTTACAACAGCTATGTCGTATCAAATAGACCAACTGAAGGCAAACGTTTCCTCCGCAAACTCGGCAAGGTAACAAAAACTTAGTTGAAGATGTTTAGCTGCTTAAACTTTATCTATTAGTCTACTATATTTAGTGTAGGACTAAATGTAGTACATTGTAGCTCTTGTGAGTTAGTTAGATTGCAGTTAGTGAGGGGAAATTGTTCAAGGTTGTAAAATTATAGAAGGTTTTGGGAGAGCCCTTTGGGTTGAGAGTTCTTCCTATGCTAGTGAATGAGGATAAGAATAAGAATAAGCAGTTTCATATATTTGTTTTTATTTTTTTGCTAAAATATATTTGTTTTTATCATAGCCACATTCTGTGTTGTGGTATATTACTTTTAATTCAGACTTGTTTAGACCTTGGCATGAAACATATTGACTAGAGAATCAGATGACAACTCTTGTGTTTATCTTGTCTCAACTGACTTGTAGGAGAGTCAGGAGCTTGCAGAAAGAGTTATGATCACACGCCTCCACTTGTATGGCAAGTGGATCAAGGTAAAATCAACCTCTAAATCTGTCATGGGAACCAGAAAAGATTCAAAAACTAATGGTGTTCTAGTTTGTTGTTTGTTATAGAAATGCGACCATGGGAAGATATACCAAGATATATCAGATGAGAACTTGGCCTTGATGCGTGAGCGACTGATGGAGACCGTGATATGGCCTTCTGATGACTCAAACTCAGAGGTTATTGGCTGAAGAAGCATGTCACAAAACCACAGCATCTCCTTTGTGAATCCGCTTTTCAGTTTTTAGGACTTGAGTTTTTTTTTAGTTTGATTACTTATAATATAGCCTTGAGCAGTGTCTATATTCTTGACATGCACTATATATCATGATCGAGGTCCAAGTCTTTCAACTACTATCTATATATATATATGCTTCCCGGACTTCAAGATCACTTATGTTGCACGTGCTCAACTACTATCTATATATTCTTCCTGGACTTCAAGATCACTTATGTTGCACGTGTTCAAAACCAGATTTTTGATTTTTTAGCTAAGACTGCTAGATCCTTTCATAAGAAGTTATATTTCATTCCGGTCTGGTTACCCAGACCACATAGAATGGCCGCCGCTCGTTGCCAAGAAAAAAAAAACTACTATGTATATATTGATTGAGATAAAAACATATAAAGTTCCTTACATCTTTTGGTGAAAATTTCACTAAATTAAAAAACTAATGAAGTCATTCTAAGTCTTTATCCGACAAATCCAAGACCTGATCCTATCAGAAGCTCTTAATATCATATAACAAAGCGGTATGTGACATAACGACCAGATGTTTCACTATTGCGTATGATCTTCACGACTTCTCCACGTTTTAGCCCATAGTATTTCGCTATAGGGTCCGTATACTGAATACGTGGAAGCTATCGACAACACACCACACAAGTGAGTAAAAAACAAACATGTTAGCTATAGTGAAAAAAAACAAGAACAAAAAAGAGATCAAACATCAAAGCTTTGTTTTGTCTCCACAATAAACTAGTTTTCATTGCTTAAAGAGTGTCAAGATACCTAACCTGATTCTCTTGCACAGTGTACTTCTCCAACAAAGCTTCCTTCTCCGCAGTTGTCAGAGCTATATGCTCTGGAACAAAAGCATGTTCCTTCACGTTCATTAGAAGCTCTGTCTCCTGCACATGAAACATGAGCTTTATAAGAGTATGTTTCGAGACACAAACAAGGAAGCAGCATAAACTTTCTCACTAACCTTAAAACTTTCCAAGTAAAGTATTCCTTTTGAGTTTGCGTCGGTTATAGCAGATGAAGCGAAGCGATTCATTTCTTTCCTCACAACAAGAATTGCTCTCAAGACGTTATGAGATACCATGCGCTCAAAGCAAGCCTTGATGTCGCCCATTTTAACTTTTGTTTCTTGTAGAAAAAAGACAAAGATCTACCACCACCACAAGGGGAACGAACTTGAGCATTAGTTAGAAGAATTGAAAAAAAAAATACACTTAAAAACAAAAACTCGTATCCTTGGTATCCACAAACCTTATCAGATTCATCTTTCTTCTTAGTCTTGATAGTGACAAGATCTTTTCTTTCCATGTTCTCGCCGTATTTGTCGATAAACTGTTCTTGTGTCATCTCAAGTTCAGCATCCGTGACAATGTATCCACGATCTTTGAGCATGTGGTTAAGTGTTTTGGTGACTCTGAAAAGCATTCTGATTTCTTCTTCGGATAAACTCATCTTTTCACACATCTTTTCACAGTAAAAAAATCTGCAAAACTCAAAAACCATGTGGGTCTTCAAAGTTAACCAAAGTGAAAAAGCATTTAAACTGTGCAATTGCTAATGATCTTGAAAAACCTAAGAGGTTGCACATGTAATTAATGTTGCAGACAGCTATAAATTTATGTGTTTCGAGTCATCACACGCTAGACTCGAAGGAGGTAAAAGTCTAGTTCATGTCGATACTTGCGAGAAGAAAACAATTTAACAAAGTAGAGACGAGGAAACAGATAACAAGTTTTCACGTACCAGAGAGCAGCCAATAGTGGATGTGTCTGGAAGATTCCGAATGTTTTTTATTTATTTGTTGGTCAGCCGCGAAGAAGTCGGTAGGGTTTCACTTTATAAGGAAAAGAAAAGTAGAGAGCAATAACCCTTTTAAACCTTTAGTTATTACAAAGAGCTTGGTCCCATTTTTTTTTTGACATCGGCTTTGGTCCCTTTATTAGTCTTAAGGAAAGTTTACATAACTTTATCGTTATTTAATTAATTAACAGTCCCATGGATGACAAATTAAAAAGCACATGCAATTGATCCTTAGGGTTTACTCGTTATTATTTATGATTTAATATATGGTAAATTGATGAATTTAATATATTAATGAAAGTTTTCTAGTTCACCACATCGATTCAGTTCGATTTTAGATGCGTAATTGGTGATAGGGATGGGCAAAATATCAACAAAATTTTATTTTGATCCATAATTTATTAATTATTTCCCTTTGACATGAAAAGTTTGAATATCCATAACTTTACAAATTAAATCAAATATCAATATTGTCAAAGACATACAAAAAAAAAAGTCACAAACACTCCCTTTGTGTTATGCTTTATGCTTTGCTTATTTCTAGCTCGTACTTGTTTTTTGTTTCACTAACTTTTTCATTGAATAACTATTTTTATACCATACATCAGGTTCGAAATTGTTCATATATATAGCTTAACTGTATGGTTATGACTTTTCCTTTTTTGAGCAGAAGCTTAAGATACTAGTTTATCCAAATGGGATTCAGTCGCCTTAGTTAAGACTCCAAGGCCATGCGAAGTACACAAAGCGCTCGCTATTGAACGCTAAACTAGTATCACGTAAAGCGAGAGCAATAATAGAGTTACTGTGCCTTATGATATAATCTATCGTCAAACTCTAATTAAACTAAAAAGAAGGCAGAAAATAATAGGATCTTCAACTCAGAAGAGAGGGAATCATATGGTCTAAGTCCTGTTTTGTCTTTGGTTGATGTTGATGAGGATGAATTGGAAGATGATTTACGTTTGTGGTAGTATTAAAATTCTAAAGATCATGTTTCTGAATCAGAATTTTAGAGTTTATGGTTTTCTAACCATATTTTAGATATTACTACTTTTGAACTGGTGTTTTGGCTTAAACCTTTGATGTAACCAATGAAAATTATCATTTTGCATGTGTAATACATACAGCGATCGCCATAGCTCGCCATGGCGCATGGCGAGTGTGGATCCCCTCTTCGCTTATGTTCGCAATAGTATATCAATAAGCAACATGTTCTCTCTTGTCCGATCAGCCAGTACACGATGCTGTCGAGACATGCTTCATAGGTTTGTTGTTGGTGAAGTAATGTGGACCCCCAAATACTTGTCTAGTACATTCTTAAAGGCCTGTATAACAAAAATTTATAGAATTTGATGATAAGTCTTTTCTGCATCAACTAAGTCTGATATACAAAAAAGTTCTCTCCTTTGATTTTACTATGGTTCACACTCGATACAGTGGGGAACATACCTGAAATGCAAAAGTCTCTTTCCTAGTTAAAATTATATCCATCGCAGCAGATTCATCATCGAAGGCACCATAAAATTCCTGATAGAACTGGCTCCTATGAATTGGAAAAGGAAGTCAAATAACACGTTACTCTTCAGTTTCAAAGTATGGAAATAAAACACTAGAAGATTTGCTTTCAGAACAAACCTATCTTCTTCACCACTCTGTTGGTCAATCTCATCAAACTTCTGTGTTAGGACTTCCGCAGCAACAGGTGAGAGCATGTGGAGTATTAACGCTTCTAAGGTTCTTGGAAAATAACGCTGAAATGAGTTTAGATGATACGAGTATGTTACTTCAAAGAACTTAATCTCCATGTAAAAAAATTAAAAAGTTATCCATTTCGACCAAAATGATGAAGTGCGCTAGAAACCACTTATTGTAAACTTACTGCCATTGCAAGGAGAACATCCCGAAGTTTAGATGCTTCTAGATTCCAAAGCATATGCGCAACACGATCATCTTCTAGACAAGACAATGCATTCACCAGGATCTTGCTACTGTCCCTCTCTGAAGCTATGTCTGAAGAACGGGGTGATGTGTGCTGCAGTTCCCTACTTGTACCAACAGCATTAACGTGGTCATGGACTAAGGAAATAAGGTCATGAAGTGCGTGGGAAGCAGAAGGATCTAGTTCGGGCAGCAGCGTTTTCTCACGTGATGTCCCGATGCCTTTTTCAATGCTTTTATTTCTTGAGTTATCATCCCCACCTTCTGCAATGATTCCATCACCGGACAAGTCAGACAAGACATTGAAGGTTTTCATAGGATTTAAACCATCAGGGTCTTATTACCTGATTGACCAATTTTACATTGGTCAAGATGATCATACGGTTGCTTCAAATCAGTTAACGAAGGCCTCGAAACTACCAGGCTCTGTCAAAATCCAAGTCGCACGGTAAATATAGGGTAGTAAACTTGGCAAATGTAAGTTAAGGTGAGTAGACGAACCTACATTTTTAAACTCAAAATCAGGATGAGTAAAAAAACTATCATAATTTCCAACAATATGTACTGATGAGACAGAATAACTTACATACCATTTCTTTGTCTATCAATCTTATAGTATGACACAAGATGCAAGCACATGGAAAGAAAAAAAGAACAGAAGTTAGGAAACAAGACAATAACGGTAACGCGAAAAGATATTATTTATAAAGAATCCAAGATTTATAATCAAACCTTCTTGTAATCCGGCGAAGATAATATGAATCCATATGTTCCGGCATGTTAGACATAATGTTTGATTGCCACCAAAAATTGACAGCAATAGTCAGCTCATCGCTATCCACCTGATGAAACCTGCAAAAAGTAACATGATAATCTGAGATAATCCATTAATCTTCTACTGAATACCGTCACATCATTTCTATAAGGCTTACTTAGTAAATTCTCAAAGCTTAAATACAGGCAATTATATTACAAAGTACTTCTCCTAACCAATGAAGTGTCATTTTCATTAGCATGACACTAAGCTAGCTAACAAAAATACATGTCAAGCATTGGTTCAGAGGCTCTAGGCATATGCATACTACATAACATGCGCTATCTACACACCCACAAACTAAACAAATGCCAATTATTCAGGCGGAGACATTTTCTTTTGTATACGTTAATTTAGTAATTAAAAATCTAGAATAGCGGCGCAGCCAGAAAAAGCTACGTAATAGAGACATGATAACTTCAAGTGATTCGGAAACACTTTGACTCATATGATGCAGGATCTATTAGAATATATTTTAGCAATTTCAGCGTATTCTTATGTAATACTAGGAGAGCTTTTCTGAGAAAAAATGAGTATACTCACCAACCTTCGGGAATGAATACTGCATCACCAGCCTTAAGAGTAACTTCCTGTGACTGCTTGAGGGAATGCTCTGCTCTTGGATAATCTGATAATTTCGGATTGTCTAGACCAACCGAACTACATGACCAGGAAAAATAATATGCAAGGAAATATCTCGTAAATAGACATTGGCATAACAAATCATTGATACGTGTGCAATTACTGCTGCGTGCTCAGGATATAAGTATATAACCACAAAAATGTTCGGAAAGGCCAAGAAAGATACCTGTGGTTTGACGCTTCTCCGTATATAGGCATAGGATAGAGCGAGGGACTGGCGGAAGGGGGCCACAAGACAACTGTTGACGATTTGAAGGTTGAAATTGATTCAGATGTAAGAAAGATTACAACATATAGTTAGATCACTGAATCTGCCAGGATGAACCTTAAACTGACTTCAAACTGGCTGACTTAACATTGTATAAAACCGCATGCTCTTAGTGTCAGTGCCGCAATTTCATTTATACATGGACCATACATTAACAATTTGATTCCACTAAAATAACAGAAACAACTTCATAGCAGCAGTTCAACACGGAGGTTATGATGGCTAACCTTTTTTACAGCCTGATACTACGCATAAGAGGTTATGATGTGGATCATAGTGGGTACTTGATCGAGCCTGTGCAGAGTTCATCCAAAAGTTTATAGGAGACAGTGACTTTCCCTCTAAGAGTGAGGGCTGCATCAACGACAGTAGACGTTAAGAAAGCTCATGTCAGCAGCTGAAGTACAAAACAAGAGCTGAAAGAAGATACGCATACCGTTTGAATATCTTGACTCAGAATCTTGAGTTGAACCTTCTCTTCTTTCCCATCATTCAGAATTGGAAACTGAACACATAAATAATACATACATGTGCATGTTCAATCAAACATATTCATAGACCATCAGAAGCACAACTAACCTGTGCTAGGTATATTTGTCCAGGTGTAGTAGGATCCTGAGGCAACAGAGGAGTTAGAGAAGCAGACTTTGCATCAACACCAGAACCATTCTCTTTGCTTCTCATATGCTGCTTGCAGAGTCTAACAAAATCAGAGAAAGGCATTGATACCTACAGGACAAACAAGAAACCAGAGACAGTTAATTATAGCCTCAAATCAGCTGAAACCTGCACGTTCACATCAATATCGAAATGGAGTTTTACTTACCCTCTCATGGCTTCTGATATCACCATTGAATATCGGAGCCGTCCTCGAAAGCATTGCCTCCACCTCAACTGAACCTGCACGCTCCTTCATACAGTTCCAATCGATGCAAATAAGATTTTGCTCCAATCTTCGATAATCAATCGAGTGATTGTAAAAGAAAAACACACACACCTCGAGATAATCGAGGCCATTGCTGAATGGATTCCACTTAGAACATGCCTCCCAGTCACTAGCACATCCTCGGAAAACCTTCAGAAGATTAAGATCAAGAGAATCGGATTCAGCAGGAGGAGGAAGAAAGAGAAAAGTGTATTGAGGTGAAAAAAGTACCGCAGGGAAGTTCGCGAGCTCGACGCAGGACTCAAACTCGGCGGCGGAGGGAGCTCTCTCGAAGGTCTGAATCGTCGGAAACCCGCATCCCGTCGGCATATTCATCCCTATCGACGGTGGTGATCCGTCAAAACTCAAAACCATGTTTTTATTATTATCTAAGAGCTTTTGGCGTTTGCGTTTGGCGGTTACATACGACTTATCCAAAAGCTTATTAATTGGTTCACTTTTAACCGTTTACAGATGGGTTACGGTGTTAGCGTTTGACGTTTGCTGATGGCTGTAAAAATGTTTACTAGGTTCATTTGAATCCCAGCTGACTCAGCAAAAAAAACCAATCATCTCGAACCCAATCTGTAGTCAAACAAGAACAGACAACTATTATATTTGAGATTCAACACAAGAAGCAGATCCAAGTTGTTTGAATACATTTATCACTTAAAAACATGTTCTGGATACATTGTGTCTAGTCCCTTTGTATTTGTCCCCGGGATTGCCCAATCCCAAAAACAGCCATGGATGAACAGAAGAAGTGCAGTAGCAACGCCGTGGTAATCTACTTAGCATTACTCATGGATACATTTAGTAAAATCTTTAATATATATATATATATATTAAGAATTAGTTGATTATAAATAATTAGTAGTTTGTGTTTTAAAAAAATCAGTTAATAATTCATATGTATTTTTCTTTACCATACAATAGTTTGACTGTTTCCGTAAACAGTTAAGTATGGAAAAAAATAAACACCAATATAATTACCACAAAACAAGTCAAACAAATCTACCCATTTTTTATGGATCGCCATGCAAGGCGAGCAACACTTCGATCTATAAATTAATCAATCTTAAAAGGAGCTTTTAACCATCAAACCAGTAAGTTTAAATTCAAAAGAATTAATCATAAACGTGTATATCATAAACAATATGTCGTCATCACAGTTCACTATCTTTTGCATCATTTTGATTGTTTTATCTCCTCTTCAAGAATGTATGCATTTATAATAGTTTTTATTTGTTCATCATCTATCTTTTTCACCATTGTAATTCCATCATCATATCCTCGATAATTGTTTTTCCTCCGAATGATATTGCTGTTACTTTTTTGTGTATATAGTTGTCGATGCAGCTAAAGGAACATGCGAGCAAAAAATATGCCCAAAACTCAAAACCAAAGATAAGACTTGCTTCTGTTGTCCCTCCACTAAGGGTTGCTCCGGGACCAGACAAAATTGCGAAGGTTGGTGTAAATAAATTATCTCGAGGAGCTGCATCAAGGATTTAAGAAAACCTGAATAATCATTTTATTTAATTCTTCCTAATATCTACTTTTGTTTTATGTGAATAAAGCATGCTCATCTAGAGTCCATCAAATACAATGCATGCCTATTGTATTTGTGTCCAGAGACTTTCGTATTCTATTCTATGCAATGCGCATCATTTAAACTTATTTTGTCTCCTTTTGTTTTAATTTGCTATTAATTTCTTAAATATTTCTTTGGGTTAATATCTAACAATAAGTTTTTAAAATTCATAGTTTTTATGGTAAATGATATGTTTTTTTATCTATTTTCTTCTACACGGTATCACTAGCACTGTGAGCAAGAGAAAGAAGCTACCAAAAAGAAAATTTAGAGATTTTTATACCTTCCTCACTTTTCTTAATTACATTGATTTTTTTTTTCTATCCAATCACATCGAAAACGGTAGTCCAACCGGAATTGAAGTTTCAAAAAGCAAAATATAGATAAAAATGGTAAATCTTATACCTTCTTTACTTTTCTTAATTACATTGATCCTTTTTCTACCCAATCACATCTAAAATCTTAGTCCAACTGGAATTACAATTTCAAAAGGCAAAATATAGATGAAATGGTAAATCTCATAACCTCCTTATTTTTCTTAATAAATTTAATCTAACCTTTATGACAACTTAGGAAAAACACTTTTATGACAAGTGTTATTTCCAATTTTTTTAATGATAAACCTTTGCCACAAAGTATGTAGTTTTCATATTTTTGCTCACCGTATAAAAACATAGAACGCTAATATATTTATTCCCATGTGAGAAATAAGATGATTGCCCTCAGTCTTCTTAGTACAAATAAAATTAACATTTTAAGGAAACAGTTATTTCTTTTGAAAGATTAAAATTAGATTTTTAAACATATTTTGTACTTTTACATGAACAAATTTAAGAGTTTATAGTTCGAAAAGAAGTTCCCAAAGATGGTGTATTGGGCTATTATGGCACATTGAGTTTGAAAATAAAATCCAGTAATTATAAGTTTTAAAAAATGGAGGGGAAAAAGTATGGTCTATTGTCGCTCAAAAAGTTTACCAAAAAGAAATATCAATATTGAATGTAATATATGAATTATTACTATATTCTAATAAGTTTGCCAAAAATATAAATGGACATTAAATAAAATTATCCATGTCATGTCTTTTAGAAGTCATGTCATCAATTTCAGTAATTATGTCATATTTGTTTTCTTAAATTGATTGTAGAGAGGACATGTGGTAAAATCACTTTGCAAATCTAGTCTAAAAAATTGATTATAGAGAGAACACGTGGCAAAATCGCTTCGCTAAGAGATCACATTATTATTGTCTATTTTTTCCCTTTGATTTAATAATGGGCTAACCCCGCGGCCCACAGCAGACACCACCTCATATCACGAATAGTTAAAAAAAATGGAAATAGAATATTAAAAACAAAAAAAATGGAAATAGAATATTAAAAACAAAAAAAATAATTATCTCTTCACAAATTCTCATCTCATCTCGTCCTCGCTTACTCTCTTTCTCTCCTCTCTCTCGACTCGCATCATCTGGGGAGAGAGATAGATAGCATTTCAACCCTAGTTTTTTCCCGCCGCCGCCCACCATGGCTTCCGATCAGCTTCAGCAACAAGCGCAGCTCGCGATGGTCCTCGGCTCCGATACGGCGCCGTTCGAGACTCTCATCTCCCACCTCATGTCCTCTTCCAACGAGCAACGCTCCTCCGCCGAGGCTCTCTTCAATCTCGCCAAGCAGACCAGTCCCGACACCCTCGCCTTGAAGCTCGCTCACCTTCTCCAGCTCTCTCCTCACCCCGAAGCTCGCGCCATGGCCGCCGTCCTCCTCCGTAAGCTTCTCACGCGCGACGACGCTTACCTGTGGCCGCGACTCTCTCTCCCCACTCAATCCTCACTCAAATCCTCGATGCTGTCTTGTATCCAGCGCGAGGAGGCGAAATCGATCTCCAAGAAGATTTGCGATACGGTCTCCGAGCTCGCCTCGGGGATCCTCCCGGATAACGGATGGCCGGAGCTGCTTCCGTTCGTTTTCCAGTGCGTGTCGTCGGATTCGTCGAAATTGCAGGAATCGGCGTTTCTGATCGTGGCGCAGTTGTCGCAGTACGTTGGGGAGACTTTGACTCCTCACATCAAGCATCTGCACGGCGTGTTTCTCCAGTGCTTGACTAGCGAATCCGCTAGCTCAGACGTCAAAATCGCCGCTCTCAACGCGGTGATTAGTTTCGTTCAGTGTTTATCGAACTCTAATGAGCGTGATAGGTTCCAAGACGTTTTACCTGCGATGATTAGGACGTTGACTGAGTCTCTTAATAACGGGAACGAAGCAACGGCTCAGGAGGCGCTAGAGCTTTTGATCGAATTGGCTGGGACTGAGCCACGTTTCCTTAGACGGCAGCTTCTTGATATAGTTGGCTCGATGCTTCAGATCGCAGAGGCTGAGTCCCTCGAGGAGAGCACGCGACATCTCGCGGTTGAGTTTTTGGTAACTTTGGCTGAGGCGCGTGAGCGTGCCCCGGGGATGGTTAGGAAGCTACCTCAGTTTATTGACAGGTTGTTTGCGGTTCTTATGAAGATGCTTGAGGATGTTGAGGACGATCCTGCTTGGTATAGTGCTGAGACTGAGGACGAGGATGCTGGTGAGACGAGTAACTACAGCATGGGTCAGGAGTGTTTGGATCGGTTAGCAATTGCCTTGGGAGGGAACACCATTGTTCCGGTTGCGTATCAGCAGTTTTCTGCTTACTTGGTTGCCTCTGAGTGGCAGAAGCACCACGCTTCTTTGATTGCGCTTGCTCAGATTGCTGAAGGTTGCTCAAAGGTAATTTCTTTGTGATGGCAACTGTATGGTTTGTTGCTTTTGCTTTTAGTTGGATATTAAATCGTGATTGTTTCTTTCATGATTTATTTGGCGAGGACTTGCAAAGGATTTACATTTTGATCTTGAATATAATGTAGGTGATGATAAAAAATCTACAGCAAGTGGTGTCCATGGTTTTGAGCCAATTTCAAAGTCCTCATCCTCGCGTAAGGTGGGCAGCCATAAATGCCATTGGACAATTGTCTACAGATTTGGGTCCTGATTTGCAAAACCAACATCATCAGAGAGTGCTCCCTGCGCTTGCTGCTGCTATGGATGATCTCCAGAATCCACGAGTGCAGGTTAGTTTTCCGTTAACTCTGTATATTTGTTAATATAATCTTCTGACGCTTTCTAAAGCAGTATCTTGCGACCTCATTTAGGCTCATGCTGCTTCAGCAGTGCTAAATTTCAGTGAGAATTGTACACCTGAAATATTGGCACCTTATTTAGATGGAATAGTGAGCAAGTTACTGGTGCTACTACAAGTAAGTGTATTGTGCAATTTTGTTTCTTTAAATAACTAACTAAAAAGAGTGCCCTCTATTATTAACTTTGGTTTATAACGCTGTTTCTGACAGAATGGAAAACAAATGGTGCAAGAAGGAGCTTTAACAGCTCTTGCTTCAGTTGCTGATTCATCACAGGTATATGTGAAGAAGTTATGTTACATCTATTGTTTTCCTTGCATGCAACTCTTGATCTGACATACTCTGAATTTGCAGGAACACTTCCAAAAGTACTATGATGTTGTCATGCCTTACCTCAAAACTATCTTGATGAACGCAACTGACAAGTCTAAGCGGATGCTTCGTGCCAAATCCATGGAATGCATCAGTCTTGTTGGAATGGCAGTTGGAAAGGACAAATTTAAGGAGGATGCTAGACAGGTGTGCTTAATGCATGAGTCAATTATTTTCAAAATTGATGCTATATGTTGTAATCTTATTTTTGTGCTACAGATGACTATCTCAAGCTTTCTATTTGATTTTCATCTGTCGAATGAAAATATTTTTCATGTCTATTCCAGGTCATGGAAGTTCTTATGTCATTGCAAGGGACTGAAATGGAGGCAGATGATCCAATAACGAGCTATATGTTACAGGTAAATTCTGTTTAAAACATGCTAGGCCACTTGGCCGATATGTCATTTGTAAACTTATATATGTAAATTCACTTTCTTATATTTACCTTACATTTTCTTAGGCATGGGCTAGGCTTTGCAAGTGTCTAGGCCAAGATTTTCTCCCATACATGGATGTTGTGATGCCTCCTTTGCTTCAGTCAGCTCAACTTAAACCAGATGTAACAATTACATCTGCTGATTCAGAAAATGAAGCAGAGGATTCTGATGATGAAAGGTTTTCTACTATTCTTTACACTTCATCTGATTGTTCTGATGCCTCTGTACCTGCTTTATTAGTTCGTATTCCTTTGCATGAAAACTACTTCAATCTTTTTAAAAATGGCATGAGTAATCTCTGTATGTTGTTGAAGCTGCAGCTGCAGCTTCCGCTGAATTGTTTCTTATTTTTTGCCATGAGATATTTATTATTCTGAGATTCTGTTCCTTTGTGACATAGCATGTTTTAATTGTTTTATATAACAAATAACTTCCTTCTATTTCTTGTCAAAATAGTTTTGTTGTTCCATTTTTTACTCTTACCTAAGGTTGCGATAATATGTGATAAATGTAATTTACGTATGGATTTGACGTGGTAGATTTGTACCAATTCGATTTCTTTATGCAGCATGGAGACCATTATCCTGGGAGACAAACGAATAGGAATCAAAACAAGTGTCCTAGAAGAAAAAGCCACAGCTTGTAACATGCTTTGTTGCTATGCTGATGAGTTAAAAGAAGGGTTTTTTCCCTGGATTGATCAGGTTTGTATGGTTGGTCGGCTCTATATTTTTGTCACTATCCTCTGCTGTTTTTGGGACTGGATAGACTGAATTAGTATATTGTAGGTTGCACTTACACTGGTTCCTTTGCTGAAATTCTATTTTCACGAAGAAGTTAGAAGAGCAGCTGTGTCAGGTACATCAGTAAATATATTGTCCATAATCCAATCTGTGGATCCATAAATGACAAGTTTCTAAATTGGATATTTTTTCTTTTCTAGCCATGCCGGAACTAATGCGCTCAGCTAAGCTGGCGATAGAGAAAGGAGAAGCTCAAGGGCGCGATCTATCCTATTTAAAGCAGCTTTCTGACTATATAATTCCAAACATGCTAGAAGCGTTGCATAAAGTTAGTGTGTATTGTGTTCATTTTTTCTTTCTATTTTCCCTTCCGGCTTTGATCCAATATATGATGATTGGATTTTATGTAGGAACCTGATACAGAGATCTGTGTGAGTATGTTGGAAGCTATCAATGAATGCTTGCAGGTAACCTTTCAATAGAATAAGAATTTATGTTAAACAATCCTATTATAAATTGGCCGCGTCAAGTCACTCCAACATTTCCATTTGACAATACTGCACTCTCTTTGGTAGGCTAAATGGTTTAGCTAATAATGGCCATCTATGTGATTGCTTGTATTGGGAAGCCTGTAGACCAATGATCGTGTGTTTCCCCTTACTTTATTACTTGTTTAATCCTTCTGAGCATAGAGTATCGAGAATGAAGAGTTATGTTGCCTTGACAGCTGGCCTTATTTTCAAGCTTTGTTTAGGTTTAGGGTATGAGATAGAGAGCTTTGAGCAAATCTTTTTTTATGTATCTCGTAGAGTAAATCGTAGCATTGCGTTGGAAAAATGGCACCTATAACCTGTCAATGTATTTCAGATCTCCGGAAATCTATTGGACGAAGGGAAAATTAGATCCATAGTTGACGAGTTAAAGCAAGTTATGACAGCAAGCTCTAGCAGGAAGCGAGAAAGGGGAGAGAGAGCTAATGCTGAAGACTTTGACGCTGAAGAGGGGGAGCTTATTAAAGAGGAAAATGAGCAAGAGGAAGAAATTTTTGATCAGGTTAGCTTTCTGTGATTAACCATTGTCAAATGCAAGTGTAATGAAGTTTGCTATCTTCAACGCTCGTATTCATACTTGATATATTGTCTGCACATAGGTCGGTGAAATATTGGGAACACTGGTTAAGACATTCAAGGCCTCGTTTCTCCCTTTCTTCGATGAGTTATCCTCTTACTTAACTCCTATGTGGGTAAGTTACCGTCATCACTCAAATCTTATTTTTCGGTTCTGTGATACCAAGTGGAGCTTTAGCACTCTGGTTCGGGTGAATAGAGTTTCTAAATATGTGGCTTTGGGGATGGCGCTGATGCAATATTAGTTCTAGTCTGCCTTGGTTTTTTGTTTTGATATAGATGTGTGTTTTTGTTGAGTTCAGGGAAGGGATAAAACCGCTGAAGAGAGAAGGATTGCGATATGCATTTTTGATGATGTTGCAGAGCAATGCCGTGATGCTGCCTTCAAGTAAAGGATATGCATTCACTGAATCTTTGTACACTGCGCATTTTCAGTATTCAGTGTTCTTATGTACTTTTTCGGATATTTGTTTGGCAGATATTACGATACTTATCTTCCATTCGTACTGGAAGCTTGCAATGACGAGAGCCCAGAAGTTCGACAGGTATATCCTACATTTTGTTATCTGGTGTTTCTGAATCTGTATACTAATTGATATGACCTCTTGTTTGTTTCAGGCTGCCGTTTATGGGCTTGGTGTGTGTGCTGAGTTTGGCGGATCTGTATTCAAGCCTCTTGTTGGAGGTAAAGTATACCTTTTGCCCAGTTGTAGGTCTTTAGGGGTTGTTTAATCCATGCTTTACAGATAAGTAGTAACACATGTTTTTGTTTCAACAGAGGCTCTGTCAAGATTAAATGTTGTGATACAGCAGCCAAATGCTCGGCAATCTGAAAATGCCATGGCATATGACAATGCTGTATCCGCTGTGGGAAAGATCTGCCTATTTCACCGTGACAGTATCGATTCTTCTCAGGTATAGCTTAAGATAGTTATCGCCATCTGGTTGCTTTGCACGAATACATGTGGGTTACTTTTGTTGATCTTTAAGTTTTACTTTGTTTTTGGGTTTCTTAGGTACTTCCTGCGTGGTTGAACTGTTTGCCTTTAAGTAATGATGTTATTGAAGCCAAAGTGGTTCATGATCAGCTCTGTTCAATGGTTGAGAGGTAACCAATGTGTTTAGATTTTAATTTTTACTGGGCGCTAGCTATTTTTTTTTTTGCATTCCTTGTGACCGACTGTCTAAAACGGCTGATTGATGTTAAACTTGCAGGCAAGATGTGGACCTTTTAGGCCCCAATAACCAGTATCTTCCTAAAATTATAACAGTTTTCGCTGAGGTTTGTTTGTTAATTACGCTTCTCATAGACAACATTTTTGATTTTTGCATTGTTGAACTGATAAAAAGTATCAATGTGTGTGTAAATCATGGCTGGCCAGGTGCTTACAGGGAAAGATGTGGTGACACAAGAGACGGCAGGTCGTATGGTTAATATACTAAGGCAACTTCAGCAAACACTGCCGCCATCGGCATTGGGCTCAATATGGTCAACACTGAAACCCGAACAGCAACACGCTCTCCAATCCATGCTTTCATCCTAAACGCACACCAATCTGTTCATTTACAGTGTCTTGTGAGCTTTATTTTTCCACCACAAAGCGTCGTCAGTTTTGCATTCATGTGTTTACATTATTTTTGGGTTTGCATTATTCACCATTTGTTGTTGGGAGGGATGAAGAATGGGTCTAGTCCTTCATAAGTTATGAAATGAAATTTCTATCGCTATGGTAGGAAAGTGTATATTAGAAGGGAAGGAAAGTTTGTGAAATTGGTAAGCGTCAGTTGGGAATTTGGTTGGGTTGTGACTCCCTGAAAAGACAGGTTCGATGTTGGCTTTATGTTTGGGAGAAAGATGAAGTTTTTGTTCTTTTTTTTTTGTATTAAAGTGAGAATTTTGAAGTAAATCATTCTTTACACATATTGCTATTGTTGATTTGTGATCTTTTGATTAGCTCTTTTTTTCTTCCTCTCTAAATTAAGACTATAATTTATTATTTCGAGAAATTATTCGTACTAAATAACTACATCTACATTTAACCCTGCAATATTATTTAAACAAAAAGATTACTGTCAATTCTTTAATCAAAAGTTTAAATAGAGGTTACGACAACATGGTGGTTTAGTGCTTTGTTTATATTAAGAAGTTAGCAAATGGTGCGCACGTAATTAATACATGGAACCCACACAACAGAAAACTCGGGAGTCATTCTACTATATCATTATAAAATTGTATTCGTAGCATCATTAAAATAACAGAACTAGTAGTCTTCGGGAAGACGAGGCACCCACTAACACTTACCTCGAAACATACGAGCACATATAAACCTATTAATACTTATATATCTCCGTCTATGGACAACAACCATACCGAAAAAATGGAGCATCATCAAACAACTCAAAAGCAGAAAATAAAGAGGAAGAGCAAAGGCACCAATAAGACCAAGTTCGTTGGTGTCAGACAAAGGCCTTCAGGGAAATGGGTGGCAGAGATCAAAGACACCACTCAAAAGATACGTATGTGGCTCGGAACCTTTGAGACCGCAGAAGAAGCTGCTCGAGCCTACGACGAAGCTGCCTGTCTCCTACGTGGCTCCAACACTCGCACCAATTTCGCAAACCATTTCCCAAACAACTCACAACTGTCTTTGAAGATCAGAAACCTCCTTCACCAGAAGCAGAGCCTGAAACATCAACAACAACAACAACAAAACAAACCAGCCTCTTCTTTTGTAGAACACAACATCAATTACACTTTGCCTGCTACTTGTCCCACCGCCAACACCACTACCACACTGATGCCGCTCAATAACGTGTACCGCCCTGATTTATCAGCCATATTACAACCAGAAGCCGACAGTGTCCAGCTTCCTTACTCTTGGCCACTTGTCTCTGAACTCAACCATCAGGTTCCTTTGGCTAATTACAGAGTGGAAGAAGCACATGGACATCTCAACGATCATAACACAACCGATCAACATTCTGGTCTAGCTGACATCGAAAGACAGATATCTGCATCTCTATATGCAATGAATGGAGCTACCACTTACTACGACAACATGCATTCAGAGTATCCAATATTCGATCCGACCGATCCCATTTGGGATCTCCCTTCACTCTCTCAGCTCTTCTGCCCTACATGATCACATCTAACATTCTCTTTTCAATTCATGCAAGTGTGGACCCATGAATGTAAAAGTAGAACACATCTCTACAGAGTCCTATTGTAACTAAAGAAAAAAATGGACGATTAAGAAGATGACAAAGATTGATAATGAACTCTGGAACACTCAATGGTCACTTTACCAATGAACTGAACCAAAATAAACACAAGACGGTGGAGAATGTGCAACGTAAATTGTACAGGATTAAAAAAAAAGAAACATGTAATCAACAAGAATCACAAGTAGAAACATAAATTTTGAAAAAAACTTTTTGGTTGCACATCATTCAGAGAAGAAAGTGTCAGTAGTCTTCACCTTCATCTTCTTCATCATCTCCACCTTCAGCACCCACTTCCTCATAATCTTTCTCCAGTGCGGCCAAGTCCTCACGTGCCTCAGAGAACTCACCTTCCTCCATTCCTTCACCGACGTACCAGTGCACAAACGCCCTCTTGGCATACATCAGATCAAACTTGTGGTCGATCCTTGAGAACACCTCTGCAACTGCTGTGTTGTTGCTGATCATGCACACTGCTCTCTGGACCTTAGCGAGGTCACCTCCAGGAACAACCGTTGGAGGTTGGTAGTTGATTCCACACTTGAACCCTGTTGGGCACCTACAAAACAAAACCAAAGCAATTGTGTTTACATGAAGCAAAGGAAAGCAATAGCAACTAGTTCCAGTTTGTAGATCATACCAGTCAACAAACTGAACAGTCCTCTTTGTCTTAATAGTACCAACAGCAGCATTAACATCTTTAGGAACAACATCTCCACGGTACATCAAACAACACGCCATGTATTTCCCATGCCTCGGGTCACACTTAGCCATCATGCTAGCTGGCTCAAACACAGCATTAGTGATCTCAGGGACTGATAGCTGCTCATGGTAAGCCTTTGCAGCTGAGATGACCGGAGCATAAGAAGACAGCATGAAATGGATACGAGGATAGGGAACAAGGTTGGTCTGGAACTCAGTGATATCCACATTGATAGCTCCATCAAACCTCAGCGATGTTGTGAGGGACGATATGATCTGAGATATCAACCTGTTCAGGTTCGTGTAGGTTGGCCTCTCGATATCTAGTGATCTCCGGCAAATATCATAGATGGCTTCGTTATCCAAGAGGACAGCAACATCGGTGTGTTCAAGCAGGGAATGAGTTGAGAGAACACTGTTGTAAGGCTCAACAACAGCAGTAGAGACCTGAAGATCAAAAAGGCAATATGCATCAAAACCAAATTAAAGAACCGTTCAAATATAATTACTAATTAGTTTAAGTACCTGAGGAGAAGGGTAAATGGTGAATCCAAGTTTAGACTTCTTTCCGTAATCTACAGACAAACGTTCAAGCAACAGAGACCCCAAGCCTGAACCAGTTCCGCCACCAACAGCATTAAACACCAAAAAACCTTGCAAGCCAGTACAGTTATCCGCAAGCTTCCTCACACGGTCAAGACACAAGTCCACAATCTCCTTCCCAACTGCAATTACACAAAATATTAAAGGACCATTTTGCAAAATTCCAAGAAAATTAAAACAACACAGAAAAAAAAAATTCCTCTTTCTCACCAGTGTAATGGCCTCTGGCGAAGTTGTTAGCAGCGTCTTCTTTACCAGAGATAAGCTGCTCTGGATGGAAAAGCTGACGGTACGTTCCGGTACGTACCTCGTCGATAACGGTAGGCTCGAGATCAACGAAGATAGCTCTAGGGACATGCTTTCCAGCGCCAGTCTCGCTGAAGAACGTGTTGAACGCATCGTGTGCTACACCAACCGTAGTATCACTGCAAAGGAACATGCTATTAGATTCATCTCTCAAACCTCGACTAAAATGGTTATAAAAATCGGTTTAGGCTGTGCTCAAACGCCAATATAATGATTTTCTAGATTTTTCTAAAAAATTAGTGTAAGCAGTAACTAATGCTTGTTTCGGCGCTAATTAAATTGCGCAATACTTTTAAAAATATGAAGTTTTAGTTTTCCGTATTTTTATTTTTTTTTATTTTCGATAACTTTCCGACATCAATTTCTAATTAGTTACCGATTTTGACCCAACAGTTTTTAGTCTAATTAACAAAACAATTGTTCTCAGAATCGTGTAACAGCGCCTAGTTTCGCTTATGCAAAGTTCAATTATTATAAAAAAGGTTCAGTTATTATTTTTTATTTTTTTGGTAAAATGTAAAGTTTAATTACTAAAACAGTTGTTCTAAAAGTAGGTGTTTAGAAAGCGCCTAGCTCTCGTTAATCTTCTATATAACGTCTAGTTACGGCCTAGCGATTTATTGAAGATTAGGTTATATATATATATATATATTACCTGGGCATCATGCCATCGGGCTGGATGCCATGTTCGAGGCAGTAAAGCTCCCAGCAGGAGTTTCCGACTTGAATCCCAGCTTGACCAATATGAATGCTAATGATCTCCCTCATCTTCTTCGCTTCGCAGAAGAAACCTTAATCCTTACGATCGTCTTCTTCTTCGGAGGAGGAGGAAGGGAGATGGAGGGAGAAATGAGATCTTCTTTTCTTTTCTTTTCTTTTTTCTTTCATTATTATTATTGGGTGGAGACTATTTATGATAATTGGTTGGGGTCCGCCAAAATTTGTGACAGCCTGAGATTAGACAAAACACATGAGATTCGATCTGGATCTTAGATCTGGCCCGGTTTGTTATTTTTATCCGGTTTTCTATATTTTCCGGATTTTGGACTTCTCGTAAGGGTCGAAAAATAGTTTTAACCGAAACAAATTGATGTTTTCGGTTTAGAAATTTAAATATGGTTAGCTAGTTTAACTTTTGGAGTATATATTATTGTGCAAGTGTCAAACCGGAAATTACGATCCTGTAAGATTGTGATTGTCTTTAATGTTTTTTTCCTATATTAAGTAACTTGAATATCGTGAGCTGAAAAAAAGTAACTTGAATATATTCATTCTTAACGTGTCTTTCAAAAACTGAAATAAATGTTTTCATGTTTTTATTTGGGTTGAGTGGGGCGGCTAAGATACGGTTGATTTGCTGACTTGATCGTTTGGGTGAAGGACATTAATGACTCCTAAATTAGGAAATATATGAATTGATCAGATTATAGTAAGTACGAGTAATTATATCTAGTTTCTCAGCAAAATTGGAAAATTGATAGTTAACCGGTTTGGTTCAGTGGACTGATTTAATAGTTCAGTGGCTGTTTCGGGTTCAAGGTGTCAAGTAGATTCAATTATTGTTTGGACAGTTGTTTGGATATAGAGGATCATAACAAACGATTACAACTTACAAGATCCATTGAATCCGCATAAACAAATTTTCACCAACTTCCGAACAATTCATCAGTGATAAGAAAAGTGACTGTAATAAACCTAAGTTCCATCATTGGCATAAAAGCATAAATATAAAATAGAACATAGATGTATATTCTAATATGAACCTAATAACCTTATGGGTTTGAGGATCTGATTGCTAGCGATGTTTGTTCTTGTGCTGGCTAGCATGTGTCCTAGTGTCCATGTGCTTGTTGAGCTAGCTATTTGTTATTCTCTTTTACTTCTTAGTCATGTGGGCGTTGAATGTATATATGTAAATTGTTAAATGTTGAACATAATCTAAAACTCAAGATATATAACTAAGACAATGTCCAAATGCATAGCCAAGTAATAACCAATATTATGTGCTCCTACCTAATGTTATGTGCGCCTAGCTAATCAGGACCATATTTCATATTTAAGAAAGAGTTAGTACTGGTTATCTCCCATGCGCAAACAAGATGAAGAAGACACTAGGACCATAACTCCATACATGAATTGCATGTAAACTAAAATATTGGGTTCCTGATGTAAGCAAATCTAAAACAATCTTATTCTAATAAAAGCAAATCTTAAACAAGCTTATTCTAAGTTTCTAACTATATAATGACCTAATATAAGGAAAAAGAGAGAGATAAATTGGAATAGCTCTATTGTGCATGGAAGGTGAAAGAGAAAAACTAAACGATGACCACTAAGATCAAATGTTTTCTTAGCTTGAACAAATATCAAAAAAGGAAAGAGGATAGTTGCACAACTCTGTTATCTTACATTGATGGTGTAACACATAAATGAATATTTGCTAAATGAATCGATTACATGCTCTAATATCCCACACTTGCATTGTTTCATTCTGTTGGTTTAGGCAGACTCTACCCCCATATCATTGGATGCCTAGCTAAAGCATGAAATTTTTAAAAACATATAAAACCTGACTATATTATAAAATTTGGATGCCTTTAATTAAAATTTGACGCGTAAAGCAGATGTTTCGTGAGCTTTAGTCCAAGATCAACCCTGGGTTTAGAGCACTTGTGTCAAGTTCCGTAATAGTTGATCTCAGACTCTCGGTGTCCGTAGTATACCAATCCGACTAAGAGGTGAAGTGATTTTAGTAGATATATATAGCTCTCGTAATTGTGGGATACCTTTAGTTATTTTATGCTTGGACAGCTCCTGGTTGTAAATATCTCTTTCATTTGAAAAATTATCAACATTTCAATCATGCTTAATCATGTACATATGAATCATTGTTCTACAATCCAGTCACACATCAAATGGAGCCGAATGGTTTGCTCAAGGTAATCCAAGTCCTCTATGGCAATAAATATTAGTACTAATCTGACATTCTCACACAACGCATCAACACAAAACTTCAGTATCCAAAGAATACTTCACTTTATGAAGTTGTCTCCGTTGAGGTTCAAATGCGCCCCCAAAATAAACAAATTCAGTATCAAATTCAGTATCCATTTCATAATACTTGATGTTTTGTATGCACAAACGTTAAAAATTATATATACTTGATTTTAAAGATACAATTTTAAAATCAGTTAACCAATTATAAAAACTATAAAATCTAATTAGTTGAACAGTTTTCAATAAAGTTAAAATAAATTTTAAAATCTCAAAGTTCATGTAAACTGAAACAAAATAAACCTTCTAAAACATCATCTATATTGAAACGAAGATAATATTACTTATCTCAAAATACTACTTTTCCTTGGTTGAAAATTTCTAAAAACAACAACGACAAACCTATTAACTTTCTCGAGTGATTTGCAAGTTGCTAGTTTTTAACTTCATTATTAAAATATAATTAGATTTGTGTTACTTAGTACAAAGAATATTTCATTTCATTTAGTTTATAAATAAATCCCTTGCAGGCTTTCAAAAACATAAGATCCGTTTTGCAAATCGGGGTTCCACCATGCCAGCCCAGCCACAGTAAAAATACTATTCCATGAACTGTATCGTGGGGGCAAATATTGTGGCCTACCTACACGAACCTAAACAGGTTGATATCTCAGATCATATGATCCCTGACAACGTCGTTGAGGTTTAATGGAGCCATCAATCGTCTTACGCAGCTACGCTACAGTCATCTCAGCTGCAAAGGCTTACCATAAGCAGCTATGGGCCGATACAGAAACATATTTAATAGGGGGTACAAAAAATTTTCATTGTATTTTATTTTTGAGTTGGGGTCACTAATATACATTTTATAGTATTTGTTAAAGAAAATTAAAAAGTTAGTTGGGGGCATGTGCCCCCGTACCATATACTCTCCGTCCGCCACTGGCTATCAGTCCCTGAGATCACTAATGATGTGTTTGAGCCAGCAAGTATGATGGCTAAGTGTGACCCAAGGCACGGGAATACATGGCGTGTTGTTTGATGTACCGTGGAGATGTTGTTCCTAAAGATGTTAATGCTGCTGTTGGTACTATCAAGACTAAAATAACTGTTCAGTTTGTTGACTGGTATGATCTACAAACTGGAACTAGTTGCTACTGTTTTCTTTACCTTCATGTTGGTTTCGTAAACACATTGGTTTTGTTCTGTAGGTTCCCAACAGGGTTCAAATGTGGAATCAACTACCAACCTCCAATGGTTGTTCCTGGAGGTGACCTCGCTAAGGTTTTCTTAAGATTCTTGTTGACTAAATGTTAGTCTCGATCCTGTACAACCTTCGTTGATGTGTTCATGTACAGGGTTCATGTGTGCTTATTATATACATGGGAACATATACCAAGTTCCAGTGGTTTTACTATTTTATTTAATCTTATTTATCTCTAGTTGCAGCAACACCCAGCCACAAAGCGTCAAGTGCTTTTTATTCATTGGGCCTCGATATTATCAATCTGGAACAGAATCTTCAACTCTACTGGTCCACTAGCTACTACTGCATGAAAAAAATGCCAAAATAATAAATAAATTGAATTTAACAAAATGCTAGATTCAGATCTCAAACGATAGATAATATCCACACAAAAATGTTTGGTACGGTTTAGTTCAGTTAAGTCACTGTTTAATATATAAAACGCATTTATGCTTTCACAAATCTCCAAAATAGCACATTTCTAAGTTTATATCACAAAATAACACTCAATAACTAAAATGACCAAAATAGCACATTTTTAAATTTATCCTTTGAAAATTTTAATTTTTTTTATTTTTCAAAATTTGAAATCTTATCCCAAAACTTCATTTCTCAGCTCTAAACCCTAAACCCTAAATCCTAAATCCTAAATACTAAACCCTAAACCCTAAACCCTAAACTCTAAAGTCTAAACGCTAAACTCTAAACCCTAAACCCTAAATCCTAAACCCCACCCTTTAACTTAGTGCTATTTTTGTGAATTTTGAACTTTAGTTCTACTTTGGGAACAATTTAGCAGTATTTTTGTCTTTTTCTGTTTATGCTTTCGCTTTACTTCTTCGTTTCTTTCTCCACCACCACCAAGTGAATCTCTCCGCCTCTCTACGGAATCTCTTCGTCTCGCTGCGTTCGAGAGTTCCGTACGATTCCCAACAAGAAAGGGAAGAGATGGCGGAGGAGAAGAAAGTAGCTCCGATTGGTATGTGGACTGCCGTGAAGCCCTTCGTCAATGGCGGTGCCTCTGGTATGCTCGCCACTTGCGTTATCCAGCCTATTGACATGATCAAGGTACTGTGTGTCAAATGTTTCCATCGATCAAGCGTATTCATGTAGAATCTCGTCGTTATAAGTTAGAGTTCTTGCTTGTGATTTTGTTTTTATAATCGAGAATCGTATCTGTTTGAGCTGCTGCTATTGACATGTTTCGATGAATTACGCTATTAGGTGCATCACAATGTACAATCTTTGGATGATGTGAATCTAATGAAGTGATACATTTGTTTTTGGTGAAGGTGAGGATTCAACTAGGTCAGGGATCTGCAGCTAGTGTGACCACCACCATGTTGAAGAATGAAGGTATTGGTGCCTTCTACAAGGTATATATTACCTTTTTTCTTTATTGATTTTCATTAGATCTATCTAAATGCATTTACTTATCTTGAATATGTATGTATCTATGTAGGATATTATCTATTAATGTTCTTATGTTGATGCACATGAAAAGTTTGTGGTTGATCTGTAATGTTGTATATGATGATGATCTTCTACTCTGTTAATTACACCATTAAGTTTACGCCATTTCTGCTATGACGATGTCTCCTGAGCTTGTTTGACTTGAATTTTAATTAGATCTAACTTGTTGAGGCAAGCAACTTACACCACAGCTCGTCTTGGATCATTCAAGTAAGTTAAAATCATTTGTGGATTACCTTGATCCCATCCAGATGAATATTCTTTATCATCACCTTTATTGTACTAATCAAGTAGTGTGTTCTTATGAATATATCAGGATGCTGACTGCGAAAGCAAGCGAGGCTAACGATGGGAAGCCACTACCGCTGTATCAAAAAGCTCTATGTGGTCTGACAGCTGGTGCTATCGGTGCCTGCGTTGGTAGTCCAGCCGATTTAGCGCTTATCAGAATGCAAGCTGATAACACTTTGCCGTTAGCTCAGCGCAGGAACTACACCAATGCCTTCCACGCGCTTTTACCGTATTAGCGCTGATGAAAGGTTGTGGGCCAACTGTGGTCAGAGCAATGGCTTTGAACACGGGGATGCTTGCGTCTTATGATCAAAGTGCTGAGTATATGAGAGATAATCTTGGTCTTGGGGAGACATCCACAGTCGTAGGTAAGCTTCTCTTCCCACAGAATCTTCTTGTAAATTTACATTTACAACAGCTACTGATGATTACAGGAGTGTGTTGTCATACATAACACAGTTGTGTGTTTAACTTCATCAAATCTGTTAAAGAAGTAGACTAGAGAAAATACTTAGTGAGATGAGTTTCTAAATATCTCGACCATGCTCAAATTGATCCGAATGCATTCTCCTCGCTCTCTTTTGACCCCTGAGCTCTATTGGAAAATAATTTTTCTGCTCAACTCTCTAAACTAAGTTAAAATAGTTCTGCACTAAGTCTTAAACAAGGTCTTATCAGTTTTGTCTTGTGGTCATGTATTCCCAGGTAAATAGATCTCTCTGAGTTTGATGGTTGTGTTATATTGTTGTGTCCCTTTGGCAGGAGCAAGTGCTGTTTTGGGATTCTGCGCTGCGGCTTGCAGTCTTCCATTTGACTTTGTGAAAACTCAGATCCAGAAAATGCAACCCGACGCTCAGGGTAAATATCCATAACACTGGTTCGCAGGACTGTGCGATGCAAACCTTGAAATCAGGAGGACCTTTGAAATTCTACACAGGCTTTCCGGTATACTGCGTCAGGATCGCCCCTCACGTCATGGTATGTTATAGTAGCTGTCATTTTTACCTTTTTTTTCGCAATGATATTCTAAGAATCACATCAGGTGAGATGGTTGATAATGGTGTTTTCTTTTTGGCAGGTGACATGGATCTTCCTGAACCAGATTACAAAGTTCCAAAAGAACATTGGGATGTGATCTTCAAGCAAACCTTATGAAGTGCGCGGTGAAAATATGATGAGAAGAATTCATTTGCTTTTTAATCATATACATGATTAGATGCATTAAAGCATATTATTGGAGGTAAACTTTAAATTTTTGAAAGTGTTTTAAGATTTATAACTATAAATTTATTAATAAAGCATCAAAGGAATTTTTAATATATTTTGAAACTGTAAATCAGCTTGGTTGATAAATTTGAAAGGCTGAGATGGTGTGGGAAAGACGAATGTTGAAAGACAAGCTTGTTTCTACATTCATTAAATGTTAATTGCAAGGTTCCTTGGGAGTAATAAACATTTGAATCAGCAGACAAGCACTCTCTGCCCCCAAAACCCTGCCGACAATACCTGTAGCTTGTAGGGAACGAAACATTGCCTATTTTGCAACAACTTCTTTGTGAGCTTTGAATGATAAAATCACATTCCAAGCCAATGCCACTACGTTTGAAGCAAGCACCTGCAGTTCAGAGACATTCAGACAGTGAATGGCTAACCCTAAAAATGATATGATGTAGAGAGCTAATAGTTTCATTCCATTGTAATTCGTATCAAGCTCATAATGCGAAAAAGTGCTTTGTCTATACTTTTCTTGCTGGGATATGATATGATGGGGTCAAAAGATTATGCCAAGTGGAGGATTAAGACATTAATGAGAGAAACAGAGTATGGTCGTTATGCTTGAAGCATATCTCTCTATCTTTCATCGAATTTTATTTTCTTCCCCACTACCATTTCATGTTGCAACCGAGTTTAGTAATCAAACCTGAAAGTTTTGTGGAACAAATCTGAAGTTAAGAAACTGAAATGGTATCCATAGCTGCCAATTTGCTACCACTGCACCAGTCCACTCCTACACAGCCACAAATTAGTGGACTCAATTAGAATACCAAAAAAAAAAAGATACCATGCAATAAACATTCTCGTGGAAGATTAATTAAGATTGATTAGCTGTAATCCAACCTGCTTCAGCTTCGGTATGACATGTGATGGTTTTCCTTCAAGTGTCACAACAGCTGATAAGAAAACTCCAACAAAAATAGGAGCAAAAACAAACTGCCAAAATAAAAAAGATTGGTGTTTACACAAAGCAAGCAAAAGAGCAAATTAAATGTTAGTCGCAAAACAGGAGTATTTGCTATACCTGGTCCAGTAAAAGCCTCAGAACTGCGCCTGATAATCCGGAAGCTGTCACCACTTTGCTCAAATACAAATACCTAATGAAGTTGCAAATGTCAGAGAGCAAGTGGAAAATAGGCACAAGTAATAATATATCAACGGATGCATGAGTCTCTTCAAATGAACAAACTACTTAGCAGAAAAGTAATATAATATAGCTTTGACGGTTAAGGAAAACAATACAACACACAGAAAGCTAACATATATATGCATAAACTATCAGATGACTAGATTGTAAAAAATGTTTTGCATCAAAACTCTCTGAGGATGTACTAAGGGTAAGAGGTCCACGGAAAAAAAATACCAGAAATGCAATGCTGGACCGACTAGTCCTAATCCCAATATGGTAAACGTGAGTGTCCTCTTCTTGTCCAGAGATGAGGTTCTATTGATTGTAAGCTGAAAACCAAGTGGAACAAGACATAAGCAATCTTGCCTTTTACAACAAGAGGTTACATATGAGTAACTACTGAGAAACAAGCAGACCAATAAGAGAGTTACCTGACAGATCAAATCACCAATGAGTGTCAAAATTGCTGATGTCACAGCTTTGGTCAAAACAGGATAATTTGAGAGAAGAGCCAAGTACCTGAAGCACCACCAGAAAAAATCATAAGCCAAACCGTAACACAAAGTGAATTCATCTGTTTAACTCAAAAGCAAGGAAACATAATAAGATAGAGCTCAATGAATATAATCCAACGTCTGTGAATCGAATTTGCGTTTGAAAGAAACAATCTTTACACAAAGAAGTATATTAATATAAGAGGAGATAAAAAATATTTACCATGACAGAAATGACCACTTGTTTCCGTTTCCGCCACTGCCTTCATCACCTCCACCGCCTGAACTATCACCACCACCACCACCTGAACCTGAACCACCAATTCCGCCGGAGTCACCTAAACTTCCACCTGAGATCGAATAGACCCGACCCAGATGTCCAAACACGGTACCAGAACGCCCAGACCAATTGACACGACCACCACAATTTAGTTTGTGCCCAAACGAAAGAGCCCTGCTTGAACCAGCTTCAGTAAGAGTCCTCCTTCGGTTGAAGTACGATGTGTTATTACCGGAAAACCCGAGAGAGTTGAACGGGAGTGGTGTTTTCCGGGTGAGAGTGGCGGGGCTAAGCATCGTGGTTGCTTCTTGTCTGATACTTTTAACTGAACGGTGACTGTCGTACTTTGGGATATGATTCGTCTTGGCAAAACATGAAAACAAGATTCTGCTGATGTTTTGGGCTTTAATAATGGGCTTTTGTACTGTATCAGGCTTCTTTAAGAGGAAATGGCCGGAACAGTTAAACACCCTACTCGGGCCTTGAACAAGATCTAAAGCTGAGTTAATCAGCAAATGTTTTATCATACCATTACGTTAAATGATCATGCAGAGCTTCAATTAATTGGTTCTGTCCTCTATAGCATTACCAATTTCTGGATGTCGGCTTATAGATTGCCAAATCAGTGTATCCAAGAAATAAATAGTATATGTGCAGCCTTTCTTTGGCCTTTCTTTGGTCTGGTCCGGTTCTCTCTACACAAAAAGCTAAGGTAGCTTGGGTTGATGTGTGTATGCCAAAAGATGAAGGTGAACTGGGCTTAAAAAACCTAACTGAGATGAACAAAGTATCTTCTTTGAAGCTAATCTGGTGCATTTTATCCGCAAGATCTTCATTATGGGTTAAGTGGATCGGAAATATCTCATTAGGAAAGGTTCTTTCTGGAGTTTTAAGGAAGAGCAATTTAGGCTCTTGCATGTGGAAGAAGCTGTTGAAGCTTCGACCTTTGGTTATGCAGATGTTACAAAAGGAAATAAATAGTGGATCTACTACTTCCTTTTGGTATGAGAAATGGCCGGCGCTGGGTCAACTGATTGAGTTAACAGGAGAAAGAGGTTGTATGGATCTTGGAATTCCTATAAATTCTACAGTGGAGAATGCAGTTCAGTTGTATAGAGGAAGAAGACATCGAGTTCATAATCTTCAGCTGATTGGACAAGAGATTATAGCTCTAAAGAATCGCGGTCTCAATCAGCAGGAAGATATATGTCTTTGGAAGAGGGAGAATGGAGATTTCAAATCAGAGTTTTCAACTTCTCAAACTTGGAACCTCACAAGACATAAGTTGCAGAAGGTTTCGTGGTACAAAGGAGTATTGTTTTCTGAAGCCACACCGAGATTCTCTTTCTTTGCTTGGTTGGCGATTCTAAACAGATTAGCAACAGGAGATAGGATGATCAGATGGAATCCGCAAGCAATTTCCACTTGTGGGCTATGCAATCTGACAACGGAAACCAGAGATCACTTGTTTTTTGAATGTTGCTACTCTAAAGAAGTGTGGATTGGAACCATTAAGAATCTGGCAGGGTCTGGTAGTATTTATCGATGCAGATTATAGAGAATGGTTTGCAGGGACGAGGTCTAATTTTTCTATTGAGGTATTGTTTTCAAGCAGTGATCTATGCACTTTGGTATGAAAGGAACAAACGCAGGGTAGGAAAAGCGTCTCAGCCAGTGGTTTGCCTAATTACCAAATTAGACAAGCTAGTTCGAAACAGAATCACCTCTGTAAGAAGTAGAATGGGTGGGAAGCATGAGAAGACAATGGAGATTTGGTTTGGAAGAATCTAAGGAAGTCTAAAGCTTTTTTCTTAAGTTCTTGAGATCGCAGTAAACTCTGTACAGGAGTTTTTTTTATTGAAATAAATTTAAAATTCTTTCAAAAAAAGAAAGAAAGAAAGTTGAGCGGTGTTTGGGTGTAAATAGATGTTTATTTGATAAATTTAAACTTCTTCATAGATATCTAGTGTAATTCTCCACAATAAACATGAAAATTCATCTTAACAAATCCACATAAAGGTCTACAAAACTTTTACCAATCCTACACCAGAAACTTTGACTGCGTCCGCAACAACTTCCTCGAGGGTAAAGAGAGACCTAAGAGTTAACATAGAACTCACCATCCAACAGTGAAAGTTATAGGATTTCTACATCCACGGATTCTTCTTCACTGATTTTGAGCTCACTCCAGAGCTTGTTTTCTGGAAACAATAACAATAACAAAAGCCAAGATTAACACATTTCGTTTAAAACGAGTATCTTTAGTCGTGACAGATCTATCTTAGCTTCCAAGCTCATTATCTCACACTCGTGTACCAATTGATGATACCTATTAAAGTCGAAATTCAACTAATACGGATTTACTAACTAAATGATTCATTAATGAGTACGTAGAAGGATTTTAGACTAATTTCACAAATTCTTTTCAGGTGCTTTACCTGTTTAAGCTTCTTTACTCTACCACGAATCCTGTTTTTTTGAGGTTTCAGCTTGTATATCCGAACCATCCAGTGGTGACTCGTGAAAACCTGGTGACAAAACCAATTCCATTTACCATAATCTAAGTTTGAACCAATGCGCCACTGGTTGGTGGTAAGAGTTTCAAAATCTTACCTCTTCGAAATGTGTGAGCTTGAAATATTTCTTCCCAATCTCTGTCCGCCTGACTCGATCATAGCCTTTACCATCTGTCTCTACAAACCTGAAACGAAAAAACATAAAAACTGAGCTTGCAAACAGAGTTCAAAGTTTACACTTAAAGGAAAGCTTCGTACCTGTAGTAGCAGAGCTTGTACATAAGGCAGTTCAACATTGTTGGCGTGGCCTCTGAATCAATCCGGTATTGACCATCTCTCTATGCAAAGAAATTAATAGGTAACCAGGTTCAGATTCAAACGCCTTGACACTATTGCGCCATCACAGCATGTAGCTAAAATTGAATGGGGAAAAACATAAAAGTACCAGATAATCAGCTTCCTTTATATGAGGAAACTCGCCGCCTCCAATACGCACCATCCACAGAAACTTATTAATATCATCACTTGGGTAACCAATCACACCTGATAAAATCATTGTCTCATCAGAGAATATAAAAGATAACAATGTCATGATTATGAGCCAAAAAAAACATACCACCAAAGACGACAAGAACGTATTTCACATCCAAGGAGTTGAAAATTTCCCACGCCGCCTTTTCTGGAGATGACATGGCAGTGCCAACAGTAGCAATGTGAGTATTATTCCAGGTGTTGTTGTCGACAATAACAGTTCTATTAGCCATAGCCGTCGTCTGATAACCATAGTCCCACCATGATGCCACCTACATGATTTTTTTTTTTCGCAAACCAAGCTCAGGCTCATATATCAAATACACCTTAACACAATCAGGCTTAATAGGATCTAAAAAACTTACTTTGTCATCCACGTCAGTATTATGGCTTAACCATGCATAAGACTCTCTAAAATCATCAAAGACGTGAAGGCCATCGTGCGATTGAGATGTCAAAACTATTGATGGAGCTGAGTATGCTTCTGCAGCTGCCCAAACACAATGTATCTACAAAAAAGAAAGTATGCATTAGAAGTCTAATCATTTTTACTTTTTCGTCTCAACTAATTATAAAAGATGGGATCAAAACTAACAACTCCAAGAAAGACTGCATACCACATAGAAAGCACCCAACATTATAAGGAGAAGAAGCGCAACTATAGAGGCTTCAAGAGGCAAAACAAGAGCCTTTTTCTTCACAATCTTAGACTTAACAGAAGGTTTTTCAGCAGGTTCTCTCTCTTTCTTCTTGCCCTTTTTTGAAGACCGTTCTTTTGAAACTTCTTCACCCTTGTCAGTCTTACCAGAAGAAGCATCATCCTTTGGGGCATTTTTTGTAGAAGTGTTGTCCTCTGCCTAACAGTCGAAAGACAAATAATGTTTTGTCGAGAACTTGGGTAGCAAAGATGATTCATCAGATCGAATAAAGTAGAGAGAGAAGCATACTAACATTATCTTTGGATTTAGACGATAACTGGTATTTGATGGAACCCGTGAAAACATCAAAAGCTTGAGAGAGCGCAATTCCAGACATGATGCATGCTGCTGGAGCAAGCACGAGCATAAGACGAACCTAGAAATCAGGAGGACAGGTGATTCAGGGTGGAAGAAAAGAAGTAGGCAAGGGAAAGATGAATCTGTAATTCGTAGGCATGCAACTCACCATAACTCCGGAGAAGTATACAGACATTACAATATAGAGGACCACGAAAGAGCTCGCATCAGACAGAGGCGAAAAGCACGCCTACCAAAAGAAGAATAAGAAAATGGAAAAGAATCAACACTAACTCTATGGAAAAATGCAATGTTGTTCCGTATAAAATCTAACTATCATAAACGTTGAACTCACAATGATGCCAGCAGGGACCAAGAAAGCCAAAACATTGATATCCATGAAATAGGACGGCCAAGTTGGAGGTTGATGCTCACTTACACTTGCAATAATTGGAATATACTTGCTTGCATAAGTTCTGTTATATGATAGATTAGAAACCAAGAAATGGGGAGTGTCAGATATGCTTCAATTACCAAATGATAAAGCAGAATTTCTGAAATGTGGACAAGGGCATTATCTAAATTTGCAATGAAAATTAATCATTAGGAGAAATAAAGATTGAAAAACTAGAACAACTCACGGATCAAGTAGACTCAAACTCCTACCACTCCATCCTCCTGTTGGACTTGAAGCCACCAGTGCCACAAGAACTGCCACAACTATGAGACACACAACCCTGTAAAAACAGTGGAGCACAGAAGTTTTTATTCCCTGATATATAATCCAGGAAACCTAGAGGTTATTTCATCGGTACAAGCTATGTACAGTTGGATCAGATGCAGATAAACTCCTCTTATCAAGGTATAGAAATCGCAGACACGTCAGAGAAAAACAGTATAAGAAAGCTTACAGGCCGATGGACACAACAAGTGTCACAGCAACTTTGAACATTTTAGGAGTGAGAATGCCTTTGATATAGTATACGAGTGCTACTACATGGATGATAATGAAAACCTGCATAATTCACCGATAAAATAAGTTAACTAGCATCCAGAAAATTAAGCAACGAGAGGACTGAACCATGGTCGTTGTAACACTCAATTTCAAAATGAATAACTAAGCATTAAAATAACAGGCATGCGTAAAAAATAAGGGCATGAAGAAAGAACTCACCAAAAATGAGGCAAAATGCTCAGACGTCAAAACCGCATTGAAGCCAACAACAGGTACCAACGCTGCTAACAGCGTGCCCAGCACAACCTGCATATCCATGCACACTAAATTTCAGAATAGTTTCATTTCAGCTATTATTCAGTATCTTACGTGATATATACAACCACTTCACTCCAACACAGACAACATATTTTTTTTCTATTACCAGAAGGAAGAAGACTCATACCAAAGGAGCATAGGCAATGTATAGTCGAGGAGAGTATCGGCCAGTTACAATGCACAAAAGCACATGCATTGGTATCAGGTTGATAATGAAGGTGTAACCTCCCCACGAACATACCTATGTGATGAAGAAAAAATGATAATTGAGGAGAGAAGGGTAAAAAGGAAAGGAGAAAAAAATGAGGAATGATCCCAAGTCGTACCATGTAAAAGTATGCAATGGCATTCAGGGTGGCATAAAACAAAGAACCTGTATTTAGTGTCTGCATTGAAAAAAAGCAAGCTTTATATTTGGTTGTTGAAGGCATTTTATTATCCACATGTTCCATAGAATAAAATAACTTTACATGCCATTGGAGAAAACCCTGACCTTTATGTAAAGATAAAAAGTGAAGATCAAAGCAAAAATGGCAACAGCTTCGTTGTCATAGCTCCCAGCTACAGATCGGGATATATATGAGGGAACCTGCAAAGATTACCATTTAGTAGAGAAAATAGAAAAACCAAACAAAACAAAACTCTAAACAAGTGCATCAATAGACTTTTGTAGCAAATTCACAACCAAGCATGAACATATAAAAGTCACAACCATGATATTCTAGGAACTTAATGTTTTGCTGTTCAGAGCTCGTTAGACCACCATCACTTGAAGGAAAAAAAAAATCCAAACAAACCAATTGAATAACATACCATGGCTAAAAGAGCGGCAGCTGCTAGTCCAGCACCGGATCCCTTAACTTCCTGTTAGAATGCAAATAGATACTGTTTGATCAACTGGTTCTGGAATTTACTAAAGAGATCACGTTAGACAAAGAGACAAACCTTGGTCAAAAGGTAAGTCGCCCATGATGCAAAAGCAGAAAACACAGGTGCAGTGAAGACACAAACAGTCTCTACTGACAGAGGAATGTTTATTGAATTCAAGACCCTGCGGCAGACAGATGTAAATATTAAAACTTTAAACTAACCCCATAAAGGTATATCTATTAATTGCTGGTTTCGATGAGAGTACACTCACCACCAGATGGTTCCAGCAGTCAATGTTAAACCAGGGTAAACAGTTCCTCCAATCACACGGCCAAGAGGATACCTAAAATCAAACAAAATTAGTATAACACTATTGAAGATATCAAAGAAAATAGACAAAGAGATAATTACCAGGTCCGATCATCAAACCAATTCCAGAACTCGTATATTCCATTCTTTGATAAGAACTGAATTAAACAACAACATAATAAATTAATATGAGAATTCGCCCACACAGCAAAAATATAAATTATATTCTGGATATAAACCTGAGTGACTCTATAATTGAAGTAAGGATCAAACTCATGAATCACACTTTCATACTTTATCACCTGAAAAGAAAAAATAAAATCAATGAACGTTACCAACCAGAATAATTAAACACCGATCCGAAATTATAATTAGCCTCCTCCTCATCCCAAGCATTCTATTAATCCACAGTAGAGATGATGACACGCAAATGCAATGATGAGATCGGATCCGGAACAATCGGATCTAAACTAGTGTAACCCGATCTAGAGCCTAGCGGATTGTAAAGCACTGGGAATGAATCAAAGGAGCAGAGAGGTGAGTGGAGCTCACGGAGAAGAGACGGATCGAGAAGGCGAGGACACCAATGAGGACGAGGATCAGAGCTGACAGAACGGTCCCGAAAGCATTCCTCATCGCAGACGGCGTTCCGGGAGGTGGGCTCTCTACAGCCGCCATTTATACGCGGCGAAGGTGAGCTCTTCGGAGGAGAGGAGAGAGAGGAGAGTCTCAAGGTGGGAAGAAGACTGGGAAGGGTTTATCGAATCAAAAACTATCTTCGGAGAAACAAACAACCTCTCACACTCACGGGAATCACACAATGTTCAACGACTGGCCTAAGAATAGCGCCTCCGTGGATTTAACACATGGCAGGATTTGATTCGCTTACTTTATCTTAAATATCTTTCTGTTTTTTCTTTTGCTTGATGTGAAGTAACAATCAAACCAAACCGGAGTTGACTAACTTTGCAGAACCGTAAAATCCCGTCAACTTTGTAAATTTGGTTGCCGGTTATTGTGGACCGAAAGCTGACGTCTTTTTCCAAAGAAAAATCAAAATCCGGTTAAGCTAAACTCAAAAGCTGAATTTTAAACCAATCATGATTTAGATGTTAAACTGGATGTTAAGTTCAAACCAATCATACACACATTCTATAACCGGTTTGTTAGCACAAAACAATACATCATAACAGCACCGTAACCTCCTGGTTTGTGGTATTAGAAAGATTTAAAAAAATTGATTTAGCTATTTATGTCACTTTATTTTTTTTTGGTACACAGCCATTTATAATTCCATAGTTAAATGTGCTTGAACTATAGTAGTAGAAAGACAAATGATTTATCGGAAAGTAATACGCGATATTGTGCGAATGAGACCAAAGCACAGAAAAAAATCACATGGTGATTGCAAGATCAGTAATCACAACTAATAAACCTCCAAAAAAATGTATCACATGTCGCACGGAATGGGATCCACGGTCCGAAAAAAGGTATGTCAAAACGTTACAAAAAAAATTTAGTTAATAGTTTAATTTAAGATTTATATACCAGGAGGTCTAAGTTTCAAATCACATTTTATTAATAATTATGCATATTAATTGAGAAAACACATAGTTTGACAAAAAAAAAAAAAAGAAATTGAGAAAACACATATCACCCGATAAACCGGAAGCAACCGGAATTTTATGCACCTGACAAAGAAGTCGGTTTTGTTATAATTTAAGCTGAACCAACCAAACCAGCCGTTCAAAAGTCACTTTCTCACTCCACCAACTCTTCCCGTGTTGGTTCATCATTGTGCAGCGACCAGAACATCAAAACTACCATAGGAGTGATGCACTTTTTCCAGCGACGGCATGTGCGTCAGCGAATCTCGCCATCAAACCCTAATCCAACCATCGCCATGAAGATGCTCCTCGCAGAAGCTTCTTCATCCGCTTGCAGATCCTACATCCTCGTCGTTCTCCTCTCCGTTTTCCTCTTCTGGCGGCTCCGTCTCAACCCGCAGAACGCAACTCGCTCCGAATCCGAGACTGCGACGCACACAAACTACATAATCCGATTCAAGCACTACAAGCCGGCGGAAACTCATCGGATTTACCTCGAATCGGAGGTCCGATCCGGCGGTTGGGGGTGGATCGAGAGGGATAACCCGGCGGCGAAGTATCCGACGGACTTCGGCGTTCTATGGATCGAGGAGAGCGGGAGAGAGGCCGTCGTTGGAGAGATTGAGAGGCTGGCGATGGTGAAAGACGTGAGCGTTGAGTTTAGGTACCAGAGAGTTTTGCTGGGAGGATCTTTTCTCGACGGGGAGAAGCGTCCGGGGAAGATCTTCACTTCCATGTCTTTCGAAGGAGGTGCTGATCACTCTGCCAAGGCGGCTCCTAGTAACGCCACGTCACGGCGTCTTCTTGCTCAAGTGAGAGAGATTGTCAAAGTTATATATTAATATCTGCTTTTTTGTTTGCTCACTTAATGTGACTATAATAGTGTAGCATTCGTAAATTGAAAGTGAGTTTCTTTTTACGAGTTACACTTTTGTTTAATGTTTCAGAAGACTCAAGTGACGTCCATGTTTGGAGCAGATGTTCTCTGGAAGAAAGGGTACACTGGTGCTAAAGTCAAAATGGCTATATTTGATACTGGAATTAGAGCTGACCATCCTCATTTCCGTAACATCAAGGTTGAATAAAACCATAGAAGATTTTAGATAAAGAGTAGCAGTGTTTAAAGCTAATAGTTTGTCTTTGAGATTCTAATTGTCTTGTTAAGCTCTGAAGCTGGTATTAACGCAGTAACTTTCAGGAGCGTACAAATTGGACAAATGAGGACACTTTGAATGACAACCTGGGGCATGGGACATTTGTTGCGGGTGTTATTGCTGGTCAAAATTCAGAGTGTCTTGGTTTTGCCTCAGACACGGAGATCTATGCCTTCCGAGTGTTCACAGATAACCAGGTAATGCATGATCACGCATCAGATACGTGTCTTCCTCAACTAAACTTACTAACTCATGATGCAATAGTTTATGTTTGTTTTTTCCCTACTTACATTTGCTAAGATATTAATAATAGTTACAGAGACCTACACGTTGATCTCTATTTTCCTCAATATAGTATAATTGACCGTTTTATATATGAGTTTCTACCTTTTCTCTTTGTCCTCTCTTCATCCTTACCCCTCCCATGTATTTTGTTTCCCCAGATATGCAAGTTATCTTAATCAAATATAGGTTATGAGAAATTTGCGCTCAGCTTGTTGCAGGTATCGTACACCTCATGGTTTCTTGACGCTTTCAATTATGCCATAGCAACAGATATGGATGTATTGAATTTGAGTATTGGGGGACCGGACTACTTAGATCTGCCTTTTGTAGAGAAGGTAATGGTTGCCTAATCTCTTGGTTAAAGTTTTTATTATCCTGTTGAGTCAAGAGCCGGGGTGTTTCTCTGGAGATATATGAACAGTACCGTGTTCCAGAGGTGCTGATTAACTTTGAACAGGTATGGGAAATAACAGCCAGCAATATCATTATGGTGTCAGCAATTGGAAATGATGGGCCACTTTACGGAACGTTAAATAATCCAGCTGACCAGAGTGATGTCATTGGTGTCGGTGGTATTGACTATGATGATCACATAGCTTCATTTTCATCTCGTGGGATGAGCACCTGGGAGATTCCTCATGGGTACTGCTTTCTTTGCTGCTTGTACATTTCCATTTTACGAACCCTGCAATTGTATAGATACAAAACACTTGTTTTCATGCAGCTCCTAACTTTAAAAAAATGGCTTACAGATATGGCCGTGTCAAACCAGATGTGGTTGCATATGGCCGTGAAATTATGGGGTCCAAGATTAGCACTGGTTGTAAAAGCTTGTCTGGAACAAGTGTGGCCAGTCCTGTTGTTGCTGGTATTGTTTGCCTTCTTGTAAGTGTTATTCCTGAAGCTAGTAGGAAGGACCTGCTTAATCCAGCAAGCATGAAGCAGGCGTTGGTTGAAGGTGCTGCTAAGCTTTCGGGTCCTAATATGTATGAGCAGGGTGCAGGAAGAGTTGATCTGTAAGTTAACTTACCCTCATCGGTAATAACCATTGGATTCATCCTTTATTATTTTCTTCCTATTTCCTTAATTTTTGTAGTCTCTAATTTTCCTCTTTTGTCAGATTAGAATCATATGAAATTCTAAAGAGCTACCAACCCCGAGCAAGCATTTTCCCGAGCATTCTTGACTATAATGATTGTCCATATTCCTGGCCCTTTTGTCGTCAGCCACTATACGCGGGTGCTATGCCTGTCATTTTCAACACGACAATTCTAAATGGTATGGGTGTCATTGGCTACATTGAAGGTCCACCAACATGGCATGCTGCAAACGAGGAAGGAAATCTTCTGAGCATTCACTTTAAGTACCCAGATGTCATATGGCCCTGGACTGGCTATCTAGCTATACACATGCAGATCAAGGAAGAAGGTACACAATTCACAGGTGAAATAGAGGGTAATGTAACTGTGAAAGTCTATAGCCCACCAGCCCCTGGAGAAACTGGGCCTAGAAGAAGCACTTGCACTCTTCAGTTGAAACTGAAAGTTATTCCCACCCCACCACGAGCGAAACGTATATTGTGGGATCAATTTCACAGCATTAAGTATCCTCCAGGGTATATTCCAAGAGACTCTCTGGATGTCCGCAATGACATTCTTGATTGGCATGGTGATCACCTGCATACAAACTTTCACATCATGTTCAACATGTTACGTGATGCTGGGTACTATATCGAGACTCTTGGTTCTCCCCTTACATGTTTCGATGCTCAGCAATATGGAACTCTTTTGATGGTTGACCTTGAAGATGAATACTTTCCAGAAGAAATTGAAAAACTCAGATATGATGTCATCAATACAGGACTGGGTCTAATTGTGTTTGCTGAGTGGTATAATGTTGATACCATGGTGAAAATGAGGTTCTTCGACGATAACACACGCAGTTGGTGGACTCCAGTCACCGGAGGTGCAAATATTCCCGCACTGAATAATCTTCTTGCGTCATTTGGAATTGCGTTTGGAGACAAGATTCTGAATGGGGATTTCAGTATTGACGGTGAGCAGAGTCGATATGCTTCTGGAACGAACATTGTCAGGTTTCCTGCTGGTGGGTTTATGCACAGTTTTCCTTTACTGGACAGCTCTGAGAGTGGTGCCACACAGAATCTGCTGCTAACAGGGTCCTCGAAGGTAATGAGAAACAGCTTTTCTTTGCTTCTTACTGACTTGCTCTTCTTTGGTTGAATTGCATAGTTTTATGTAATATTCTGCTCTATTTACAGGAAGACCCTGCTGTTCTTGGGCTTTTGTCGATTGGTGATGGCCGAGTTGGTGTATATGGAGACTCAAATTGCCTGGACAGTAGCCACATGGTCACCAACTGCTACTGGCTCCTGAAGAAAATGCTAGATTTCACCAGTTCAAACATCAAAGACCCTGTGCTTTTCTCGAAGTTTTCTAAGAGATATTCACCCGTAACCACAGACGAGAAGCAACTGCCGTCTCGAAGAACTGATGTGAATTTTTCGACATACTCTTCTGTAATCGGAAAGGAGCTAATCTGTCAGGGCGACTCCAGATTTGAAGTATGGGGGACTAAAGGATATAACTTACACGTTAGAGGAAGGAACCGTAGATTGCCCGGTTATCGTGGCATTGATCTAGGTCGAGGCTTGAATTCCACAGTGGAGAATACAAGACCTGCACGTTATAGATCAGCCAGGGAAGAAGGTGAGCTTAGTTCTTCCAGGAGCAAGTATCTGGGAGGCCTATTCAATAGAGACGAGGTACTTCTTCTTATCTTCTAGCTTCTTTTTTTTTTGTCTAAGCAGTTCTGGAGGGACTAAAAAGTTTGTATTATTTTGCCCTCAATTTGCAGATTGACACGTCATTTCTTGTTGCTACTCGCTGGATAGTACCTGCTGGTGTTGCAGCTAGTGGTAATATTCCCAACTTCTTTCAAGTCTGCTTTAACTTTTGTTGCATGATAAAGCAGGTATCAAACTTTTCTGGATTTCGATTTCGATTTGATTGTATATCCTTTGATGTAGGAGTTCTAGTGCTACTAAGCATATGGAGGATCCGGCAGAAGAAGCGTAGGAGGAGAAGAGCATCTGGATCTAATCGTTAGCCTAGCATATAGCCGTGTCTAGGACCAGTCGATTTTGCCTGCGTAGAGCTTCAGTTTAATTTTCTGTAGCTTTTTTCTTACTGTCATTTACACTGGCCACAGAAATGTAATTTCACTTTTAACATTTCTACAGCTGGGAATTTTTCAAGAAATTAGTTTTCGAAAACCTCATATGAAAAAAAAATACGTTTTGAGGAATTAAATAGAACTTAGAAAATGAATAAGAAAACCTTTTTTATTTATAATGCATCCTACGTACTTGCCCAGTAACAGTATGAATTTGAAATTCACCTGTAACCAGGCAGCAACCACACCCCATAAACTATAAATTGTGATTCTGTAAGTCTTGTACAATGAATTGCAGTAGCTCAGTTGGTTCAACTCCCCATTTCTGACACCCCTTATACCTTGGTTCGACCAGCAGTTGACACCTAATTTTTGAGTGTTTTACTTTTGTTTCTTGTACGGGCCGAGGCCTATTATATTTTTACTGTTTATATTGTGGGCTTTCAAATCCAAATAGAACATTTGTGTGTTTTTGTATTAAAAATCTGACACTTTTTCAAATTATTGACACTTTTATATATTATAGTTTACGTTAAATAAAAAAATTATTTAATATTTAATAAAATTAATTAATTTTAAATAATAATTTAATTTATGACATCGGTAAAAAGAATTTCTGGATCCGCCACTAGTATTCGCTTCTAGGCTTGGGCATTTTAACCTGGACCCGAAGACTCGAACCGGAACCAATCCAAAAATACTCGACCCGAAAATGGACCGAAAATGTACGAGTACCTTTTGGGTCTAAATTTTTTTTACCCGAAAGAACCGGAACCGAAAAGGAATCGACCCGAATAGACCCGGACCCGAAAAGAACCGACCCGAATAGACCCGATCCGATAAAAACCGATTTGTACACGACTTAAAACATGTATATGTAAAACTATGATGTTTTTGTGTTCTATTTTATATATATTATTTTATGATTTAGTTGAAATATCTTTTGTGAACAACATTTGTTATTATTTTTTAACATTTTTAAGTAATATAAAGCTTTAAAATGTAAAATTTAGAGTTTTAAAATGTTTTATTTTAATTATTAATAGTTTTATTTAAGCTGTTTTGCAAAATTTAAGATATATACGACAAATATTCAACTAAAGTTGATGGAATTGGGTATATCATGTCCTTTTCAGATCCTAAATACCCGAACCCGATATGGACCCAAAAAATTACGGGTATTTTATGAATATTTTAATTATAGATCCGAACCGATCCGGACCTGAGAAGAACCGATCCGAACCCGAACCGAAAATTTCTAAGTATCTATTGGATCTAAATATTTAGGACCCGAAAAGACCCGGATCCGAAAAGAACCGGCTCGAACCGGATCCGAAGACCCGAACGCCCAGGCCTATTCACTTCCATACATTCTTTTTTTTTTTGAACACACACTTCCATACATTCAGCTGACCCTTTCTCTTGCATTTAAAAAGAATCCTTGAAATGGTTTTCGAATTCTTGATTGAAAATGATTAAATTAGGAACACACAGCCTCTAGGCCCTATCAGTGACAACCAAGCTTAGCTCAATTCTAATTAGAAATCATGCCGTAAAAATAATTTACTTAAAAACTAGGCCCTAATTAAGATAAGGCCCTTAAAACATGGGCTTTGCCGCATTTTTTTTCTAGACGTACAAATAAAATAAGACACAAGAAGAAATACATAAACCAAAGAAAGCGGTTAGAGATTGACCGTAAATTCATGTTGCAACTGAACCAACCGTGAATCAAGTCGTTCGAGATTTAACCCAAACGGTTTTGCCAAGAACATTGGTCTCTCCGAAACGAAACATGTCGTCGTCTTCAAACTTTGTAGTGGAATCGTGTGACGTTGATTCCGAGGAAGGGGTGAAGCTCCACACGAGAATCTTCAAACCCAGAGATGAACAAGTTAGCGACGACGGGGATCTAGCAATAGTTTTGGTCCACCCTTTCTCGCTCTTGGGTGGTTGTCAGGCTCTGCTCAAAGGCATAGCTTCTGAGTTGGCCTGTAAAGGTTTCAAGGCCGTCACTTTGGATACAAGAGGTGCCGGAAAATCAACGGGAAGGGCTACTCTTACTGGCTTCGCTGAGGTTAAGGATGTGATTGCTGTTTGTCGGTGGGTTTCTCAGAATCTCGGTGCTCATAGGATCCTCCTCGTGGGTTCTTCTGCCGGTAAAGTTTCCACCTTTCCTTCGAATTTCAGTGTATGGATTCTTCTGAGTTAGTATTCAAATCGAAGGTATAGCTTTGAACATTCGAGCTGTTTTTGATCTGTTTATTGTGGTGAAAAACTAAACAAAAGGTGTTCCTTTTAACTCTTTTTGTCTCTCTATTTAGTTCTCATTAGTTAGTACGGAGATGAGTTTTGCGGTTTTGTTGATACTGACATTATGATTTGTTCTTTTTTAAGTTTGCTAATTTACTTGATGCGTTGTATCAGTTCAGCTGAGGTAACTTTGTTCCGGTTTGGTGTTATCTCTAAGTGGTTTAGTTGATTTTAATTGATGTAATTCTAGCTGTGTAGATGAAGCATCTTTCTTGTGTTTGAGTCTGGATGATCAACTTTAGAGAGTATTACATGAGAATTGAATAAGAAAGTTTCAATAGACTGTGGGAAGAAGTGAAAAAAGAGAAGCTTTGGTTTAAGTTTTTGAATAGATTCAATCAATGTAAAGTGTCTGGGTAATTTTGAGGTAGAGAGTGGTGACATCATCAGATCTTTGTCTGACATGGTGCATCTTCGTGTAGATTCCTAACCTCCCTTTTTGATGTTCTTACATAGCCTTGTGATTTGCCATTGTGTTAGATTTAGAATTAAAAAATGAAATATATTCTTTATATTGTAAAAGAAAAAATGAAATGAAGTTCTTAGTCTATGGCAGGTGCACCAATCGCAGGATCAGCGGTGGAGCAAGTAGAGCAAGTGGTGGGATACGTGAGTTTGGGATACCCATTTGGCCTAATGGCCTCGGTTCTGTTTGGGAGGCACCACAAGGCCATTCTCTCATCCCCTAAACCCAAACTCTTCGTTATGGGAACACAAGACGGCTTCACTAGCGTTAGCCAGCTCAAGAAGAAGCTGAAATCTTCAGCGGGACGCACCGAAACACACCTCCTTGAAGGCGTTAGCCATTTCCAGATGGAAGGACCTGAATATGATTCTCAGATGGCGGATGTCATATGCAACTTTATTTCATCCTTGTAAAATTCCATATGCAACATAGACAATTGTGCAAGAACTAGTGCAGGCAGAACTTATGGTGGTGCGTGTTGAACTGTTGATGGTGTTCCGCAGAAAATGACTAGTACAGCATTAAATATAGCTTCTAAGAATAAAAATGACAAATAGCACTTAGTGTTTTATCAAAAGAGATAAATATACAGTTATACCCTAATGGTAAATTAGTTTAGAGTTAAAGAGTGGGGTTTAGGATTTAGGGTTTAGAGTTTAGGGGATAAATTTAAGGTTTAGGGTTTAGAGTTAAGGGGTGGGGTTTAAGATTTAAGGTTTAGGGTTTAGAGTTTAGGGTTTAGGGTTTAGAGTCGGGGAGTGGGGTTTTGGGATAAGATTTTTAATTTTGAAAAATAAAAAAAAAATTAAACTTTTCAAAAAATAAAATGCTATTTTGGTCATTTTAGTTTTTGAGAGCTATTTTTGTGACATAAACTTAGAAATGTGTTATTTTGGAGATTTGCCGTTGAAAATATTGCCCCTTCGTTAAAGGATAAGCTATTTCCTGATGAAGAGATTTAGCCTTTACTATTCTTTATAGTTAACTAGGGTCGGCCCGTCCTACGGGCGGGATGAAAATTAAAAAAATAATTAAAGTAGTTAGAGTATATATTTTATATAAATTGTTATTATATAGAAATAGGGTCAGTCACGTGTTTTATGTAATTATATAATTGTATACTTTCGTTGTTTGTATTTTGTTATTTTTTGCAAAAGCAGTGTATTTTTTTTGACATTATGGTCTTAAATGGTTTTAGGGTTTATAGGGATTATGTTTCAGGTGTATGTGGGCTTTCTTATTGTATTTTTTTTTTATAATTAGTAGTCCATAATTTGTTGGGTAATTGTGTGTTTCTCTAATTTGGACTCTTATGTGTGTGGGCGTGTATATTCTGTCACTCATCTCAACCCCCCATTTGCATGTGAAAGTATAAATTGGAGACTGAACACCTACAAACTTATTTGAAGTATCTTAGGTTCCAAGTAAAGTGTGCATTACGGTTTGGTATGTCTTTTGTTTTTGAGATGATTGTTCATTGCTGTTTTAAAGGAGATAAAATTATAACTATTAATTTGAAGCATAAGGACAACACACGTGAGCGAGGAGAATTTATTCATTGAAATGAGAATGTAACATCTGGTGTGAAAGTATAAAAATAGAAAACCAATTTAAAAAAAAAAACTATGCTAAACGGAATGTAGTAGTTATAGTTCTTATGGGTTAGAAATTAAAAAATCCAGCAGTTCTACAGAGATGTCAGAGGTTAAGTAATAAGCTATAACAATTATATCAGAGACACTGGTAACAGAAGCTAATCAAAACTTCTTCTTCAAGAAATCCAAATGGAACACAATTAGAGAAAAGGTTTAGTGTTCATGTATTTACCTTATCTGTGGCGCTCAATTTAAGACATAGTCATTAGTTGTTTGGTATTTAAATATTATATCAAGATATTATTTATAATGATTTTGGTTAAAAGATTAACTATTTTGTAATTATTTAAAATAGATGTGTCCCTAAAATGGCATTGAGGAACATACGGCCTGCAAAGTGAAGATTAGTGAGGGTATTAGGAAACATTAGAAGTTAGAATATCAAATTACAGTGGATAACTAAACACCTCCCACGAATTTTGGATTAAAGCCGGTTGCAACAACCACCCTTGGATAACTCACAATTAATGTCAAGATCGTGCTACACGTCCGTCTATGGAGTTAAGAAGGTGATGATGGCGCTGAATCTGTAACTCGGCCGTTTCGTTTGAGTAAAGGAGAAAGCTAAACGACGCGGGTGGAGACAAACAAAGAGATTCTTCATCTCAATCTCAGTCATCCTAACAATTAAAACACCATTGAAGCTGCATGAAAACGCAGAATTATTTACATCGGTCTCAGATTTGGAAGAAGAACAGAAATCCTGATGACAGCGTGAAGGGGATGAAGACTATAGGGCCTCTGAGGCTCTGGGCTTTAATTTTTATGAGTAACAGAAGCCTAAAAATTATTCTTCCTTTCGTTTAACAAAACTGTGCGTTTTAATGCTAGATGTGATGCGTCGACTTTAGATAAGTTTAATTATTTTTTATAGTTTAATTATCTTTTATTATTAACTAAAAATGATTTATAGAAATATACCAAAACAATTTTCTTAACACATGTACATTCACCGAGGGAGTAGATTTTATTGTGAAAATATAGAATTACTTTTTAATTAACTATAATTTGGGGGTAACAACCTTTATATAATAATAGATTGCCGTTTTAATTATTAATTATAATTTTTTTTGTTGCTATATTAGTTAGATTTACGTTTGGCAAAAAGGGTAGTTTTATGTTTCCTGATATGATAACTTTGCTTTGTTTCTGTTATTTTTCATGTGTCCTTTTTGACTTCGTGATATTTTTGGCTGGAAAATGTATATATATATACTTCGTATATGAGCGGTTGTGATTTAACTTATAATATATTGGGTTTTCAAAAGAGCTTATAAGATTTTGTTTGTTATAAACATATTTTTATTTTTATTTATTTGTATTCAGTTAGTATTCAATTTTTATTTCAGGTTTTCTTAAAATGCTTAAGTTGTTAGTATAATAAACTATCGTTTGCTAATTTGCTTTTTGATTTTTGTGTAGTGTAAATTTATTAAACTTATGTAGAAAAGGTGTTTGACAAAAAAAAATGTAGAGAGGGTGTGATGTGTAACAAATAAGGTTCTTCAGTTAATAAATCAAACGAAGAAGGTTTTTTAATTTTATTACAATGTAATTTTCTAGCTGACAAAGATGAATAATACATATACCTATCGCATGTGAGCATGACACCTTCCAAAATAATTTATGTCACATTTTCTTTGCTTCTACTGATTTTGATGACCATTAACTATTATGGCTTATAAATATTTGTTGCTTTTGCTTTTATGAAACTTCTGATATTATCTAGGAATTTATCAAAGGAGAATTCTCGCTAATCTTATGACTCTCTGCTTACTGCGTTGCGAGTGTAACATCATCCCAAAAGCAACGTAGCAAACCTGAATTCACAATATAAAAATTCAATTCAGGAATGAATGCAGCAGACATAACAGTTCAACAAAAGACTAAAGATGTGTTCAAAAATTAAAATAGTTCAAGAGAATCAGATTGACAAACCTTTTGAGTTGATGCCTTCAAACAACCTGACACACAAATCTATCAATGGCAGATTCAAAGATGAAATGATGATGGAGAGAGGGCTTACGTTGCCAATGGCTTTAATAATTTATTGACAGAATCAATCTCCTTTCTGGCCAAATCAACTTCTTTCCTCATGGGGTCAGCTAAACCTTCAAGTTCCTGATATGTAATTCCACCACTCAGCTTCTTAGTCATCAAGTATAACATTACCGAGAAGAAGAAATGGTCTTTCTCATAAAAAAGAAAGAGCTTTGATCCACATAACTCATATAAGCCCCCAAAACCATATACTATATCATGTCTTTCGTGATACTGATCACTTTAGTTGTAGGCCTAACATTGAAGTCCGATCCTTTATGGAACAAAGCCAAAAAGAAAAAGTTTTTTTTGTTCAATCCAATTGTTAAATCCGGAAACAAAAACTTGAAGAATAAATAAGATTACGATGAGGATGATAAAATTATATAAACCTCACCACTCGCTCGGTCTCTTCTTTGACGCAACAAAGTTGAGCTTAAATCCTTTTTCCAAACCTCCATCTTCTTCTTCTCGATCTCCTCTTATTTAGCCCTGAAAGCCGGCAAATCTGTCCTCAACATCTCTTCGTCTTCCTTTGACATTTGGACGGTGGTATAGCATCGTCCGGTCTTCAGGTCGGAAAGAAAGATCGCTGCGTTTGCCATTTCCTGGATATAAGTCTACTGTCTTGTTTAATTAGAGGGAATGAGAAGATGGTTTCATGGCAGAAAAAGCTTACCTTTTTTTATAATCGAAATCCCAAAGCCTTGTATGAAGAATTTCGCATTCAAAGTAGATTGGAGGTGATGATTTAAGAAGGAATTTAAGATGGCGAATCCGTAACTGGTAGAGATTGATAGTAAGAAGCTGAAACATCTCTCTCAAAACTCTAGTTCTGTCTTATTTACGAATGGCGGAGACAGAGCACAAAGAAGCCCTAATACATAAACGACATCGGAAGCTGCGTTTATAATTAGAGAAACTCATTACTGGACTGGTTAAATTGAACAAACAAAAGGCCCAAATAAAACACAGTCCACGTAACAAAACGTTAAATGAAGCGCTGCGTTTAAGCAAACGGGACACGTGTCAGCACAGCAAGTCTCGACTTTCCAGGCTGGATCCGACGTGGACGCACAGGAATCCGACGTGGACGCACAGGAATGAAGCAAACATCTTTTTATATATATAGATAGATAGACTCTATGTTATTGTCACTTAGTTGATGCAATTTTTCATTAGATGATACGGACATGTTATACTTTCTATTACAATCCCACTTCATCTGATTTGATTTGATACGATAGAATATTCCACAATAGTAAATATTTCATTTATTAAATGTCGGTTTTATGAATGTAATTTAGAAGAATTTTAGAAAAATAAAACTTTCTCAAGCCACAGTTATGCAAAACGTTAGCCTTTCTTGTTCATATTTTTTACTTTAAAAAAAAAAAAAAGTGATAAGTGTTGCGATGGGTTATATGTATCAAAATTCAAAACATATACATACACTGTTTTCTTAAGATGGACTACAACAACATTTGTTAACAGAAAAACTTGAATAAATGATATTTTTCTAAACTGGATTTAAAATGATAATAACATTACACTCATATTAATTTGAAAGATGTTACTAACATCCACTATATAGAGAGATATTACATATATTTTTCATAGTGGTTTCAAAATTCAACATTCGATTTTGTTCATTCCGAAGTTTCACTTTATTTTTTTTCTAATTCAAAACACATTCAACTTTTACGCATTATAATGATTTTGTTTAGCAAAAATTCAACATTTTAATTTTACTGATTAATAATTAATTTTTGCTATATCTAAACTAAATAAACTATATATTTATTTAAAATACAGAATAATAAATTTTGTATAAAACTGAAATAAGTCATTTAATAATATATAATAAAATAAATAATTTTAAATAACTAGAATGATATGAAAATATCAAAAACTTCTAGAATTGACATGCGGCCTTGATGGTCCAATTTTATTCAACATATTAAAACGTTTTTAATAACAACATATTAAAACGTTTTTAATAACAAATAATCTTTATCGTCAAATTTCTTATTAAGCATGTTAGTTATAATGATTCAACTTTTATTCAACACATCAACTGTACCTAGTCTACGCAATGAAGTGTTGTATAGATAAGAATAGCAGATTTATTACCATAAAAGACAGACGCTATTTACTCACATGTTGAAAAAAATCCAAAATATCATCTCCCACTTTCTTTGGTCATCCTTCTATATATAACACAACCATACTCTCCAATTCTCTACAAAGCACTGAAAATACAGAAAACAAAATATAAATTATCCAAAAAAAACTACAAAAACATAAAGGCGAGATAGAGATTTTACCTCTTGCTTGCTTGTTGTGTGTATTCATACATAATTGTTTTTTTTTTTCTTTTGTAACCATGGAGAGTGATAGAACAAGCTCCTCCTCGTCACCAAAGGGGCAGGGAGTAAACTTCTCGGCCCCGAGAAGCTTTGTTGTAAAATTGAGATCGAAATGTAAAGAAACTTTCTTCCCCGATGATCCATTTAAACCGATATCGCAAGAGCCAAATGGTTTGATAAAAACAAAAAAGACATTGGAGTATTTTGTTCCAATCTTTGAGTGGCTCCCAAAATACAATCTGCAAAAGCTATGGTACGATTTGCTTGCGGGAATAACCATAACCAGCCTTGCCGTTCCTCAGGGTATTAGTTATGCTAATCTCGCCAGTATCCCTCCCATCATTGGCCTATGTGAGATCTCTTCCTTTTTATTTTTATCTATTTTTATGAATTATTAATTGCATCATATGAATATCATTAATTAGAAATAGAAAAGCTAGATTTGGTCATTTTAAATTTGAAAATTTATGTTTCTCAAAGTGATTTCAAATAAAGGTGCAATTTGGCAAATCACATACATATTGAAAAGCGGGGGTGGAAGCCTGGAACCTGGCTGGTTGTGTTAGTTGGTCCTTGCGAAGCAAGTTAACACAGTTCTCAGTCTAGAACCAGGGTCTAGTTAATAATTTAGTTGGCCAAGCTGTGAATCTCGGACTGGCTCACCTCTGGAATTAAGTCCACCAGCTCAATCGAATGTGGTTATAGTCATGGAAATCACTTTGATAGTAACCTGGTTCATTTAAGCCTTTTCGTTAAAAAAGAAACTAAATATTTTCAAATTATTATTTTTTAAATATTGATTCTGCTAATTTGATTACTTTCTACATATTATAAAAATACTGAATCTGATGCTCAAAAATACTGTATGAAAGCCACTTTGTGTTTGATTCTTCAAGAGTGTTTTTTAATACCTTGAGACAACTAATATAAAAAAAAAACTACCCCAGTATTCACAAAAGTGAATTTTTTTATTTTTAAACAAAAGTGCTTTCTTACGTAAACCATTTATGAAAATTTCATACGGATGAAAATTGAAATCCAAATGTATATATCTATAATAAGATTCGCTGTTTTTTTGTTTAAACAAAATTCGTAGAGGAGCATAAAACATAAATTAAAACATGAATATGAGATAATCAACTTAAAACCTAAGATAGAAATGATACTGTCGGTGTACATACGTTGTCTATAGAACGACATTTGGTGTTGCCCGACTGGACTTGTCTCATTTTTTTTTCTTACTAATTTGTTCTTGTATACTAATTAAAACCGCTCCAATTGATTTTTATTGAACATATATCGAATAATTCCTTTTTAATGAAAAAATGATGGGAGTTCATCAGATTCAAGTTTTGTGCCGCCATTTGTGTACGCCGTGTTAGGAAGTTCGAACACTCTCGCGGTGGGAACAGTCGCAGCATGCTCTTTGCTGATCTCTGAGACATTTGGTGAGGATTTGTTGAAAATGGATCCTAACCTCTACCTTCATTTGATCTTCACCTCCACTTTCATCACTGGTGTATTCCAATTTGCTTTGGGCTTCTTCAGGTTTTATTTATCTTTAGTCTATATATACAATCTCTATCTAGTTATTTTTAATCACAATGTCACGGTGGATAATCTAACCATCTAGTGGCTTTTGCTCTATCTTTATTACGTTAAAAAGTTATCTTTTAGTTGTGTATTAATTTTTTTGGGTCAACATTGTATATTAATTAATGCATGCGTGTATATAGGTTGGGGATATTGGTTGATTTCCTGTCACATTCGACCATAACGGGCTTCATGGGAGGAACAGCTATAATAATTCTCCTCCAACAGCTTAAAGGCGTCTTTGGTCTAGTCCACTTTACGCACAAAACTGATGTCGTTTCTGTTCTCCACGCACTCTTCACCCACCGTGATGAGGTCTCACTTTCAACTCTTTTTTAAAGTAAAACATAACCAATAAACGGTATGGTGTCTAATTGTATTATCTTGGGAGGGTGTTACTTGGTGCAGTGGAAGTGGCAAAGTGCACTTGCTGGGCTCTGCTTTCTTATTTTCCTCCAATCTACTCGATACATCGTATACTTTCTTCTTTTCTCTTTATTTTATTTACTTAACTGCTTTATCCGTTTATTTGAGACAAAATCATTGAACCCTCCCAAATCTTCCACTATTCTATTTTATTTTTTCCTTTTTGTCCTCACCGTTTTACATACCCAATTTGACCTTTGACTTTTGATTTTTGGAAGGAAAAAATATTAACTTGAATAATTTATGTTTACCATAGAAGTCTATTTTTCCTTGTTTTCTCCGTATATTCTAGTATATATATATATATATATATATATATAATTTTTGTATAGTAAAAATCAACTGAAATTGTATAATATGTTATCACTGTTGCAGAAGAAAATAAAACCAAAGCTATTTTGGGTATCAGCAATGGGTCCAATGGTGGTCGTCCTTGTCGGTTGCCTAGTTGCTTATTTGGTGAAAGGAACAGAACATGGGATCCAAACAGTGAGAAAATTTCTTTGATTTTCTGCATACCAGCAAGGCATTATGTAAATACAATAACAAACACACACCAACTTTGACTTCACGGACTAATTATAAGACTTCAGAAACTAGGGTGTCTAGAAAGAAACTAGGCTTCTATCTTGTAACAAAAACTGATGAAAAAAAAAAAAATCTTTTAACAAAAACTAGGGTTTCTACTAATAGTATGTTTCTGCATACAGGTTGGGCCTTTAAAGAAAGGACTAAACCCTCCTTCCATTCAATATTTGACCTTTGATGCCAAGTATCTACCGTTGGTTATTAAGGCCGCAATAGTCACTGGGCTCATCGCTATGGCTGTAAATAAAATTTTCAATATAGCTAATACCTGACTTATAATATGTGTGATTTTAAAAGAAGATGAATATTAATCTCAGGAAGGGATAGCGATCGGAAGAAGCTTTGCTGTAATGAAGAACGAACAAACGGACGGGAACAAAGAGATGATAGCATTTGGTCTTATGAACATAATTGGCTCCTTTACTTCTTGCTATTTGACAACAGGTAATTAGATTTTTTTCAATACATATTATTTATACCATAATTAAGTGTTATGTTTATCGCAAATCTTTTAGGTTGGGGTTCTTAGCGTAATATAAGATACGGTCTCTTAGATTTTAACTAAAAACACTAAGAGACGTCTCTTAGATAAGAGATATAAGAGCAACATTATTGCTAGGACTAATTTTTGAGTCCTTAGCTTATTTTATTATTATTTTCAAGTTAAGAAACAATGTTAAGAGACAATAGCAAAAATGCAGATTATTGCTGGGACTTTATGTTGTCTCTTAGTAAATAAATTGTTTATTTTAATAAGTAATGACATATAAAAGATGTGTTTAAAATAAAACATATAACATTAAAATTGAAAACATAAGAAAATTACAAAGTTGCGAAAAAAAAAAAATCACAAAAAAAAAATTACAAAAAGAAAATAATACAAACATCATAAATAAAAGCAAACAAACATTTTATTCAATTCATAGAAACTTAACGAGAGTAGCTTCGATTTGGGGTTGCAATCGGCGGAGATCGGTGGCGGAGATCACTGAGGAGTGAGCGAGATAAAGGAGACTCGTTTCGATTCCGGGTTGCAATCGGCGGAGATCGGTGCGGAGTGAGCGAAATAAACGAGAGTAGCTTCGATTTGGGGTTGCAATCGGCGGAGAAGCAGAGTCGAATGGTTTCGTCGTCAAGAGAGCATAGGAGAGAAGATGAAAGTGATTTCGAGAGCAAAACTCGACTTTACCCTACACCATTAAGACAACCAATCTCATGCTGACGCATGGCATTAAGAACGCGTCCAAAAAATTCTTAATTAAACTACGTCTCTATTGTTTATCAGCACTTTTGATTCAATTTTTAACCCCTAATTACTAAGAGATGAGTCTAAGACCCGGCGATAATCTTGCTCTAAGAGCAGCATTCACCCTGCCTCTTAAGTTGGTTCTTAAGAGGTGGGTCCCAGAGTTTTAATAAAAATTGCTAATGCTCTTCTGTAAGGGGCGCCTCTAACTCGGTTTTAGCACTGTTCGCGGGTCCCACTGACACGTGACGGCCCGCGATTGGTTAATTATTTTATTTTTTATTTTAAAAGAAAACAAAAAAAAATTTACTTAAGAACCCGTGCAAGGGTTAATGATGCTCTAAGAGACGTCTCTTAGCTTTTTAGTTAAAAGGTAAGATACCGTATCTTATATTACGTTAAGAAACTCAACCTAAGAGACCTGCAATAAACATACTCTTAAATATCTTATTAAACATGGTCTTAGGTACATCAAGTGTGGATTTCTTTCTTGAGTTTGAATAATTTTCTTTTATGCTTAGTATTTTTTTTTGTTCCAAATGAACTCACAACTTCTAGAATTTGAAAATTAAAAAAGAAAGACTACCATTCACATTTTTCTTTGGCGTTTCCGGTTAAAATTTGCAAAGAAATATTAAGAAAGAGAAAAACTGAAAATGTTTTACCTCTCAAAATTGTGATTCACATTTGCTAAGCTAAATCTTGTGTGGAACTTTTAGGGCCATTTTCAAAGACAGCAGTGAACTACAACGCGGGAACAAAGACACCAATGTCAAATGTAGTAATGGGCCTTTGCATGATGCTTGTGCTTCTTTTCCTCGCGCCTCTATTCAGCTACACACCACTCGTTGGTCTCTCAGCCATCATTATGTCAGCCATGTTAGGCCTTATCGACTACGAGGAGATGTACCATCTCTTCAAGGTTGACAAGTTTGATTTCCTCGTCTGCATGTCCGCCTTTTTCGGTGTTTCCTTCCTTAGCATGGACTACGGCCTTATCATCTCCGTTGGGCTCTCCGTCGTGAGAGCGTTATTGTACGTTGCACGGCCCTCGACTTGTAAATTGGGAAGAATACCAAACTCGGTTATGTTTCGTGACATAGAACAGTACCCTGGTTCTGAGGAGATGGCTGGTTATGTTATCCTTCAATTGGGTTCTCCTATCTTTTTTGCTAATAGTACTTACGTACGTGAAAGAATTTTAAGGTGGATTCGAGATGAACCTGAAGAAGTCGAGTTTCTTCTCCTTGATCTCTCTGGTGATCTCATTTATTTTTTACACATTAACAAACATATATCTCTTTTTGTCACTAAATATATTTTCTTAATTCATTTTTAATTGCTAATGAATCTTGTTGTCTCTTAGGTGTTTCAAGCATTGACATGACAGGGATGGAAACACTACTTGAAGTGCGGAGAATCCTTGTATCAAAAGGCATCAAGGTTTATACCCTTCACTTTTAATTTAAATTCGTCTTTTTAATAATTTACGATAAGAGTTAAAGATTATGTATATTTTATTGCAGATGGTGATAATAAATCCAAGATTTGAAGTCCTAGAAAAGATGATGTTATCGCATTTTGTAGAGAAGATAGGAAAGGAGTATGTGTTCTTATCCATCGACGATGCGGTCCAAGCATGCCGATTTAATCTTTCCACCTCCAAATCGGAACCGTGTTCCTAGTTATTAATTAGTTAAAGTTTCTAGTAAAAGTCGTATTGGGTTGTGTAGCTTTAATGTAATGTGGTCGAAAGAATAACTAGTTTCAGTTAGACCACCCTATGTATGATTGCTCTGATCCCATTTGTAAATCAAGAGGGAAATATTCATAATCCAAGTGACTCAAGTCTTGGTGTACCATTAAAAGATCATGTTGGTTGAGCTGGACGTTATTTTTTAGAGGTACGCTTTTAATAAATAAGATAGTTTTTCTGTAAAAAAAAAAGAAGAACATCAGGTTTTTGATGCACTATAAATATTAAATACGAGTATGCGAACTTCTCATATATTAATTCACACAATCAATAAATAAACTCTAAAAACGAGTATTTGTCTCCATTGAATTTCATTTCTATTTTTTTTTTTTTTCGAGTTTGATTTGTTTTTGTTCACAATTTTTTTTTTTGAACATTATCAATGTATGCATATTCTCACACACTTTAATTCGCCTACTCTCTTCCTCTCTCTCTCTCACTCTTTGTTATTTATTCTTCAAAGCTCTATTGTACTATACCTGCTTTCACTATCAGTGCCTCTCACTCGGGCTTCTCAAGTTCTCTAACTTTGCAAGATATGAGAGTTTCATTGGTTGAACTCTAATTGGAGACTTCATAATCTCCTTCTCCTGTTCAGCTTCGTGGAATAGCTCTATATCACTCGTCGAACTTTGCTCCGTATCTGATGAAAATCTCCATCCTATCAAGTCCGCAAGTTTCGTTGAGTTTGGCGTTACTGCTAAAACCACCTTTTCGGTTTTCTCATATTCTGGTTCTGCGTCGCTTTCAAATCTTCTCTCTGCCTCCATCAGCTGTATGTGAACTAGCACATCAGCTTCAAGAACATCCTCTATTATTGACATTATCTTCGCAGCCAGGCTTTCTAATACCCTTGAATAGCTCTCCAAAATAGCAAGTCCCACATCCTGTAAAACCCATATATATAACAAGCTCTTATTTATTAGTTTCAGTTGTTTCGTCTCCGCAGTCACTCGAATCGAACAAGAGACGCTTAACACAATGACTAGGGTTCTTTTCAGTTGAGCTAACGAGCTTTGGTTTTTATTTTTTTAGTTACCTTGTTGTTTTTAATCTTGGAGATTTCAAGTGAGGATTGTAGAATCTCAGGGAATTTTTGTTTGAGCATGGCCAAAATGGTCTCAACTCGGACCTCGAAAAGCTCCCTCTTCTCTAAGCTAACAAAGGATCCCCACTGCTCTTTATGGTTCATCTTTCTCTTCCAGATCACCATGGAAGCTTCAATCCTGTTCTTTAGATCCAGAACTTTGTGTTTCGTTGACAAATCCATGGACGAAAGGAAGTAACCAGGATCAAAGTATTCATCTGTTATACTCTTGTAAAGGAAATCTCCCAGGCTTGTCTTCCCCTTCTACAACACATAACAATTATATCTTAGCTGATTTAGCTTATTAAAATCATTATGAATATTCATGAAAAATTTCAAGCAATAACCTTTGGAAGAGAGTCAGTGTAGTTGTCAGGAATGTGCATTTCAGACAATACTAGAGCATTGATGGCTGTGGCGGCTTTAAGGACTTGTGCCACAGATTCTTTCTGACTACGGAGAAATTTACGTGATTCCTCAGACAAACCATCCGATGGGACCTTAACAACTGGTAACCAACATTTCTCATCCTTCCTCCAATCTCCATTGTTTTCTGTATTCTCAAGATCTTTTGGAACATACCAAAAGTCTTTATGATCCTTGAACTTGTCCAAAGTCTCCTGCCAAAATGACTAATTGTATTAATAATAGGATACCACTACATGCAAAATAAACAAAGAGACGCAAATTATTTATATAAAGCCTTATTTTTCAAAAGTTGTGAACTTGTGATACAAAAAAATAATAAATGGTTGTAAAATAAATATTTACTATCCGTATTTTTAATAACAATCAAGTGGTATTCATGAGAGCGATGCATGCAGTATAACTCACGAGAAGAACCGAGTCAAGCTTGCGTAATGCTGGAATGTTTATTAGCAGATCATCTCTTTTCTTAGTTACCATGATCTACAATAGAGAAAAGGGTTAATAAGATAAATAGTCACGAGGACATATTGCTTAATTATGTGCCTGATTAATGACTAATAATATGCATCCACCTCAGTGAAATCCCCAGTTTTGGCAACTTGTTTAGAAGGAACAAACTGGACAATGTGATCAACCACAGATAATAACCAATCCATTTCTTTTCTCCAAATTTTTTTTCTCTTCAGATCCATAGGCTGCAATTTCATCTGCTCTCCAAACATCGAATCTGCCCATACCAAAGCCACGCATAGTTTGTGAATCATTTATTAGATAATATAGTTTTAGCTATGGTATAACTATAAGGTCAAATGTTAACCAGCGAGGTTGGTGATGGCATTTGACAAAGCTAAGGCAGAGGTCACGCCTTTCTCACCACCTGACATGTCCTCTCCAAGAAGTAATTTCGCGAATCTTTCCTTCATCATTTCCATGTCTGAAACAGTGAAACATATATGAACACATATATGGTGCAAGGAATCTAACATGAAATAATTTTAACCTATTGACTTTAGATGTAACACATATGATCAAATATTAATAGAAGACTTTAACATATATATAAACAGAAGAAGTTTATATCAATGGTCGAGTGTAGTGCAGTTGGTAACAAATGGATTTCAGGGAAGGATTGTGACATTCCTTTTGAGATATTGCTTCCAAGCTGTGATTTATGCTATTTGGCTTGAGAGAAATAAGAGAAGAGTAGGTGAACCATCTCAGCCCGATGTTTGTCTGATTGCTAGATTAGACAAGCTGATCAGGAACAGAATCACATCGCTAAGATAAGAGCTAATGGGAAGCATGAGAAGACAATGGAGACTTGGTTTGCAAGAACATAAAGGAGTTTTTATTAAACTAGAATGTAGTGAGTACATTTGAGTTCTTGTGTGTAAAGAGGAAGCAGTGAAGTTCTGTACAAAAGTTTTTTTTTTATTGAAATAAATTTAAAATTCTTTCAAAAAAAAAATATCTAAACAGAAATTATGCGCTAAATAGTTATTTAGCAGATGAGATATATGAATATGTGATGAATACCTGATGTCCTAGCTTGTTTGCCTCTACGAGATGATGATGCAGGATTCATCCCACGTATGGTAAGTTCGTGCTCAGGGATTTGCTTGGAGTCCCTGCGAGAAGGGAAGGATGAATTTCCTTTGTTCCGACCATCGAACATCTTTCTAAAACTGAAAGATCTTGGCCAGCTTAGTTTACGTCCTAATGTCCGCACCATTCCCAATGACTCCTCTCAGTTCTAGGCTCTCCCCACACTTTTTTTTTAATTTTCTCAAATTGTATATACCCAAAAAAGAAGCAAATGCAATTCACAAATGGAGGAGAAGAAAGCAAAAGAGACATACATATCAAGAACTAGTACTTTCGTTCTTCCTTGCCTTTGTTCTTTCACCACCGAATGAAAGAAACAAAACAAAATCAAAGAAGCAAAAAATACTTTATGTTATCCATGTTTTTTTGTCCTTTAGTTGGTGCAAATGAATGAAATAGAGAAATGTTGATGTACTTTTTCTTGAGCTGGAGAGACAACGTGCGGTGCATGTTGTTCTATAGGAATTGGAACGGTGGCTAAGATGCTTTTTTATCTTTAAACTATCCATATATAATTACCTCACGCTAATCCAGTTTAGTGGCTTAAGTATTTCAAGAGAGGCATAAAACATGCATGTTGCTTAACATGCCTTATGTAAGCGCTGTCCAGACTACTAAACAACTAGGCAATTATAATAAAGACTTGGAACATATGGAAGTACAACCATAGAATAATGGGATTTAGAAACAAGCATCAACTTTTTAGATCAAATTTCTACTTAATCTTTTAAAACAACATTTGTATTCCAAAAAGTACAAGTCTAAGCGGGGAACTGACCACAACACTTGGATATATGGCATGATGCAGCTGCGGTCCAACTTCGCATATAGATAAACAATTGTTAACTTATGTCGTTTTCCTTGCAATTTTAGGTTTTCATAACGGGTAAAAACATATTTATATTCACATTCAGTTTTTTATTATTTTACGTTGTTAATAAAATGCCTTTTGTTGATTTGACTCTGAATAGAAACCCATGCTACTCCAGATCACTATAGGCTATATATCATGCTCAATCATGTTCAAAATTGACTTGCTAATTTCAAATTTATCTTCAGGTTTCATCTTAAAACGAATATAATTTACTCAACTGATAAGAAGATGGATGATCGTAGTTTAGTTGGGGGCATGTAAGACGCCGACCATTTATCGTTTTTTCTTTAACTGGCGCCGACCATTTATCAAATCTAAATTTCTCTGTATTAATTATAGGATTTGGTTTCGTTGTCAGAAAAAAAAGATTTGGTTTTTAACAAGCGATATGGTTTAATCTTTTACTCACATCGTGTATTTTATAATTTTGAAAAGTCGCATTTATGATCATTTTCACCTAACAAAAAAGTATTTGATAATTTCTAGTTTCCTTAAAACCATGCCAGAATTAAACATGCATAAATATATGGTTTAGTCTCCAAGATGATAGAGAAATCTAGTCATCGTCATACTTGGAGACCACTCGATAGACTAGGTTTTAGTCGAGTTCGCCCTAGAAGAAACCTCCCAGGCCCGAGTCCCGATGTACGCCGCTTGGATGGATCTCTTCTGCTCTTTCACCTCCGCCTAGCTCTCCACCACGTGAAGCAGCTCCCCCCTTTCCTCGTGATGATGATGGTGACTGCTCCTCTCTGTCCCCTGTTCAGGCCTCCTCCTGACCCACCACCGTGCAAGTTCCTCCCGTTGGCTTCCCTCTCTCTCGTCACTCCGCCGGAACCACCAGATCCTCCGGATGTACCCGCCGTCGTTGCTCTTCTTCGCTGCCTCAACACCTCTTCCAGTCTCTTTCCTCTGGCGATGACTCAAAACCCAGATCTGGATTTCCTAAGTTTGACGCCTGAGTCTCGAGGCCGTGACGTTCCCTTCTTGTTATTTGGGGTTTCATCAGCCGTCTGTGGCTGTCTCTTCTCCATACCATCTACTCAAGCTTTTACCCAGATCTCAACTCTAAAGCCTCCATCTAGGATGGCGACAAAGAATGGTGGTGGTGGTGGTTCCCCTGTGTCCGCTAGTGACACTTCATTAACCTACGGGTTTCTTTCTCCTGTGATATACAGGTTTGTGTTTGGGTGTGTCGACTGGCCTTCAATCAGTTCTTGTTTCGACCTCCCTACCACTCCTTCGTGTAAGGTTTTTCAGGGTCATCTTAGCTCCTTTTACTCTGCTAATATAGAATATTCTAGACAGTTATTTGTGTGGGTGACATTGGAACTAAGGTATAGGACTTTAGTTGGTGATATACCGATAGGATTTAGTTTCATTAGGTTCTACCTTTGCGACCTCTAGTAGAATTTATATCGCCTTGGCGCGATCGTCTACAGTATGCAGTTCTTGTACGAGTTCCATGACGGATGTTGGTGTTGGGCTTGTGTATCTCTCTTCTTTGTGGCAGGTGGAAGAGAAGTTCATTGTCATCTTCAGGCCGTGGAATATGGATGTGGCGGGTTATGGTTTCCCGCTTGTTCCTCAGTTGAATCAGTCTTCTTTCCTAATATTTCCTCCTATATGGAGTGAATTGGATGAACATGTTTCGTTGGTATTGCAAGGATCTTCCTCCCATCGAATGCTCTCTGCGTATGGTGCAGTGTGTGTGGTCCTACGGGTTACACTAGATG
>NC_027750.1:4811168-4829831 GCF_000695525.1 Brassica oleracea var. oleracea | reverse complement strand
AAAAAAAAAAAAAAAGACCCAGTTCCCGTTCGGTTATTAGAGCACCCGCAATGGTGTTACCCAAAGAAGAGTCCTTAGAAAAAATGTATTTTGATTTTTTAAGTATTTTTTTTCTTTTTTAGATAAAAAAATATATATATATATCAACCAATCGCGGGTCGCCACATGTCGTGGGGACCCGCAAATAGTGCAAAGATTCACTAATAGTGAGTCCTTATTTAAGAATTTTAAGGATTGAATCCTTATCTTTTGGTGGGATCCACTGATTATTTAATTATTTTTTCTCTAATAATTCCCACTTAAGGACTACGAATTTTGTAACATGGGAAGAGACTTCATCACATGTGTCATCTCATGATTAATTTTTGTTTTTTCACATTTAAATTTTAATGACGTAATAGATGTATACTAATATTAAATTGCCAAGGTACTCTCTAGAGAAATTATTCCAATAATGATACTCTTAGAACACCATTATCGCATTGAGTTTCTTATTTTTTTTTATTTTTTTTTTAAAAAGGAACCAATCGTGGACTGCCACATATCAGTGGAGCCCGCAAACAACACTAAAGACACACCAAAGACGTCTTCTATTTCGTTACTTCTGCATACGTTTTAAAAAAATTATGCGGGATCCATACCTTAGAATCTTTGTTTATATACGGCGATAAAAGTGTTCTTAAGCCCTTCTCCGTTTGTGGGCCTCAAATATCTAAGAACATGTTACTTGATGGTGTATACAGTTGAACGTCTAGAAATATATAAATTTTACATTTTACATTTATTCAAATATGTTTTAATACGAATTAAGAATTTAAAGACATAAATAATCGAAAATTAATTCGTGTGTTATTACAACTGAAGCAAATCATGTTGTAATAACAAGGACTAGCTAGTGGAAATTATTAATGCAAAAGGAAAGAAGGAAAAAAAAGATCATTTTTGACCGGTGAGATGAACTTGTTGAGGAAGGAGTGTGTAATCGATCTCTAGCTCCTCAAGGATTCGCTTGAGGGTGATGACCATCTCGGTTCTCCTGAGATTCTTCTCCGCGAAGTTTTGGAAGTTGATGGTGTGTTGGAAGAGCACGTTCAAATTCAGCTTGTTCACATTCTCAATAGCCTTCACCATCAACAATGGTTCTGGATACCAATTGTGTGGGTTCTGCACCAAGTATCTGACCAAAACACACAAACCAGTTTCTCGTCAATAAAAAGTGAGTAAGTGGTTTAAGATGTTTTTAAGATACTTACTCTGCTATCTTTTCCTTGAGAGTGGCAATTTTCGCAGCCGGGGTTGAAAAGGCAATGGAGAACTCTACTGCATCTCCCATATCTGGACTTCTATAGAAGTTGCTTATTGGTTTTGATACCAAAGTCGCATTTGGGTAGAAAACTTTCTCGTTGTCAATCTTGAGGAACACGGTCGTTAAGAGATGTATTTCTTCAACCAGCAACTTCAAAAACAAAAATAGCTATGAGTTAGTGTTTTTAAATGAATAGTAGTAATATAATGAGGAGAAAAATGCCAAGAATTTTTTACTATAATGCCGTCGATAACACAACGATCACCGACGTCATAAGGGTGCATCACGAAGACAAACACAAATGATTCGAAGATATTCTTGCAAGTGCTTCCGATCATGAAAGCAAGACCCACAAATTGTGTGGAGAAGACCAGCAGAAACTTGGTTGTTGCTATATCCAGAAGTACCAACCAAACGATGAAGGTGATGACGGACATGACTCCGGTTATAAGTTTGTCCACCTGTCGAACTGCTGTTTTCGTGTCGTTCAGTGAATGTCCTAATGCTTTCCGACTTGTGTAAACGTTAATCTGTCAAACAATGGCAACACATGATTACACCACTAAAGGCTGAGCATGCGCAACGGTGAGACTCATTGGAGTCCTTAGCGACAAGGCCATTTCGGATTAATCCTGGATATTTTGGATATTTTTAAAAAAAGAAAAAAAAAAGATGACCATTTACGGGCCGCCACGTAGTCGTGATGATCCGCAAATAGTGCAAGGATTCACTAAGAAAGAGTCCTTATTTAAGAATTTTAAGGATTGAATCCTTAGCTTTTGATGGGATCCACTGATTATTTAATTATTTTTTCTCTAAAGACTCCCACTTAAAGAGCATGATTATCCCTAAAATTTTTAGAGGGTTTCTTAATTTTTTTTTTAAAAAAAAAAAATTAAAAAGTCACCAATCACGGGCCGCCACGTGTCAGTTGGATTCGCGTACAGTGCAGAAAACCCACTTAACTCGATCCTTATCTGATGCCTTTTGTGATCGGGTTTTGCTATTTATGTGGACCCCATGAGCTTAGAAAGTCAATTATCACATGCGATAATTGTGGTCTAAAGGCATCCGCAATGGAAATCCTTAAGTGGGAGTCCTTAGGAAAAAAATAATTAAATAATCAGTGGACCCTACCAAAAGCTAATGATTCAATCCTTAAAATTCCTAAATAATGACTCTTTCTTAGTGAATCCTTGCACTATTTGTAGGGCCCCACGACTACGTGGCGGCCCGTGAATGATCATCTTTTTTTTTTTTTTTTAAATCCAAAATATCCAGGATTAATCCGAAATGCCCTTGTCGCTAAGGACTCCAATGAGTCTCACCGTTGCGCATGCTCTAAGGATTCTCATTGCGGATGCCCTCATATCTTCTCCACACAGACATGGACGTGAAAACTTGGAGGTGTTATTAGTTTATATATTTTGATTGTTTTAGAAATTCATATAGTATTTACAGATTTTCAAATTTTTTTGGATTAGTGTTTACAAATCCGAAGGTTTTTCCTAAGATTTAAGTCTTTGTATTTTAAACAAAGAAATCTATACAAATCTATTTAGATCCATTATGAAATCAAATTAATTAATTAATCCGTATGATTGAATAACACTTGATTTGAATTAGAATTTTTAAATCATAAAACCAATAACATTTGATTTCTATACGGATTTTAAAATCATAGAGCCAATAACACTAGATTTAGTTTAAATTTTCAATTTCATTAAAATAAACCAACCAATAATCCCCAAGAAGGTTCTTACTTTAAGGGTTAAATAAAATTAGCATTTAAAAAATGTTTTGAGCTAATAACCTTTTTAAGTTTAACCAGAAAATATAAGTTCTTGTTACTTTACATTACATTTTATCCTTGTTTATACCAAACATATATTAATTAAGATCTCTGTGAATTAATAATATGGAGATATTAGTTGCTCAATTAACTAACTGAAAACCGGAATGTATATAAAACAATACCAATCTATAATGTATAAAAGTTGATATATGGTCATTTGCACAGAAAAAAAATGTTAGATCCTTAAATACATCTACAGAATTATTAAAGTCCAAGTTCTAAAACGTGTTAGTTTTGCCTAATGTTTTTTTTTGTAACCTCGTAAACCCAAAACCTAGAGAAAATGCTATAGTAGCCATGAAAAATTTTATAAATGAAAAATGTTTGAAAATTACCACCCATTCTGTAAAAGCGTTGCGTGTAATTTTCCCAGTCTCGCCACCATCTATCAATGGGAGTACAAGGTCCACCTCTTCCTTGATCATGAATCTTAGCAAGTCATCTTCCTCTATGTAACTGAAAATTAAAAAGCAAATTCAAGTTTGAATTATTAAGATGATTCAGGACTAGAAAAGAAAGAAAAAAACAGAGTATTGTGTCCATGATGACTTACCTAGAATTTGGCTGAGCAACATTGTTGAAGATATCATAAGCAGCAGCCACAGCCTCCATCTCATTAGTTATCTCTTTATCAGTTTTCTCTTTCCGATGAGTGACTTCATCTAAAGTGTTAGATATGGTCGAGAGACCTGACGCTCCCACGGCTTCCATCAACACTCTCATTGTCCATGCAGAGACCTTCTCTTGTTTCATCTTGTGAACTTTTCCCATATCGAGCACTTTCTTCTCTTTCACCGTTCCATTGGTGCTGGTGAAACTAAGATGTCCCGTGCTTGGCTCGCGCCCAACTTTCTCCGCCTCTTCTATAAGAGGAGGTCCCGAGAGAGTTTGGAGAATGTACTGGTGGAAGACAGACTCTTGAATCCTCTCAAAGAAGTTTCTGACGTTGAACTTTGAAGCAAGAACTTTCAAGGCAAATGTCTTCACCAAGAAAATGATTGACCCGACCAGAAGAGAGACAATGGTCCAAGTAATTTTGTCTAGAAACTTCTTGGTCTTACGAGAGCGTGCATCGTCATCGTCGAATAGAAATACCCATGCAACAAGAACCAAGCTGAACCAAATGAAGACTTGAACGTTCTTTTTCAAACCATGCACAAAGTACAAAACCTTTTTACGTAGGAGATAGTTCCTTTCTATGATGAACACCACTATATGCATGAACCAGTTCGTCACGAACATGCCGCTAAGCGTCACCATCACGAGCACGCACCATTTCCAGACTTCTAGTCCCCAAATGCAATGCTCCTTCACCGTATCAATGGTTAAACTCACAACCAAAAGGCACAGAATGGCAAAAAAGATTAACAACTCAAGCAGAGCCAAAGGATTCATTACACTACGTTTCCCTTGGTGTAGCTTAACCTTTTTGTAGATTTCTTCATTTTCATCAGCTTCATCTTCAGAAACTTTACTCAGAGCTGAGCTAATGCTCCTATTCGATCGGTTACTTTGAGAAGCCCTGTTGAAAGAAGCTCTTGAAAATGAAGCTGCACCAAAATGTTCCTTTGGGGTTGTTCCACCATTCTCCTCTACTATAGTCTTATCGTAACGATAAGACTGTTGTTGCCCAAACCTTGAATTGGATTTGGAGTAAACTGATCTCCTCCGAGTTAGACCTTTAGTGTTAGGACTTGGAGTCTTAGGCGGCTTGTGAACGCTACCAGAGAGCTTATAGATTTCAGGTTGGGGAATGCTTAACGGCTCCAGTTTCACAGTCCCTGGGTTTGGCTTTGGTGAAGCCGCTGCGTTGGAAGAAGGGGATGCCGCTGAATCTTTAGATACTTGTTTCTCTGGAACATTGATAACAATGTCACCTCCGTTGGTGATTTTCCTCTCTGCCATCCCAAAGTCACCTCTAACCAATAATTTTGCGATGTGACTTGACGTGAATGACTCTCAGAAGAGCCCAAAAGTCATAAATGACGAATTCCTAAGAACACAAGAGTAGAAAATATTACTAATGATTAGATCTATCACAAATCTTCCAAGGCTGGAACAAAGATTTTAAGAAAGACCATTTGCTCCAAGTAAATGAGTATTTAACTAGTGAAAACAATACACATGAACGCTTTAAATAAACCACCATTTTCAAAGAAACGCATAAGATAGATCAAAAGCTTCCGGAAACAAATATGAATATAAGTTTCAAAAACAAATATATATATATATATATATATGCATATTCACAGAAAAAGAAAACCAAAGTGCCCTAGTATGAGCTTACTAATAGCAGCTATAAAAATAGGTATCAACATCTGGTACCAACTCAGCTCTTGAGCCATAAGAGGAAAAGAATACAGATGCAGTCGCTACAAGAGATGACTACAAAGAATCAAACGAGAACACTAATTATAAAGATCACCCAAAACTGTCTGGAAATAAGAAGCTACGACGACAAAACAGAGCAGGTAAGAAACTCTGTATCCTTTTGTAGAAAAAAAAGAAGGCAAACTTACAGAAACATTGAAGGAACTTAAAAGACAAAAAGGCAAAAGACTGAGAAGAAGATCTTACAAGGACACAGAGAGCCGAAGCAAGGAGTGAATCGAGTGATCTTGGACTTCAGTCACTGTCTGGCAAAGTTCACTCCAGTTTAATTGCATTTTATAAACCAAACGAGTTCTAGATTCATACAGAACAAAACAAATGGGCGGCAAGAAAACAAAGAGAATCACGTGCGTTTTAACTTTTGAAAGGCGATTCCCATAATAATATAGTTTATGCGTCCGGTCACAAGTTGATGACTCGAACGTAAAATTATTGAACCATAGTCTTATTATTTTTAATCTATTGACACCTTTTTCTTATGTCCAACGAATTGGTATATATTTTCTTCTTTTACGTAGTATTTAAAATCATGTTCTTAAATAAAAAGGCTGTTGTCCTAGTCTCCACGTACGTGCTTGATGACAAGCATTGAAGCATATACAGATCATTCTCATTTAATTAAATGATGAGATTTAGATAAGGAAAAGAAAAGAGAACATGCATAGATCGAGAAGTTTTGGATTCTTTCAGTCAAAGTTTTATCTTCACATAACCGGCCGTTATCTTAATTACTTTGGTTGGATTTTATTTTCTAGATTGCTTGGTCGTTCGGTTTCTTGTTTCTCAAGTTATTTCGGTTGACAAAACTATATTGCTTACAAAGGAAAACCCATGTATCATCACTACGTCCTTTTACCAGATCTAGTAATCCAATTAGATCAATTAATTTTTAATGGTCTTAAACCGGCTAAAACTACTCGTATGATCTGCATATAGTATAGTATAGTGGTCTGTGTTAGTAACATGGTTGTGTCGGATCGCTCAGATTTAAATAGTACCACAAAGAAAACAAAAAGGAACCCATACCGAAAAGTAAACACGGAAACCACATTAAGTTCTGTGAGTTGAAAATTAAACTGAAGCAAACGAAGCAAACTAGTACTACTTTAGTAAATGCAATAAGGAGATAAGGAAGATTGGTCTTCCACTCATTTGTGACCGGTGAGGTGGACTTCTTGGGAAAGAAGGGTGTAATCAATCTCAAGCTCCTCGAGTATTCGCTTAAGAGCAATGATCAGCCCGGTTCTTCTTACATTCTTCTCTCCAAAGTTTTGGAAGTTCATGGTGTGTGTTACGAGAAGGTTCAAATGCAGCTTGTTCACATTCTCAATCGCCTTCACCATCAACAATGGTTCTGGATACCAGTTTTGTGGGTTCTGCACCAAGAACCTAACCAAAACACACACCAAGTTCTCGTCAATACATAGTGAGTGAGTGAGCTGAGTTAATGTTTTGCATAATACTTACTCTGTTACTTTTTCCTTGAGAGTGGCAATTTTCGCGGCCGGCGTTGCGAATGCGATGGAGAATTCTATTGAATCTCCCATATCAGGACTTCTGTAGAAATTGCTTATTGGTTTTGAGACTAAAACCGCATTTGGGTAAAACACTTTCTCATTGTCAAGCTTGAGGAACACGGTAGTTAAAAGATCTATTTCTTCAACCAGCAACTTCAAAACAAAAAAAAGACCCAATAATTTAGATGTTTTAGTAGTAATAGTGAGCAAAAAAAAAAACTTTCAAAGTTATTTACCGCCACGCCGTCAATAACACAACGATCACCGACGTCATAAGGGTGCATCACGAAGACAAACACAAAGGATTCAAAGATATTCTTGCAAGTGCTTCCAATCATGAAAGCAAGACCCACGAATTGTGAAGACATAACCACCAAAAACTTGGTTGTTGCTATATCCAGAAGTACCAACCAAATGACGAAGGTGATAACCGACAAGACTGCAGTTATAAGTTTATCCACCTGTCTAACCGCTGTCTTTGTGTCGTTTAGTGAATGTCCTAATGCTTTCCTACTTGTGTAAACATTAACCTGTAAAAGATAACAACACATGTTTTGACACCAACTTAATGTTTTTAACAAATGCATGCATGGAAAAAATATTAATGTTTATTTTTATAAAGTGTTTGAGGAATGTTACCACCCAATCTGTAAAAGCATTGCGTGTGATTTTTCCGGTCTCACCACCTTCTATTAATGGGAGTACAAGGTCTACCTCTTCCTTAATCATGAACCTTAGCAAGTCATCTTCCTCTATGTAACTGAAGAGAGAGAAAAAAATATCATGTTTGTATGATTAATATGAAAATTATAAGAAAGCAGAGTAGTTGTGTAATAAAACTCACTTCTGGTTTGGCTGAGCAACATTGTTGAAAATATCATAAGCAGCAGCCACAGCCTCCATCTCGTTAGTTATCTCTTTATCAGCTTTCTCTTTCTGATTGCTACACTCATCCAAAGTGTTGGATATGGTCGAGAGACCTGAAGCTCCAACAGCTTCAATCAAAACTCGCATTGTCCAAGCAGAGACCTTCTCTTGCTTCATCTTGTGAACCTTTCCCATATCAAGCACTTTTTTCCCTTTCACCGTTCCATTCTTGGTGCTCGTGAAACTAAGATGGCCAGTGCTCGGCACGCGCCCAACGCTCTCTGCCTCTTCTATAAGCGGAGGTCCCGAGAGTGTCTGGAGAACGTACTGGTGGAAGACAGACTCTTGAATCCTCTCGAAGAAGTTTCTGACGTTGAACTTTGAAGCAAGGATTTTCAAGGCAAATGTCTTCACCAAGAAAATGATTGACCCGACCAGAAGGGAGACGATAGTCCAAGTTATGAAGTCGAGAAACTTGGTGGCCTTACGAGAGCGCTTCTCGTCATGGTCGAACAGAAAAACCCAAGCAACTAGGACCAGACTGAACCAAATGAAGACTTGAACGTTCTTCTTCAGACCATGCACAAAATACAACACTTTCTTACGTAGAAGATAGTTCTTCTCTATGATGAACACCGCTAAATGCATGAACCAGTTCGTCACCAACATGCCGCTAAAAGTCACCATCACAAGAACGCACCATTTCCAAACTACCAATCCCCAAATGCAACGCTCCTTCACCTTATCAATTGTTAAACTCACGACCAAAGTGCAAAGAATGGCTACAAACAGTAGAAACTCAAGCAGAGCCAGAGGTCTCATTCCACCACGCTTCACTCGGTGCAGCTTAACCTTTTCGTAGATTTCTTCATTTTCATCGGTTTCCTCCTCAGCAACTTTACTCATGGCATTTGAGCGAACACTCCTATTCGAATTGTTATTAGGGGAAGCTCTATTAAATGAGTTCCTTGAAAATGAGGCAGCTCCAAAATGTTCCCTAAGGGTTCCACCATTTTCCTCAACTATAGTACTTTTGTCGTACCGATAGGACTGTTGTTGCCCAAACCTTGAGTTGGGCTTGGAGTAAACCGACCTCGCAAGAGATTTCCTCCGAGTTAGACCTTCAGTTGGAACTTTAGGCGGCTTATGAGTGCTGCCAGAGAACTTATAGCTTTCAGGAGGTGGGATGATTAACGGATCTGGTTTTGGATTCCCCGCATGTGACTCAGCTACCTTGGAAGGTGATGCTGATTGGTCTCTTGACGCTTCTGAAACATTGATGACAACTTCTCCTTCGTTGCTAGTTCTCCTCTCTGACATCCCTATGTCACCTTCAACCGATACGTTTGCAATGCGGTTTGACATCAATGGCTCTGTGAAGAGCCCTGAAGCTTGACCAAATCCTAAGAACACAAGAATACAAAAATGTACCAATGATTAGATCAATCACGAACTCGTACACAAGTACATACACTGGTAGCGACTTTTGACAAAATTTTCACCTTTTTAATGACCAAACTTAGGATTGTGTCTAGCTTTTTAAAAGAAAAAAATCTAAAAGTTAAACCTTGAACCCTAAACCAAACCCTACAAGGCTAGAACAGAGTTTTGCATAAATGACCACTTGTGTCCAAGTAAATGAGAGCATGTTTATCCGGGGTCTTTAGTGAGGTTTTTAGTGCGTAGACTCCCACAAAACCTTTAAAGATCGGTTACAAAAACTATTAATTAAAAACCGATTTTAGTGAGTTTCTTACACTGTTCGCGGATCCCACTGACTCGTGTCGGCCCGCAATTGGTTTGTTTTTTAATTATTATTTTTTTAGATAAAAAAAAATCTAAGAAACACATTTAAGTTTCTTAGGGATAAACATATGGTCTGAGTATTTAACTACTCAAAACAATACACACTAACTCTTTAAAAGACGCCATTTATCCTTACAAAGACGTATGAAAAACAAAACGTTCCCAAAAACAAATATGCATACTTTCACTGAAAAAAGTAAATGGAACTTGCATTGTTTAATTTAGATTTGAGCTTCTTCTGTTTTAAGATATCAGGTTTAATAATGTTACCAATACCAACTTACTCTTGGGCTACTCAAGAAAAAGAATGTTGAAACAGAGCAGGTAAGTAACTTTAAATGAACATTCAAGAAAAATGGAAAAGAGAAGAAGATCGTACAAGGATAAAGAGAGCCGAAGCAAGGAATGATTTTGAAACTTTAGTCCCTGTCTTGCTCTTGCAAATTATGAACTCCAATTTAACTGCATTGTAGAAATCAAATGAACTACATATAAATACAAAAAAAAAGAAACAATTAAATACAGAGAATCACGTGGGTTTTCAGAGGCGATTCTACCCATGACAAGTTGATATCTCGAAACGTAAAAAATGATATATATTGTCTCATTTTTCGATCCAAAAATAGTCTTATTTTAATTTATTGACACCTTTTTCTCATGTGATCCAGCGACTGGGTATATTATATTTTTGTTGTTGTTTAATTTCTTTAAAGTAGTACAAAGAATCAAAGATCATGATCTTTCTTGTAAATGATTTTGCCATATGCACGATACAAACTTAATCAAAAGGAATATTAGAAATGAACTCCATTTAATCAACTGCATGTGCTCTACGTAAAAACACAAGAACATGAATGGAAAAGAGCCACACTGTTTGGTGCATAATAAAAAGAAAAGGTGGTGAAGCGGGACTCTACAATAACTTTTTGATATGGCCAAGGAATTTGCAACAATCTTTTAACAAATAGAATCTTTTTGTAACAGATAGATGGATTAATGATTGCCTACTCTTATATGATACCCTAGCGATGTTGATGCTCTAATTGCCTACTGAAAGTTAGCAACAATGGGCCAATGGCTATGGATTTGGCCACTACTTTCTAGCATTGCTTTTGGTTAGCTCATTTCGATTTTAGCCATAAACTTTCACTTTAACTTAGTTATTAGTCAACTATAGTCAAACACAAACACACAGGCGACAGCAAGAATATATTCAGATTAGGATGCTTCTGATTAAAACCCTAGTTTATTAGCGTTCTTGGTTCTCAACCTTATTTTCACATATACGATACATCGACAACGCCGATTTGGGAATCTCGATGAAAAATTCAAGCCAGCTAAACTTTATAATAAAAATTTGAATATAAGCTGCTCTTTTTTCTAATCTTCTGACAAAAAAAGATAAAAATAAAAACTGTCTCCATCCCCCTACCATCCTTTTAAATTTGAGACTGTAAACCATTCAGTAAAAATTTCAATAATTTGGAGTCTAAATTTTTTTTCCCACAAATTTAAAGATCTATTTGCATATAAATGTTTCTAAAAATTTTGGGGTCTGAAGCAAATATTTCATCATACTTGGCCCATGTTTCGACCGTCAGGTATTAAACCTAAAAGTAACATGCATCCAAAACCTATCTTTAATTCATATTTTTTGATCGAAACTAGCTAAACTAATTAATATTTCTAAGAATGTTACCCAAATAGCCTTGCACCAGGAGTACTTTTCTAATTTTGGTTAAATAAAAAGTTTTCACCACTATAAAATAAAAGATATATTACGAAAAATATTTCAAGCTGGTAAACTATCAGGGAAATGTCTGACTGTTTAAAAACGTATGTCTATACATGCTTAAATTTCTGATTGTCAATTAAGATGAGCTTGAAGTCTTCAAACATCTAACCATTATTCGCGGGTATCGTGCTTGACCACGCCATTTTTGTATTCGCAAATTAAGTAGAAAGCAATTTATTTATTAAATCGTTCAAATTTGTGTACGCCTGGATCTAGGCATAGCTACACAATCACAATGAGGAAACACATTGATGAAGGTTAAGGTGCAAAATACTACTCCCAACATTTAGTTCTATTATGGATCTTTCCAGATAAATAACTGGAAAGCCGAGGAAAATAAATAATCGGAGAAATCTAAACCCAAATTTATTCTTCCCGGACTCTGAGCAATCTAAAGGCCCATTATAAAGCCCAAATAATAAATTCAGCTTAGCCCATACAAGTTTATTTCCTAATCAAGTAAAGTTTAAGGTTTTCTCAGTGGCTCAGTCTCAGTCTCGCTTTCTACTTGTCCTAATCTCTTTCCCTCCCTCCTAAAGCAGCTTCAATGGCGGTTACCTTCTCAGATCTACACACAGAGCAGGGTGTCAAATCCGTGGAGGAGCACCTCGCCGGAAAAACATACATCTCCGGGTAAGTTTCTCGCTTTCCTTCTTTTGCGTGTAGCCTTTCCACTGTTTCGATGTCTTGAGAGAGGTTTTGATTTCGCAGAGATCAGTTGTCTGTGGATGATGTGAAGGTCTACGCCACCGTTTCGGAGAAACCCAGCGATGCTTTCCCTAATGCTAGCAAGTGGTACGATTGCGTCGCTTCCCAGCTTGCTAAAAGGTTCGTCCTTTTGAAAACTTGATTTGGATTGTTATTTGACTTTCAGTAACTCACAAGTTTCGAATTTGTTGCAGTTTCCCTGGAAAAGCTGTAGGAGTGTCAATCGGTGGCTCTGCTACTACTTCTGCTCAAGCTGAGGTGCCTTTACCTGAAAGCTTGATCCTTTATTTGCTCTGTTATTAAACAATCACATGTTCTATGTTTCTGCTTAGTACAAATCGTAGAACTGTGCGTCTGTTTTAACTAGTTTCACATTGATTGATCTGAAAGCTTGATTCTTTCTGTGCTCTGTTATTGAACAGTGACATGTTCTATGTTTCTGCTTAGTAAAAGTCGTAGAACTTGAAAAGGGTAATCGCTGTAGTGTTGAAGAATGCTCTGGTTTGGTGATACTTGTATTAGTAATCCATGAGTTGTGTTTGTAGAAGAAACTTTCATTGTCTGTTTTAGCTAGTTTTACATTGATTGAGAACAAGTACCTGCTCAAGCTGAAGGGTCTTTACCTGAATGCTTGATTCTTTTTCAAATCGTAGTTTCTGTTCTCTATTATTAAACAGCGTCATGTTCTAAGTTTCTGCTTAATAGAAATCATAGACCTTGAAAAGGTTAATCGTGATAGTATTGAAGAATGCTCTGTCAACGAGTTGTGTTCAGTAGAGGAAACTTTGTTTGTGTGTTTTAGCTATTTTCCATGGGTTGTGAACAGACACCTCCAGCTGCTGCAGCTGATGACGATGATGACATGGATCTGTTTGGTGACGAGACTGAGGAGGAAAAGAAAGCTGCTGAGGAGAGGGAGGCTGCTAAGAAGGACACCAAGAAGCCCAAAGAGAGTAAGCCTATCTATTTGATTTGCTACAAGCATGTTTCTTTTGCCTTTGTGGGGAGGACATGTAGTGGGTAATCAAAATGATGAGTTACCATTCTCTTTTTAATATCAATCTCTTTGTTAGGTGGAAAGTCCTCTGTGCTTATGGAAGTAAAGCCATGGGATGATGAGACCGACATGAAGAAACTGGAAGCAGCTGTTCGCAGTGTTGAGATGCCTGGTCTCTTATGGGGAGCTTCGAAATTGGTACCAGTCGGTTACGGTATCAAGAAGCTCACGATCATGCTCACAATTGTTGATGACCTCGTGTCCCCAGACAACCTCATTGAGGACTATCTCACCTGTGAACCTAACAACGAGTACATCCAGAGTGTTGACATCGTCGCATTCAACAAGATTTAAACCTCCTCTCTCCCAAAAGATGTTTTGATTTTCCCTTCCAGGTTTTGTTCTTTTGTGTTGTTTGCTGAGATGTTTATGTTTGTAGTGGCAAGACGTCTTTCATGTTACGAGAAACTTAAACTATCAATGCTTACTGCCATTGCTGTTAAGAAACCCACTCAAGTACAGTGTGAAATACACAAATAAGTGTGTGGGGGAAGAAAGAGTTCAAAAAACGTCTATTATTTTTGGGTTTAGGATGCATGCGTAGTTGCAAATTTGACATTGCAAGCATGGCTCGTAAGTGTTAATTAATATATGGGATTTGACAGAAATTTGGTTCATGTTATCTTAACTCTCATATCGGACTTGAAGGCAGAACTCAAAATGTATACACCAACCATGAGTATCTTAACGGATGGCGCAGATAGATTACAGAACACTGATGTCTTTACAATTGCAACTCTGGAACATAGGCCCTAGTTTGGTCTGATGCAACAATTGATGTAGGTCAAGATCCTCTTCTTCTTCTGCACGATAATTAACTTAGTGATGTTAACTACTAATCCACTATGCTAGAAATTTTGTTCACATATTTTTATCTATTTTTTGCTTTCCCATCATTTGAATTCTAACGATTAATATGGGATGATAAATTTAAATAGGTTCTAAAAGAAATATTATATTTTCAAGGAGATTCTTATCCAACTCATAACCTGAACATTACCGGTTCAGTTATGTCTATGAGTTAGAGAAAGAAGTGTAGTAAAATTCTTGTATGAAAGCACGTAGAAACACAAAATTAAACCAGTGACGCAAAGAGAACTAATTATTATACCACCTTGTGATGATCCATGCGCGTTGATTAAGGGGAAAAAGGATCATCTAACAAGGTGGATATAATTAACAAAGAATCCATAGAAGAAGAGTAAGTAGAGAGAGAGAGAGATGTGTTACCATGACAGGGTCATCATCTTGGGTTTCGCGGCGATGGTGAAGTTGGTGATGGTGGTGACGACGAGCACTTGCCATGAGTTCTTGTTCGCTTCCCAAAGAATGTGAGACATCAGCTTTGTTCAGCTTCCTGTTAGCGCGAGCTTTAGTAAACACAACCGAGTAGTCTGTTGCGTCTATTCCTTTTTGGTCCCACCCTCCGAACTGTGGCACTGGAGTCCATCCAGCATTCTGCATATATATAGCCATTTTATTAAAACCTCGTTAGATTAATCATATACTATATAGTTTGCGTAACGTTAAAAGAAAACAAAACAAACGAGATGTTGAGATTTCATCGGTTAACTTTCCCCTTTCTACAAACGCGCATTAACCGATGGAACCTCAACATCTAGATTCTCAATAATTCTAAAATCATGGTAACTTAATGATTTTGATGAAAGAAAAGAATTAATTAGAGAGCCATGCCTCCCTTCTCTTTTCCATAAATAGATATTTGCTTGATTTAAAAGAAAGAGGATTTTAAATATTGATGAATGCGTTCATCAGGGTGAAGACATTTCTCTTGAAAAACTCCACTTTTGATTTATAGTTGAAAGTGCTTGGGACTTCACAACCCCCATAGAATCTGATTTAGGTTATTTCTAAACTTGGGGAATCTCAAGCAATGGTGTTCCGTTACATGCGGGCCCTTTTGTCATATTGTAAACTAATATCAACTTTGTATCGTTCTGTAAAAAGGCTGTTAGGCCATGCAGACGATACAGAAAATAAAACTAAAAGCAACCTTTTATCGTTATTCAAACGGAATATTGTAAACCTTGAGACCCCTTTTTGGGCAAGTAACTTTAGCCATCTGGACCATCCCTGCTGGTTTTGCTCTTTTGTAGTATTAAAGAGTAACCAGATAAACAAAGTGATAACATTTAGAAGCCACATAACCTAAAACAAGCATCATCGAATGATTCCTTTCCGCTTTATTCAAGACTTGCTGATATTATTTACCTTTCGCGTGCGTGGTTGGACCACCACACCACATCACACCACCCATGTGTGGAATAGAAAGTGTGTTGGTTATCAATTTCAATTTGAGTTTTTAGTTATTTACACGTTCCTCAACATAACTTGCTTTTCTTTTTGGCTTCTAGATTGTTCAGATGCTTAAAGTCCAACCACCATGAATCAATTTCCCTTTTAAATATTCACCCAAGAAAAACACACTACATCTCATCTAATCAATTATTTTAAACAAAAGCTTCAAGGTTTAATGAACAGAGTCGAATGATTTGATGGTTGTTGAAGAATTAATTGTATGAGACAACAAAGGTCACAACTGGAGATATACCACAACATTAAAAACTAGTTGCTGTACAGAGGATGACACTAAGTCATGGAAGTGGGTGGGAGCTTTTTAACAGGTGCGATTTACTTACAGAGAGGAAGTATCCACACTCACTTCCTTCCCAACCTAACCAAATGGGCCTCGTGCTTTGCTGCTGAAGCTACTTCAGCTGCTTTGTTAGCAGCTTCCCGCTTCATCGCCCTCTTTGCACGTCTCCCTGTTGTGTTCGTAGTCTTCACCTGCTTATCCTTAGGCTCACATGACGATGACCCAGAACTGGAACTAGAACTAGAACCAGAACCACTGTGTTTCTTGACTGGTCTGGCTTCTTGACGCCCGGATCTGACAAAACCATTGTCACCCCATCTCCGGTTTCCTATGCGAAGACCTGACCCGTGCATATAAAGCTCGTCAAGGTCATCATCTTCATCGTAGTCACAAGGAATGTCGAAATCATCATGGTGGTAGCCGTAGCTGTATGACGCCTGTTCCACCATCACATCCAACGGTATAAACCATGAGGCTCTCAGGAGAAGGCACACACTCTCCTCAAACAAAAAATCTTCAATGCTGCATAGAAACACAACAGAAAATTTAGTTAAAGGCACATAAAATTCCAAACTATATATGGTAATTCACGACATGCAGACAACAAATCACCTGCCATCAAGAGTCCGGTGGACACTGAGGAAATCAAATGGATGCTTACATTGCGGGCATGTAGGACTCTCTTTGCAACTCGCCCAACGAAGTATGCATGTCACACTGAATAAATAGAAAATCAAATAAATCATTTTAACAAAACTAAATGATAAAGTCAGTTTCTAAACACAAACAATAAAATGTTCATACTTTTAACTAGTAGAACATAAAACCCAATCAGATGTAATCATCTCAAAGAAACCAAGATAAGACTCTAGAATTGTATACCAGTACGTATGCTCACAGCCTTTCACCATGGCAGTCTCTTGAAGAGGAATTGCATTCAAGCATATAGCACAACAGCCGCCATGGTTTCCGAAATTGAGCTCATGGGTCTCTTCCTGGATCTTCTCTTTGCCCTAAACAAGGTTCAGATAAGACACAAGAATAAAGCTGCAAACTTTAGCAAACCCTAATCGCCCAATTAGAAATTAAACAAATATCAATGCACAAAACCAAAGGTATACATTTCAATAATGAAGCAAAGAACCAGCTCAAACTCCAAAACAAAGAGCTACAAAGCAAAAACAATATGATCTCGAAACGCGAAGATTAGGGTAAGACGAAAAAAACCTGATCTTGAAGAGCCAAATCCTGAATAGCTTCGACCAGTTGCTGCTCATCCACGATCGCGGTAACAGAACTCATGGCAGCGGAAATAAATAGATTGGGTAGTAAAGGAAGAAGATCTTTTCCCTAAATCAATTGGTGAAGAAGAAGAAGAATGAGCCTCTTATCTGAGGGAGGAAGAGAAGGTGGGGAGTGGTGGTGGGTGGGTCAGAGATCCGAATCGAGAAACGGAGATGCGGCGAGAATGATTCCGATACCCTCCAAGAAAAATAATAACAGAAATGATAACCCTCTCCGTCATTTAGAAGGTTTTATAATCATAACCGGCTCTAAAAATTTTGAACCGAACCGAATCGAATTAAACCGAACCGAGCACGTAATTGACGATGATGGTAAAGCAGAAAAATAAAGTAATCTTTCTCTAGTCAGAGTCTGCCTTTTGGTCTCTCTCTCTCTCTCTCTCTCTCTTTTGCTCGCTATAAACTGGGATCAATGATGGCATGTCTCTAGATTCTCTTTCTCTCCTTCTCAACCCCTCACGCGATTCAAAAGAGTCCATTATTATTCAGGATCCAGAGCACACACACACACATTTGCCTTGTATACTTTTCGATTTGAGCGGCGCCACTTGTTCAGGATCGATTTCGAATCTGCACGAGCTAAATTCGAAGCTGCTCTGCTCGGAATTCAAACCGTAGATCATCGATTCGTAGCTATGCGGAGAGGATTTCGTGTTTTAACGACGACGTATTCTTTCGATTCATCGCATTTCAGCTCGAGCAGTGTGACTCAAGGGGTTTGCTACTGAGAGGAAAAATTTTTTTGGTTTTATGTCGAGGAACGCACGGATGACATCGGATCTTAGCAGAGCCGGCCCAGTTGCGAGGGATGTTGAGCAGGTCTATTAGGCGATGTTGCTATTTATAGTCAATCTAGGTCTTTGTTTTGTGATTCCATTGCTATAATTAGGTTTTCAAGTTCTAGTGAATTTGTGGAATTGCGAATTTGAGAAGTTAGGCGTTCGAATTCTAGGTTAGTGACGAGCTTTAGCTAAATACTCAAGACTCTTTTGGAGTCTCCAAGCTTGAGTCAAAGCTATATAATTTAGTTCATGAGTTCTTAGCAGTCTCTTGTTAGAGTTCTATCGAGTGAAGTTCCTCAGAATGTAGTATTTGATCATCTCCATTTAAAACTGTAATCTTATCCTCTTGTTCAGGTTCATCTTGTCGTTTTGATGGTGTTTTTTTAAGTGTGTACGTCGTCCACTCATTTTTTTCTCTTTGTTAATGTTTATAATGTAACTGTTTTCAACCAACCCTTGCCAATATATTCGACCTTTATTTATCTTATGGTTTTTATCGATTTGGTTCAGGCTATCACGGCCCTTAAAAAGGGAGCTTATTTGCTCAAGTATGGAAGAAGGGGAAAGCCTAAGTTCTGTCCATTTCGCCTTTCTAATGTAAGTCTTGTTGATTTCGTTTCCTTTTTATTCTGTGTAAGAATTTTTTTTTTTGGGGGGG
>NC_027750.1:4769996-4808215 GCF_000695525.1 Brassica oleracea var. oleracea | reverse complement strand
GAGCTACTAACTTTCCTTTCTCCTTTTTCTTTTATCTGAGAGATTATTTTTGAGCTTATAGAGTCCTTTAGCTTTGTTATATTGCCTCTCTGCTGCTTGTGTGTGCGGTGTTTTGTTGTTCTGTGTCTAAGCAATTAGTTTGGCCTGTAATTTTCAGGATGAATCTGTTTTGATATGGTTCTCGGGGAATGAAGAGAAACATTTGAAGCTGAGCCATGTTTCTAGGATCATATCTGGGCAGCGCACTGTAAGTTTTTACATCTGTGGACAATGTCAGTTAATTCTCCCCTTAAACTGGCAATAAAATGTTCAGAATAAGTTTCGTGAGAGTAGTTCTAGTTATTTCATTGCGTTTATTTGGTTTGATCTCTATTTTTGCCTAGTAGGAGTGTCTTCTCCTGGTTGTCTCTGAGCTCTACTGTCATTTTTCTGAGGCGGATTGTCTTCCTAATGTGATCTGAATTTGCTCTTTTCTTACTGTCGTTTCTTCAACATAAACTCATAAGAATGTTTGGTGATTATGCTACGCTTGATTGGATTCATTTTTTTTTTTTTCATTTTCCTTTAGCGAGGCAGGTCGGTCTGGATTTGACTTGCATCGCACTTTCTTTAGTCGTATGTTGCAATTTTAGATCTTGCATATCTAGTGTGCTATTCTGATACGTCTTGCAATGGTGTTTCTCTTGCAGCCTATTTTCCAGAGATATCCACGTCCCGAGAAAGAATATCAATCCTTCTCGCTGATATACAACGAGAGGTCACTGGACGTGGTGAGTTTTTGCTTATAGTATATTCTTTTCCTAGGTTCCTCTATGAAATCATTATTATTCCATTACTAAAATGTCTGTTATTATTGAAAGTTCATTAATTGAGAATTTTATTTTGTAGATATGCAAGGATAAAGATGAGGCTGAAGTGTGGTTTAGTGGTTTAAAAGCCTTAATCTCTCGTTGTCATCAACGGAGATGGAGAACCGAATCAAGAAGTGATGGGACTCCATCTGAAGCTACTAGTCCAAGGACATATACCCGGAGAAGCTCCCCGTTGCATTCTCCATTTAGCAGCAATGAAAGTTTCCTGAAGGTACTAGAATGAAATATTCCCTTTCATTTTGTGCATGTCTTAACGAAGTAATCTTATGTTACCTTTCAGGATGGCTCTAATCACCATCGTCTTCACAGTCCATATGAGAGCCCGCCTAAGAATGGCATTGATAAGGCATTTTCAGACATGTCGTTGTATGCACTTCCTCCAAAGGGATTTTTTCCCTCAGATCCGGCAACTATTTCGGTTCACTCTTTGTCATCTGGAGCCTCTGATTCCGTACATGGTCATATGAAAGGTATGAGTATGGATGGTTTTAGAGTTAGTCTGTCAAGTGCGATTAGTTCTTCGAGTCATGGTTCTGGTCATGATGATGGAGATGCGTTGGGAGACGTTTTCATTTGGGGAGAAGGAATAGGTGAAGGTGTTTTAGGTGGTGGAAGCCATAGAGTTGGAAGTTCGTTTGAGATCAAAATGGATTCCTTAGTGCCAAAAGCTTTAGAATCTTCTATAGTACTTGATGTCCAGAATATTGCTTGTGGTGGACAGCATGCTGTTCTTGTCACAAAACAAGGAGAAACTTTTTCTTGGGGAGAGGAATCAGAGGGTAGACTTGGCCATGGTGTAGACTCCAATGTTCAACATCCAAAGCTTATTGATGCACTCGGTACCACAAATATTGAGCTTGTAGCATGTGGCGAATACCATAGCTGTGCAGTTTCTCTATCGGGGGATTTGTATACCTGGGGTAAAGGAGATTTTGGTATTCTGGGACATGGAAATGAAGTTAGTCACTGGATCCCGAAAAGAGTGAACTTTCTTATGGAAGGGATACATGTATCATCCATCGCTTGTGGACCTTACCACACAGCTGTTGTGACTTCTGCTGGGCAGTTGTTCACTTTTGGTGATGGGACCTTTGGTGTTTTAGGACATGGAGACAAGAAAAGTGTTTTCATACCTAGAGAGGTAGACTCTTTGAAAGGTCTTCGCACTGTCAGGGCAGCCTGCGGTGTATGGCACACAGCCGCAGTTGTAGAAGTCATGGTTGGAAGCTCGAGTTCTAGTAACTGCTCCTCAGGAAAGCTCTTTACATGGGGTGATGGTGACAAGGGTCGTCTTGGGCACGGTGACAAAGAACCAAAACTTGTGCCTACCTGTGTCGCAGCTCTTGTAGAACCCAATTTTTGTCAAGTTGCGTGTGGACATAGCCTAACAGTTGCCCTAACAACATCGGGCAATGTCTATACTATGGGTAGCCCTGTTTATGGTCAGCTTGGAAACCCACATGCTGATGGAAAGGTACCAGCTCGTGTTGAAGGTAAACTTCACAAGAGTTTTGTCGAAGAAATTGCTTGCGGTGCTTATCATGTTGCAGTTTTAACTGCAAAGACTGAGGTTTACACATGGGGAAAAGGATCAAATGGTAGACTTGGCCATGGGGATGTAGATGATAGAAATTCACCAACATTGGTTGAGTCGCTTAGGGATAAACAGGTGAAAAGTATTGCATGTGGTTCTAACTTTACCGCGGCTGTCTGCCTACATAAGTGGGCATCAGGGATGGACCAGTCCATGTGTTCAGGTTGCCGTCAGCCTTTTAATTTAAGGAGAAAGCGACACAACTGCTATAACTGCGGACTTGTGTTCTGCCACTCTTGCAGTAGTAAAAAGTCCCTGAAGGCGTGTATGGCACCCAACCAGAACAAACCATTTCGAGTGTGTGACAAGTGTTTTAACAAATTGAAAAAGGCCATGGAAACTGATGGATCATCTCATTCTTCTTTGAGTCGAAGAGAAAGTGTCAACCAGGGATCAGATGCAATTGACAGAGATGAGAAGTTGGAATCTAGATCCGACGGACAGTTAACTAGATTCTCATTGTTGGAGCCCGTGAGGCAAGTGGACAACCGATCCAAGAAGAATAAGAAATACGAGTTTAACAGTAGTCGTGTCTCACCAGTACCAGGCTCTCACCGGGGTTCACTGAACATAACCAAGTCTTTTAATCCAACTTTTGGAGTATCAAAGAAATTCTTTTCAGCGTCTGTTCCAGGCTCCCGAATTGCGTCTCGTGCAACTTCACCAATATCAAGACGTCCAAGCCCACCTCGCTCAACAACTCCAACTCCCACTCTTTCGGGGCTAGTTACACCGAGAATTGTCGTGGATGATACCAAGAGAACCAATGATAACGTAAGCCAAGAGGTGCTTATGCTAAGATCACAAGTAAGCTGCTTTCCACGCTCTAATTCTGGTTCCTCATACCGTAATTGTCACGCTTTAACACATATAGAAGGAAAACATAGTTTGTGAGCTCATGCTATTTTGTTTTCGATTATCCTTGTGTGTTTCTAGATTATCCTATTGCTACATGAAATCATTTATCTCTTATTCGTTGCATATGCCTATGCTAATTCACTAGTAAACGATTATCACAGGTTGAAAATCTTACACGGAAGGCACAGCTTCAAGAAGTTGAACTGGAAAGAACAACCAAACAGCTAAAGGAGGCCTTGGCAATTGCTAGCGAAGAAACAGCTAGGTGCAAGGCAGCGAAAGATGTGATTAAATCACTTACTGCTCAGGTAAATGTTTCCTCTGTGCTTTTAACTGAATGAAAAAATGATGTATGCAGCCATATTAATTGTTTCATTAAAACCATGCAGTTGAAAGACATGGCTGAAAGGTTACCTGTTGGATCAGCTCGGACTATCAAATCTCCTTCGCATAACTCGTTTGGTTCCAGTCCTGATTACGTTGCCCCTTCTTCTAACTCCTTAAACCGTCCAAACAGTCGAGGAAGTGATCCTGATGGTCCAAACACCATCCCAATGTTTGCTAACGGGGCCAGCACGCCTGTTTTCGATGGTGCAAGTTTTCGACAGCAAGCGAATCATGCTGCTGAATCGATAAATAGAATCAGCACGCGAGCAAAAGAAAGTGAAGCTCGTAATGAAAACGAATGGGTTGAACAAGATGAACCTGGTGTGTACATCACTCTCACAGCCTTACCTGGAGGGGCGAGGGATCTCAAACGCGTCCGTTTCAGGTACAATTCTTTTCTCTCTTTTTAAAGTTGGTGATGAAATGAACATAATGTGAGGATGATTTGGTTATGGCAGCCGAAAGAGGTTTAGCGAGAAACAAGCAGAAGAGTGGTGGGCGGAGAACAGAGGACGAGTTTACGAACAATACAATGTACGCCTAGTCGTTGACAAATCCAGTGTGGGTGTAGGAAGTGACGACTTGGCTCATTGATATTGTTTGTTATACACTCATCTTTTTTTTAACACGAGTTTTCATAGGTTGGTTTATTGGGGGTTATAACAAAAACAAATGTGAGATTAGGAGTGATTCCCACCGTCTTCTTTCATTATAGTTTGGGTGTTTTCTCTTGTATATTCATTTGTAAATTCTATAAGCATACACTGTCTGTGTCTCCATAAATGCGATCATTGATGTTGAATTTGAAACAGTACTAATGGTTTACAGCAGATTGTGAAGCAAAAAAGAAAGTTGCCACAACATCTCTTTATTTTTATTTCATGTCTGTGTTCAGATTTAGATCAGTTTTAGAGCAGATTGTGAACAGACAATTTTCACTTTGTCTGTCTTCATATTCGCGCATGCATGTCTTGTCATTCATTGATTTTTTAATATGCGTGGGCGTGAATAGTCTACAAGTCTTGTGACTAATCAGAAAAACCTTTAAAACTGTGCGATTCCGCGAATTATCAAAAGTGGAGGCCCTAATCAGTAATTATAGATTAAAATCATGGGGTCCATCACATTCACACACTTAAGTAAGTGGTGACCTCTCTTCTCTCACACGCTTGAACTCGTTCTTAGGCCCAAAATGTTAAGAGTAACCGGAAGTCTCTCAGCGGTATCATCTCCGGCGGCGGTAACTTTCTCCGCCGCACTGAGACTCTCCGTTGCCCACACTCCCGCTCTCGCATCTCCTCCTCCCCATCCCCGCTGCCTCTCCACGTTCTCTCGTTCACTTCTCGGCAGACGCATCTCTTCGCTCGGAGTCCGACCACGCGTTCCTTCAATGTACCCGATTAGGCTCTCTGGCTTCTCGGCTCTCAAAGCGAGAGGTATCTCTCCTGTTTCTCTCCCCTTTCTTACTTCTAGTGTCAAAGACTTGATCTTTTGTTTTTTTTTTGCAGCTTCGTTTAGCAGTGGTGGGAGTAGTCCAAGCAGAGAGATTCTGGTGCAGCATGTGCTTGTTAAGGAGGGTGATTCCGAGCTCTTTGCTGAACTCCAGAAGCGAATCTTGGATGGTCTGCTTCCTTTAATCTCTTTTCACCCGTTTTGATATTTTCATTCTTAGATGAGATTATGCTTTTGTTTAAATAGGCATGTAAAACTTATATATTCAGACAATCCTTCTGTTGTTTCTGCGAGTAGCTTTGTCGGAATGGAGATAAACTTGTGTCCAAATGTTATCTTTATCCTTAATTTTAGTGGAATTTTGTCACTCTAGTCTGTTGCGCCTCTGCTTACTCAATTTTTGTTTGTTTTATGTGGAACATATCGCACTGGTTACATTTACAAATTTCTCATTACTTGACGTTCATTTTATTTTGTTTGTATTCAAAGATTAAGGGTGTGTACTGATTTTTTCAAGTGACTATTTGTTGTCAAGGAGAGGATATGAGTGATCTTGCAGCTGAATACTCGATTTGTCCATCCAAGAAGGAGGGTGGTATACTTGGATGGGTTAAACTTGGTCAAATGGTATTATGCTCTCTTTTCTATACTTCTGTCCATTTCTTTTGGTTGTGAGATAGCTCATAGCTAATAGCATTGGTATTGCATTCACCCGTTCAGATCTATAGCCTATAGGACCCTCGTTGTTACATAAGGATGATGTAATGATTGCTGGTGAAACTTTTAGTGTTGACATCCATGTGCAAATGGAATGGTAGAATGTAACTAACAATAGAAGTAAAATTCCACAACGTTTTGGACTTTTCTCAAGGAAGATTTTTGGCTAGGTTCTGCTGCAATATGAGAATGATTAACTATTTCTCAGGTACCAGAGTTTGAGGAAGCTGCGTTTAAAGCAGAGCCGAATCATGTGGTCAGGTGTAAAACCCAATTTGGCTGGCACTTATTGCAAGTTCTATCTGAGAGGTAATTCTTCTGAGAAAAACCATCCTCCGTTTTCTGTTGAATGTTGTATATTGTTTAACGGAAAAAGGTTACATTGACAGGGAACCTGTGAAAGACATCCAGGTGGAGGAGCTGCATTCCAAAATGCAAGATCCAGTTTTCATGGAAGAGGCTCAGTTAATTGATGTCAGAGAACCTGACGAGATGTAAGTTCCTTTCGTTTCTCATCTTGACATACGTTTCCTTCTTCACCGAATCCCAGTGGATTAGCTTCCTACTCTAAACATATTTCAAAATTATGATTTGCACAGTATGATTCTTCTGCCATTTAGATACATGTGTGCCCCGTTGATCTTAGAAGAAGGACAAAGTATCTATAGTGGTTTAACATTGTTTTCTTTTTCTATTTTGTTTTACTATTTGTACCAGAGCCACAGCATCCTTGCCAGGATTTAAAGTGTTCCCGCTCCGCCAATTCGGAACATGGGCACCAGACATCACTTCAAAGCTGAACCCTGAGAAGGATACATTCGTCCTGGTATGTTCAGTCTCATCCGCTCATACATATGATATAAGCTTTGCAAAAGTTCAATGGCTGAGCTCTTAGATGTATCTAGTTTAACAGTGTAGAGCTGTTGTGAGTTGGTTAGAGAGCAGTTAGTGAGGGTTGGGTTTATATTTTATAAGTATGTCCCGGCAGGTTATTTTGGGTGTGTAGTTTATATGAATTTCGTTGGGGCTTTTAATTGAGAATTGAGAATTGAGAATTGAGAACCTCTCAACTATCAAAGTCTCTCTCTGGTTTGGTTGAACTGGAAGAAAAATTTACAGATTCATGACTTCGTTTTCGAACATTTCTCCATGGACTAAAAGCTTGCAAAATACCCATCTTACTGTGATCTAAAGATTTAAAGGTCACTTGAACAAAGAAACTCTGTTGCTGGAACTTCTCTTTTTAAGTTCTTTGAGTCGTGGCCTTTGTTTTGCATGCAGTGTAAGGTTGGTGGCAGGTCGATGCAGGTTGCGAACTGGCTGCAGTCTCAGGTAAAAAAAGAAGCTTTTCTGCTCCTAATATAGGTTTGTTGACATCCTGATGTGTGTTGATGGGTGTGTTGTCTTTGTTCCTCAGGGCTTCAAGAGTGTGTACAATGTGGCTGGTGGAATACAAGCCTATTCCCTCAAGGTTGACCCATCAATTCCTACTTACTGAAACTGCCACATCATCCCATGCAATTTACTCTCGTTATTAAAAAGATTCTTGTATCGTTTATCCAAATAATTGCAAATCGTATTCGGGGAATCATTTGACAGTAGGTACCTGACGAGTAATGAGAGATAATCACTTAAATCACCTTTCTTTTTCTTTAGAGACTTCTTTATTGAAAAGCAAACAGAGAAGCATAGAACATCATAGTTTCCAGAAAGTCGGAAGATCCACAACTCAGCATTGTAACTACGATCCTAATCGTACATTACATTAAAAAAAAAATCTCAAACAAGGAAAACAATCAAACAAAGAGCAGTGAATTGACACATTGAACATCTTAAAAAAATCACCGTCCTAGTTGCAATCATTTTCCCAATTGTGATGACAGTGCTGAGGTACGCTGCCACAGTAGCCGTCCTAATATAGCATTTGCGTGAACCGAAAGGGAAACTGCATTTAACCTACAAGTGCGCAAAGAAACAATAAATTAGGCATTCAACTAGTCACCCACTCAGGTAGAAACGTGTAAGAAAGTAAGAAGACGTTTACTTTTCTACATCAGGAGTGGCCATAGGATCATATAACTCTTGCTCTGCCCCAGCAACTCCACCAGCCGCAGAGTTTGTAACTTCTTGTGTAGCCCCTCCCTGAATATATTTCAACCATAAAGCATAAGTAATTAAGTATCCACATATTGCAAAAGAATAAATAAGTTTTAACTATTAGTTCTTTACCTGTTGTGGATACTGGGGATAGCCATATCCACCATATGCATACACGGATGGGTCTTGAGCTGCCCCATAAGCATAGGCTTCATAGCCTTGTCCGTAACCATAGTACCCATTCCACTGACTTGGATCTGCTTGTGTGACGTAACCATCCTATAACAAATACCAAAGATCATCAACGACATTCAGTGAACCACCGAGTAATATGAGGCTCTACATCATATAAGTATAGGTTATAACGAAAAAAATTCACCTGTCCTGGATTTTTACTCCAAGAGATGCGAATTGCTTGTTGACCAATCACATGTCCCTGCATTTTTTGAATGGCTTCTTCAGCAGAAGGCCTGGGGGTCAGCAAGGGGCAGAAGAAGTAAAAGATATTAGTGAACATGGAAGCAACCACATGTGAAGTCTGAGTTTTGCTGAATGTTTTACCTGGTCTTGAATTGAACATAACCGTATCCTTTTGTTGCAGGTATGTTGACATAAATAACCTCTCCTAATGGCGAGAATGCTTTCTTCAGCTCTTCCTCTGTAACATTTGGGTCCAGATTCGCAATCAAAACCTATACACCAAAACAAATGCATGAATCAAAGCAGGCTAAAATTTAGAGAAGAAAGCTCAAGCTTTTCAGATTAAACTTACCGTCGTACAGGTGATGTCATTTTCAGGTGCAAGCACCTGCGCTGGTTGAGCAACGTATGCTGGAGCAGCAACTGCAGATGGGACTGGTACTGGAACCGGATAAGCAGCTAAAAAAAGAGCTTCTAATCAGATGAACCAAAAACAAAATTCTATTTAACATAATTCAAATCATGTGTTTTGTTCTCATACCTTTGGTGACATATTGTTGCTGCACACCAACGGTTTTTCTAGGCGTTGCCACGCTGATACGCATAGGCCTTGTTGAGCAATACAAACCATTCATTTCAGACATCGCTTTGTTCCTTTCACTTTCGTCAGCAAACTTAACAAACCCGTAACCTTTCGAACGTCCGGTACTTGGATCGGTAACAACCTTGGCACCTCTAACGGAAGAGTAGTGAACACGGAATGTCTCGTGAAGGAGATAATCTGTAACATCTGGCGCCAAGTCTCCAACAAAGATAGAATGATCAGGTCCAGCATCTACTTTTTGACCTGAACCAAAAGAAGCCCAGTTTAAGCGGAAGGCTACTTCCGTTCCAGGCATCAGTGTCCCGTTGTACGTCTGAAGCGTTCTCTCCGCTGCTGCGTGAGATACAAACTCTATGAAACCGTACCCTTCTGGCTGGCCTGTGATCTTGTTACGTATAACCTTTGCAGAAACAAGCTGCACATACATGGATACACAGATCATTATAGGAGCATACATATAAACTGTGGACATCAAACATGGTGAGAACCTTAAAAGACTCAGACTTTCAATGAAGCGCAAGAAAGAGACCGTTTCATAGAACGCACCAAGGTAGTATCTATACAATACCTAACATCTCCAAACCAGAGCTTCGTCTATTCATAAACGGGAAATAAACCCTATCAACGGCACATATATGGATATACAGATCATTGTAATGTTGATTTAAATATTCTTCCACACCTAACAGTTAGGAGCATACTTATAAACTGTGCACATCAAACATGGTGAGAGCCTTTAAACCATATTGAAAGACTCAGACTTTCAATGAAGGTTAAGCAATAGACCGTTTCATAGAGCTCACCAGGTATCTATACAACACTTTAACATCCCCAAAACCAAAGTAATCTCATTTTATCTATTCTTAAACCAAACCCAGAGGAAAATAGAGCTGTAAAATTGGAAGTATACGAAGCTACAACAACACGCGGAGAAGCTGAGGGGAGAAGAGAATAAGGTTTACCTCGCCGGTTTGGGAGAAGCAGGAAGAGAGGTAGTTCTCGTCGACCCAGTACTGCAAATCTCCAATCCAAAGGGTTCGTACTTCTTCCAGCGTCTGTGGATGGTGATACCCTCCTTGCTGCTGCGGAGGCATCATCATCGCCATCGTCTCTTTTTGCTTCCCTTAGCGGCGAAAATATAACCTGAACACACACGTCGCGGTCGCGTTATAGTGAAGTCGGCGGCGATAGATCCCGGCCGATCTAAAATATTGATTTGCGGATAAAATTTTCGGATTATTTAGTGAATTAACGGGTCGCCCGTACGGGTCATGCCCGTTTTGTCTATACCCGCCCGGAATTGGGCCTAACCAGCGGGTCTAAGCCCAATTTGACATCAGTAAAATGTCGCGGTTATTTTTTCTGTCTTACCAATTGGCTCTATTTCGGCGGTGAAAGAAAAAGAGTGAAACCAAGAGTTTGAGATCCTCAAGTTGTGTATAATAGGATCAAAGCAGCCGTGACTACCCTGTATTGAAAAAGACATTGGTCTCAAGCCCCAGATTAATATAATTTTTTTTAGAAATTCAAAATTTAAAATAATTTATAATCTAGTGGTTTAGACTTATTTTTAAAAAATCTTTCCACGAGAGTTTGACTAAAACTCACTTTCTGGATTCATATATTTTTCCTATATCACATAATATAGTATATTTATGTAATAAATTTATTCTTTTACAGTGTTAGCCTTGTGTATTTGGTGAAGGTGATATGATGTTTTAAGTTTTAAAAAAAAAAAACTTGCCTTAGGCTCCTAAAACTTTTCTCACGGCACTGAATAGGATTTCGGATTTATGAGTTGGATTCATATTTTAATTGTGTTTTCTCAAAGGTTATTTAATGGTAAATTTTGGTTGTTTGAATATGATACAAATTAAAATTTCATATGGTCTAGCGATGCTTTTGTTAATACATATCAAGAAATAATGATGTAGCAAACTCAAAGAATAACAGCTTTGATGACCTACTTTTGAGGTAATCTAACGATGTCATGTTAACCTGATAAACTTATTACACATTGGATTGGATGTAGAAAATTAAATATAGTATATATGTATCTATCCAAGCGAATAAAATTTGTGATGATTATATGACAACATAAAAATGATTAAACATAAACTCAGATATCCCCGTAATAAATTGCACTTGCATGACAATACAACATGATTCTAGTTATTTCAAACGTGGAGTAGAAGCTCAACAACATTAACCACATATGCATATGTTTGGCTCTAAATGGATGGATGCATGTGCTTCTTTGCTTTGAGAAGTGTTTAGTACGTGATAAAAGATTCTCATGTGGTCAAAGTCAATAGATTCATAGCCAATAATGTCTTCATTTAATTATTGGGTCACTTCATTTTATTCTTGACCATCTTGATGTTAATTTGTATAAATACAACCAAAGTAAAACTCAATTATTTTCATTTTTGGGGGACATCTTTCGTTACAACTTATTTGCGATTTTTGAGGGGACATCTTTCGCATGTGGGATTTCCTTTTTGTTTGGCATCAATTTCGTTCTGATTTGCTCAGTTTGTGTTGGGTTTGGTTTCCAAGTAGACGTAAACAAACTTCTCATGTTCTTTCAAACTATTGTTTATTTGATACAATGGAACTATAAACAATACAACATATTCCTAATCTAACAAGTATGGCTCGGTTATATAGACATCTCAAACTACCGCTAACGTCTTGCATGAATTAACGGAAAACGTCTTATTTATGCCCGAACTAGGGGTCGCCGAAAAAAATACATACTTTAACTTTTACTACATGCCAAAACATACCTTCACTAATCAAAAATGTCAAAGTCATGCATGAACTAAGAGTCGATAAAAAAATATATATCTCAACTCCTATTGCATGCCAAAACATACCTTAACTAATAAAAAATTTGAAATTTATGCATAGTCTTTAGAAGTCGACGCTAATCCCAATCTATATTATTATTTGCGAAGTAATTTTTCGCAACGGAGCTTTCACTTTAAAAATTAGAGTGGCTAAAGTCTATGTTACCCTTAATGAATTTTTATATATCTTAAAATCACTTCTTAGAAAATATCCTTATACAAATATATTGCTTCATTAATATTTACTTAGATATTAATTTTATCTTAAAATTTAACTTTCATAATAGTAAAATATTATTTCAAGATAACAACACAATATATAAAAATTATCTTATATTTTGTTTTTTAAATATAATATTTCAAAAATCACTTCTCTTTTTTTTTTACTTTTATAATAGTAAAATATTATTTTAAGATAACAACACAATATATAAGAATCATTATAATTATTTAAAAAATATATATATAATTTTTAATATAAAATTCATTTTATTATGTAATAGAATATATATATAAAATTCATTAAGGGTAACATAGACTTTATCCTTTCTAATTTTTAACGTGAGAGCTCCGTTGCGAAAAATTACTTCGGAAATAATAGTATAGATTGGGATTAGCGTTGACTTCTAAAGACTAGGCATAATTTCAAATTTTTTGATTAGTTAAGGTATGTTTTGGCATGCAATAAGAGTTGGGGGGTTTTTTTTTTTATCGGCCCCTAGTTCATGCATGAATTTGAAATTTTTGATTAGTGAATATATGTTTTGACATGCAGTAAAAATTGGGGTATGTATTTTTTCAGCGACTCCTGGTTCGGATATGAGTAAGCCGTTTTTCAGTGAATTAACGTATAGCTACGGTTGTTAATGATTGGTTGAAAGAAGTTAATATTGAGATATATGGGGTAGGTTGGAATTTTGTACTTAGCATTGCATGGTAACATCACTGTCTCTCTCCCTCACTCCTCTCAACGTCACCATTTAATACTTGAACTGTTGTATAAATTTTAAAAAGAAAAGCATATTGTACTAGTTAAAGGGGGTCTAAGTCTAATTAATCATTTGGAGTTAACATTAATCTGCATAATCTGGTGTTTATTTTGGCAACGATAATAACTACAATAATCTGCATTCTGCACACCATAGTTGGCAATGATATGATCTCGTGTGTTGAGATGTACCTGTATTCACATGGCAACGACCCCAAGTTCATGTGAGGACATGTGTTCACTATTCATTTATCTTTCTCCACTTTCCTTTGGTCAAACCTCATCAACAATTTTCTAAAAATACTTTCTGATAATATATAACTATATCAAATCATGGAAACAAAATATGATAATGGATCCTATAATATTAGAAGGCATCTCCCAGTCGATGTGGGTAATATTTTAAATGCGTTTTGCATGTTAATATCATATAATCTTTCATCTTCTGTAGGTCCTTAATTATTCTTCTTACAACTCTGTAACTTGTCTGCTTCTTCTGTTTGTCCATGTGGTCTTACCTCTCTCTCTCTCTCTTTGTATATAAATTCTCATCATTACCTTCTAACTCTTCACTTCTCTCTCTCTCTCTCTCTCTCTCAACGTCCGTTACGTTTGTACCATCATGGTATCAGAGGAAACATCGACAATGGCGGATGCTAACATGCTTTTCATGATGGAGTCGCCACCGTCAGGACCTCGCATTTCCTTCTCCGCCGACTTGTCATCATCAGACAGCGAGGGAAATTACATCTGCATCAACCCGAAGAATCTCTTACCGGGAAAACAAGAACAAGACAAGAGCTCATCGAAAGCCGGAGACTTTGAGTTTCTATCGAATACTCAAACAATGCTCACCGCCGACGAGTTGTTCTCCGAAGGAAAGTTTCTTCCTTTCCGGCACGTCAAGCATTCAGAGAAGCTTCAAAACGTTACATTGAAAACAAAAGCCGAAGAACAAGAACAAGAAAAAGAAGACGGTGAAGTAGTGAAAGAGGAGACTGTTAATAACAGCAACAGAGGAAGCTGGTTTCTTGACGACGACCCTTCTCCTCGTCCACCAAAGTGCACTGTGCTGTGGAAAGAGCTTTTGCGGCTAAAGAAACAGAGGAACAACGCGAAGGCATCGTCTCTCTCGCCGTCGTCTTCTTCGAGCTCGACTTCGTCTTCTTCCAGCTCGATCGGGGACGCGGTGAAGAAGGAGGAGAGAGAGAAGAGAGGTAAGAAAGGGTTAGAGAGGACGAGATCTCTGACTATGAGGATAAGACCGATGATTCATGTTCCTGTCTGTACACCACCTTCTAAGCCTCCTCTGTTTCCTCTGAGGCTTCACACAACCAAAGTAGAGAGACGAACTTGATGATGACTGTATTGTGATTAAATGGATTGTGTGTTTTGTTGAGCTTTTTGTGATTGAGATCTGATGTGTGTTGACATTGTATAAATGTGAATGACATTTTCATACCCTAACACAATAAAATATTCATCATTAAATAAACTCATTAGTATGATTTTCATCTCATTATATTGAAAGTGTTTGTCTCGTTGTATTTCTGTCTGTTTGTATCTAAGCCAAAGATCAAATATTTTGGGTTAGACTCTTGATGTTTGTTAGTTTAGGGGTTAAGATGTGAGAAAGTGAGAGATAGACAAAAGAGTTAAATGCAAAAACTAATGGAAAAAAGGCAAGACAGGAGAGTACAGTGATGTGCAGATGTTTTGTTGTTTAGATCCTTTTTCTCTCAAGCAAGAATCCACCTAGTGACTCTGCTCAACTTTTATAAGTACATGGTTCACTCTTCTGAAACTCTAGCCTCACGTTTTAAAACCAAAAACTATACTAATCCCTATACATCATTTCATAATATCCAATTCAGTTTGATCATTTATGACTTCCAATTATTATATCGCTGCTGGGCTGTGTTCTATCATTTCACAACGATATAGAGATACAACAAAGAATGGATTACAAAACTTAAGGATATAAATAACTTACCTAATAAGTGTGCATGTAAGTCACAAGTACTGAAGAAGTGTGCATATTAAACAGTTCAAGATGAGCTGATATAACTTTGATAGGATATGGTTTTGTGGCTTACCTAAGATCAGATCAGTGCCGGCCCTTGACATAAGCGGGGGAAGCATGTGCTTCCGGCCGCTATATTATTATGTAATTTATCGGCCACACATTTTGAAAATGTGCTTCTTGTCTAGTGGTAATGCTGTCCCAAAGCATTGCAAGGAGGCTGGGTTCAAACCCTCTCTAAGGAATATTTTATTTTCGGTCTTTTATTTATTATTTGTTTGTGGTCTCAAAATGTGTAGGACCGGCTCTGGATCAGATATATGTTTAGTAACATCAATGGTCTCTTCCAAGACTAAAGTAACGTAGTAGCAACAGGCATGTCGATATACCATAAAGACGAATTAGTGGCATGTCTATATTCTTAATCATGGCACTAATTCGTCTTTGATCTAATTTAAGATTATACAACTACATACGGCTGAAGATTGATATAGTACTTACTGTTATTTTTTTTTGTCATAGTGGTATGTCTCATTACGCCAATGTGGCTTGCCATGTTTATATAACTTTTTTAAAAATACATGTTATTCATAGAAACATGGATATTACTTGTGTGAATAATAACAACATTGCAAGTAACATGTATATACCAGCTAGCAGCACATACATCACTACATAGAAATGCTTCCTTTCTCCCTCTTAAATTGAAGAACTCATATAGTCATATACTTATGTCATTTTGATATTTTATTCAACACTTTCAAACACGTCTCACTTTGTGGCAGACCACACTCAGTCCAAAAGCCTTCTACTTGTTTCTTTTCTTATAAAACTAGGTTAACATCCGCGCCTTACGCGGAATCAACATTATATATATAAATTATTTTATGTATTAAATATTTTTACATATTATAAAATAATTAATATATATTAAATAATTAAAGTTCAGTAACTATTAAATATATAATTAAATTGGTGCGAACATATAAATTAATTTTATTAATCCAAAAAATATTTTTTTTTATTTGATAGGATATGTAATTAAATTTAAATGATACTAACATAGATAATATATTTTAGTATATTTTTAATATTAATATCTATTAAATGATGATTTCTACTCAAAAAAATTTAAATTGATTTTCATTGTGGGATTATTAGTTTTACTAATTTATAATTTAAAAAAAAATAAGTTGTCAATGATCGTTCAAAACTTTTATCAAAAAAATTGTTCAAAGTAAATTTTGAAACTAAAATATTGTATTTATATGGTTTATAGTTTAATTTAAAATGATATATATATTAATCTTAATAATTAATTAAATTAGGCTTTTTACTTATATAATTTTTGTAATCATTTGTATTTTGTCATAACAAAATTTTTAAACCATGAATCATAAAATTTGAATGTGAGACTCTTAACAGCTTTTGTAATTTATAGCCGTTTGTAAAAATTCATAATATAACATATACATAAAAATCTAAATTTTTATTATATGGTTATTGTGGTTGTTTAATTTATTTAATAGTTTAAAATTAAACAAATATGATAGAAGATACACTATTTTTTTTATCAAATCTTTATTATTCAAAATCATTAATTGTCATATATATTTTAGCCACATTAGACAATTCCGTAAATTTTATTTAAGGAAATAATAAAGTACATTAATGATGAATTTATTGTTAGTTTAATAAAAATCTTATTATATAATTAGATGGACCAACATAATTCTCTAATGATTCTAAGAATCATTTTAGTGAAGACATGTGGCTACAAAAAAAAGTTATAATGATTCTCGGATAATATACAGGGGATAATCACAAAACCATATTAATAAAGAAAACGAAATTTAGCAAAAGTGCACACACAACCTAGACTACCCAGTTTCCTTTTCGTCCTGGGAATGTGATTTATCTTTCCGATACACAGGCGTAGTTTAGCACATACTCATTTCCGGTATCTAGCGCAAATTAGCTTCATGCGGCAAGAAAACATTCAAAATTACACATGAGTAAATACCCAAAGTACCCCTGTTCTATTCTGCCTTGATTGATTTCAAAAAAACGCTCTTCTTCGCATCGTCTTTCTCTCACGAACTTGGTGAACGATGGAGCAACAACGAGAAAGCCGGAGCTTTCCAGAGCGCAAGGGACAGAAGAGGAAACTTGAGGAAGGACCACCTGCCGCCGCAGAGGATCCACAGATCTCTCCCTCAACCACCACCGACGCTGCGCTTCTCAGCGAAGTCGCTGCTCAAGTCTCCGTTCTAAACTCCGCCTTCTCCTGGAAAGAATCCGATCGCGCCGCCGCAAAGCGCGCAGCTCAAGTCCTCGGTGAACATCAGTCTCGACTCTCCTATCTCGCTTCAGTTTTCATATCTTTTAGTGAACCTTCGATGTTCAAGCAGAGGATTTGGTGAACGTGATTGTCGACGGAGGTGCTGTTCCTGCTCTCACGGCGCATCTACAGCCCCCGCCGTGCAGCGACGGAGACTTAGCTCACAAGCCGTTCGAACACGAGGTCGAAAAAGGAAGCGCCTTTGCGCTTGGTCTTCTCGCAATTAAGGTTTTGGTCCCAAGTTTAGTTTTTTAAGGCAACTTTTGGTAATAAAGTTTCATATTTTTAATTACCGAGGGGACTATGTGATCACGTTGTGGGATTGACTGCTTTTACAGCCAGAGTACCAGAACCTGATAGTAGACAAAGGCGCTTTACCTCATCTCGTGAGTCTCTTGAAGAGAAACAAAGAGGGCCCCACTTCTCGTGCTGTTAATAGTGTTGTTAGAAGAGCCATCACCAATCTAGCTCATGAGAACAGCAGCATCAAGACTCGTGTCAGGTCAGCTTATTTATTTAAGTGATTTAAGATTTGTTTTCAGTGCAACTCTCCTCGTGACTGTTCAGTTGTTGACAAAGCAGGCTAGAAGGCGGTATTCCACCTCTCGTGGAGTTGCTTGAGTATTCTGATTCCAAGGTTCAGCGAGCAGCGGCAGGGGCGTTGAGAACCCTTGCATTTAAAAAACGATGATAACAAGAACCTGGTAGAAATTGCTATCTTGCAGCTTCTACTTAGATTTTTGGACGGAGCGTGTTTTGATTGTCTACTTTTGCAGATAGTTGAATGCAGTGCTCTTCCCACGCTCATTCTAATGCTTGGATCAGAGGATGCTGCTATACATTACGAAGCGGTTTGGATTCTTTTACTGCGTCGAGAGTTTTCATAATCAACTGTTATACCGCTTATCTGAGTCATGCTTATACGTTGGAGTTATAGGCAATCTAGTACATTCGTCTCCAAACATTAAAAAAGAGGTTATTTCTTCTGGGGCGTTGCAACCTGTCATTGGTCTTCTCAGGTGTGTGGAAACTCGCCATTTTAATTTACATGGTTAAGCATTTAGTTGTTACTGTTAACCTTAGGGTCATTCTTGTTGTTTATTGAATTTGTCTCTTTCAGCTCCTGTTGCCCTGAGAGTCAAAGAGAGGCGGCTTTATTACTTGGACAGTTTGCCTCTACTGATTCTGATTGTAAGGTACTATTTCATCTCTATCCTCAGTTCGTTTGCTATCCACCAAAGCATAAACTCTTTCTGTTTGGCTGTACTAGGTGTAAGCTGTTTGTTTCTGTTGATTTTCAGGTTCACATTGTTCAAAGGGGTGCTGTTCGTCCTTTGATTGAAATGCTTCAGTCACCGTATGTTCAGTTGAAGGAGATGTCGGCCTTTGCACTGGGAAGATTGGCCCAGGTTCCTCTTTTAAACCTTTGTTAGTTTGAGCGCTGTAAAATTGTAACTTCGCTCTTTAGGCTTAAAACCATTGAGTTGTATTAAAATTACAAAACTGTTATGTCTTTTAATTTTCTAGCATATTCTTTCTCGCAGGATTCGCACAATCAAGCCGGTATTGCTCATAGTGGTGGTTTAGAACCTTTATTGAAGCTTCTCAGTTCAAGAAATGGATCCTTGCAACACAATGCAGCATTCGCTCTTTATGGCCTTGCCGATAATGAGGTGCGTTGAATGCTGCTACCTTCCGTATATGTTATACATTAGGATGCAAAATTTTATGGTAAACCTTATTAAATTGGTTATTGATCCCCATTTTTCTCCCCGTAGGATAATGTGTCGGGTTTTATCAGGGTGGGAGGTGTCCAAAAGCTACAGGATGAAGAGTTTATTGTTCAAGTATGTGAATCATATCGTCATTTTTCTTATATTGGCTATATACTGAATTTCTTAGCAGCTTTATTTGTATTTGTTTTACTCTCTCGTTGGATGTTTCTAATGTACAATGTTTGTTAGGCAACTAAAGATTGTGTCTCCAAAACATTGAAGAGGTTGGAGGAGAAGATTCATGGAAGAGTAAGTAAAATTATACCTGTCTTTAAACTTGTTACTTCCATTTCTGGTGATTAAAACATACACAAATGCACGGATTGTAGTAAAACTGATGTATTGGTCTAGTGTCTGAAACTTTGTTTAAGTTTAGTATTTCTCTATGGAACCTTTGAAACTTATGTGCTTTGGATTTCCTTTGTAGGTTCTAAGGCATCTGTTGTACCTAATGCGCATTTCTGAAAAGTCTATCCAAAGACGGGTCGCTCTCGCTCTTGCTCATTTCTGTTTACCGGAAGACCAGAGAACCATATTCATAGATGAGAATGGCATGTGACAGATTTTTTTGAATTTATGATGTTAAGACTTTTAACGCTTTAACCATTAAGTTTAGATGTTCTTTCTGCAATTTTTTTTATATTGAGCTGTCTTTTGACAGGGTTGGAGTTGCTACTTGGTCTTCTTGGTTCTACAAACACTAAGCAGCAACTCGATGGCGCTGCAGCATTGTACAGATTAGCAAATAAATCCATGGCACTTTCTCCAGTTGATGCTGCTCCTCCTTCCCCAACACAAAGGGTGAGTCACCTTCTTGCTTCAGTTCTCCATTACGTAAGTTGTGGAAGTCTCAGTGCATCATTCTGTTTATCTTTTTGTGACAGGTTTATCTAGGAGAGCAATATGTAAATAGTGCAACGCTGTCTGATGTAACTTTTCTAGTCGAAGGTAATCACATTACTCAGAAAATTGCAGCAGTCTTGTTAGCTCCAAACACCATATGTAAAACAGAAAAGATCATACTGCAGGAAGGAGATTCTACGCACACAGAATTTGTCTGCTGGCTTCTTCAGATGCATTTCGCGCAATGTTTGATGGTGGTTACAGAGTAAGTGAACTATTATGTTCTTTTTGAAAAACATCTACTAGCTATAATGACTATTATCAATGAAGCTCTGCTTCTCTGTCAAAGGAATACATGGATAATTATGTAAACATGTCTCATTCAGTTTGTGCCTCGTTTATACCACAGGAAAAAGACGCTAGAGATATTGAGATTCCGAATATTAAATGGGAGGTTTTTGAGTTAATGATGAGGTATGACGAGTTTCTACAAGCTTCTAGACTGAGAACTTTCGTCATATACATGTAACTAACTCACACTTGAACTGTGATCTTCAGGTTTATATACACTGGATCAGTCGACATAACAATTGAGATATCACAAGATCTTCTGAGAGCAGCGGATCAGTATCTCTTGGAGGGCCTAAAGCGACTCTGTGAATACACAATTGCTCAGGTGAGGCAGACTAATTGCAATGAAAAGTGATGTGGTTTGCATAATAACTAACATTTGCTTATGGATGAAAGGATATAACGTTGGAAAACATAGGAAGCATGTATGATCTCTCGGAAGCATTCCATGCGTTGTCGCTGAGGCAAGCTTGTATCTTGTTCTTCCTGGAGCATTTCGAAAAACTGAGTTCAATGCATGGGTAATATGAAGTACCTCTCTCTCACTCTCAGTCTTTGGCCTATATATCTGAAACATAGTGGATGAAAAATGCAGGCAGAACGAGCTGGTGCAGCGAACAATACCAGAGATAAGAGATTACTTCTGTAGAGCTCTAACAAAGTCTACTACAAACCTGCAAAGCCTGAGGTTGTAGAATGTGGAGGAAGGAGGCTGCACCTAACTAGAGAGGCAAGTAGACAAGGACTATCTATATAGAGAGAGAGCCGCTATTAGAGTTGGTCTTTATCATCCTGTCCTATATTGATTTGTTTTAGTAATTTTCTGTGCGTTTGGTTCAGTCTTAGCCATTGTATTGTATTATTAATCTCTTCTGATAACAGTCGGTCTTCAAAGAAAGCGCCACTTTTGTATCCAAAACACCATATTATGGTGAAACTTCCATTATTCAATCCACTGTCCAACAATCCTGTGTCAGAAGCAAATATACTTTTGTGTAGGTTTGTTGACCTGTCGATGATGAGATATGTATATTGGTGGTGACTAATGACTTATTTTCTGATGACTAATCATATAATCACAAGTGAGAAAAATGAATATTATTGAGAGTCGAATTTATAATCACAAGTGATTTAATCCCCAAAGTAAACGTTCTCAAGGAGCCTGCTTCCCCCATCAAAGCTCTTGAGATGGCAGCAGGTAATGACATAACAGTTGAAGCCACTTCAGCTGTCACAGCTTGTGTAAGATCTGAACAAGTTTAATTTGTCTGAGAAGGAGCTGAAAGATGAGGAATGTGTCCAACTTCAGTTAGTTATTCCGTTATAAACCCATTTCATTCAATAGTGATTGAGTGTGTAAAATGTAACACTCATGTCTCACACTTGCTCATACTTTCAAAGAAACATGTTAAATTGTTTGTGGAAGAAGATAAAATATCAGTGAAGCAAGCTACTGAAGTAAGAAGATAACCAAAGGTGCATTTGATTTGATAGATAAAAAGCTTATCTTAATGTATTAATAAAATCAGAAAACAAAGCAAAGAACTTTCAATAATCCAAATCCCTCAAGCAAAACAACAATACTAAAAACAGAGTTGTAGAAATCAAAACCTCAAATTTCAATTTCACACAATAATAAAACATCAACATCAGATCCTCCTACCCCTCCTGGTAGTAGCAGTGACAGTCTTCATCGCACTAACATCAACATTCAAAGGAATCGGAGGCTTCTTGTTCTCCTTCTTCATGCTCCTCAGAGAATACCTCGGCGCCGTCGTCTCAACCATCGTCGTCTTCTTCTTAACCGTTCCTCTCCTCTTAGTCGTCATAGGCTCGACTCCGAGATTGTAAGGAGTTCCTTTGACTACAGAATCATCTCCTCCTTTCTTCCTCCTCAGCCTCTCGTTCCTCCTTGCTGAATACTCATCGTAGAACCTCCCTCTCTCGAACACCGGAGCCACCTCCGAGTTCGCAGCCACGTGCTCCAGACTCGAGGCTCTGGATTTCACTTCTTCTTGAGCGAACTCTTTCTCCACCATCTTCGCCATCGCGTGGATCTCGCTTGAGATCGATGAGTACTCGACCGGGAGCTTCGACTCCAGATCCGGCTTCTGGAACTTCGCGAGTCCTGGTGGTGTTCGGAGAATCGATGATGAAGAGGAGTTTGAGAGGACTTGGCGTGATCGGAGACGGAGGGGGGATTTGGGAAGCGGTGGTTTCAGGTAAGAAGTTCTCATCCTCGACATCGTCTTTGTTTGAACACAAGAGAGATTCAAAGAGACAGGGAAGTGAGAGATTTTGTCTGATTTATTATCCTTTTTGGAGGAGCGCTCCCTAACGGTTATATTTGTCTTGATCCGACGGCTAAGATTGCTCCAAAATTCAAATTGGAACAAAAAAAAAAAAATCCGGGTCTATTTATGTTGAAGCGTTTTTGTAACATTAAGCATTAATTAGATAACTTACCTTGTTGTGAGGATTCGCCTTGAATTAAAGATAAAAGTTTAGGAATGTTAAAAATATATGGTTACCAAGAAGGCAAGAAGGCTAGACTACTAGACAAAATCTAGGTGACTTTAAGTCTTTCATCTTGTGAATGAATCTGTCGAAGAGAAATAAAGATGGTCTTATCATTATATGGATTTTGATATTAAAACTAGAGCTGACATTTCTATGTAAATTTTCAAGGTTCTAAAAATCGGTATAAGCAAATCGTCCACCTAAGCGGCAACTCGGTTAAAATCTAATTTCTACCAATTTAAATTGGTTTAAATCGATCTAAATTTGTCTAGATATGTTAATTAAGCAATTATACTATTATAAATCTAAAAATTTATCTTTTTTCTGTTTTGTATATTGAATTTTAATAATTCATCATACTAATTTTATAATAAAACATAAAAAAGTAAAATATGGCATATAAATCTATAATATATATCAAATATATCAATAATTTGCTAATGCCTAGGCTTTAGCTATATCCCGAATAATCCATTTAGTCGATAATCCTCTATAAAGTTTCTAGTTACATTGTAAATTTTACCAAGTGGAAGGTTAATAAGAGTCTTCGATGTTATCCACATTTTCATTCTTGGACAGTTTGACTCAGCTGAAATTTATTGCAAAGTTGTATTAATAATAATATTTGATAGATATTTTTGATTGGATTTCTTGTAAAGTTTAGATATTTATAATTAAATAATAATATTTATATATATATATATATATATATATATACGGATATATGTATTTTTAGAAATTCGTGTAGAAAAACCTCAGTTAGAAATGCTCTAAATAACAACATATGGCTTTTTCTTAGGCCTTGAAATTACTCTTGACGTCAATCTGGAACCTCAATTTATAAGAAAAAAATATATATATTATATATACTTTAAATGAACAAAATTAAATAGGTTTCGTCATCAACTCTTATCAAAGATGAAGATGTGTTGATCTTTATACATTGCTACTTCCTAATAATAAGAAACTTCTTAACTTCCTCTGTACATTACAGTGTCAAATTCTTCATGTATCAGCCATCCGTAACACGTTTCTTCAGAGATGGTTGAAACTCGACAGTCACCTCCTTTCTCCAGTTACTCTCTAGATTCCATATAACCTAAATCACTTAAAACTGTCTATATCAACACACATTGTAGTTTAAAAGGTGTACTAAACGATTTATTATCAACTTATGGGTTCGATGCTAATCATGCTGAAGTAAATAGCAACTCCAACGAAGAGAGGTTTTATTACATACAACAAATATTGTCTTGACAATATCATAAAGCTCATAAATCTGAAGTCATTCAGCTTGTTTCTTCCTTGTGGCCCAATCCAGCTTCTTTCTTAGCTTGTCTTTTAGCTTGTCTCACTGATGGTGAGGGTACTTGAGGACCAAGATTCAGACAAAACAAGTACAAGTTCAACTTCTGATGGCATGGGTCAGGTTCATCATCTCCTTGATACTTGTCTACTATGATCAAGTTGATGAAAAGATGACAGCTACTAATATAGTACTAATGAATTTGATGAAAAGATACACTTTCTAATATAGTTAAGATTTTTAAGTGTCTGACTTGTGAATATTGGAAGGATCTATCTATTATATTATAGGTTATATAATAATATTGCTAAGATCATTATAGGTTATATTATACTTTTTTTTCCAACCCCTCTCTCTCTCATGGGTTTGATGAACGATTATTTGGTGTGAAACTGAAACAAGAACTTCTGTTACAGATCCGGTTTAGTCAACTTCGGTTTAATTATCTTATTTACAATTCAGGTCATCTGTTGGACCAATGAAACTATCGTGACTACATGTAAGGCATTATGCCACTTTCTGAAAATTAATCAAATTACAACCTAACTAAGGGGTTGCCCGCGAATTCGCGGATATAAATATTGTATAAAAATAAATATTATGTTAAGATTTTCGTAAAATTTCCATAAATTTGATGTAAAAATAACTGATAAATGTTTAGTAATAACAGCTTTTTATGAAATTATATATGTAAATATCATATTTACTTCTCCTACATATATTATACATCTTCTTCAGACTATTCTTATTTTTTTATTTATTTCATTTTTTATTAATTTTTGCTAATGTTTTCCTAAATTTTTACATATTTTTTTCCAAATATTTATTTCTCTCTCTAAATAGGAATACATGTTATACAATCAATAAACCAAAAATCCATCTTATAATTATTTTCAATCATAGCATTACCTTATTCACTTTTTTAATTTATTTAATTGCAAAATAATTTTTAATCAAAGTTTTCACATGTTCCGTTCAATATAATTCGGCCAATCTTCAAAACATAATTATTTATAAAGCATATATGGACATTATAAGAGATCAATAATTACAAAATATATGATTATATTTTAATATGAATATGAAATCATTGTATCGATTTCTATCAATTGTGTTCTACTAATTAATCGTCCAATCTAAACTAAAATAAATAAAATTAAAAATTATCGACCAAGAAAATTATAACAATTTTCTTAAGACTACACAAATGATCGACATGTAAGTCAAAGTCACTTAAGTGACTTTTCGTTTAATATATATGCGGACTTATTTTTTCATAAATGTTTTATAAATTCTTATAAATAATTTAAAATTATGATAAAATAATTTGTAAGCCATGATAAATAATTTTATAAATGTTTTATTTTTTTTATAAATAATTTATAAGACATATATGGACATTGTAAGACATTGATTAATACTTATTATAATACTATGCGAATATAATGTTTTATATTAAAAAATATGAAATCATTATATTGATTTCAATAAAATTTTTTCTATTAATTATTTTATGTTGTATATAGATACAAAAGAAATTAATCAAACATTATTACACTTTCTATGATTTTAATAATTAGTTACCATAAATTATTATTTGTAATATCATTTAGATTATTTGGTAAGTGATACTAATTAGTTCTAGACTTGCCTTTTATTTTAAATCAAATTAAAATAATTGAAAATTGAAATCTCTCAACCAATCAAATTATAACAATTTTTCTTAAACTCTCTCTATGATTGACACCTAAGCAAAATCACTTCATTGATTTCTCATTTAATATATAGGAGTATTACTATTTAATCTTCTTCTTCTCTCTATCGTCATCATCATTCACTTTCATCAGCACCATTATGTTGTAATTTTGAGGTTTTAGCCCTTTGTAATTTTGTATGCTGAGTAAAAGCATATACCGAGATGAAAGAGGACGATATAAGAACATGAAAGTACAAATAGAATACCTTGTCACACAAGCAAACTCTGAGAATTCACGTCGGTGGATTATAACTTATAAGTTGCCTACAAGTTGGAAGAGCCATTTTCCCTGGGTATTTGTGAAAATCGTAATAACTTTTAAGCTCTTCCAACTTGCAATAATTTTTAAAAAATCGTAATCAATAACCAGTGTAGCTGGAGAGAGTGGGGTAAAACAGTCTCGACCTTTGTGCTTCTGCTTCTTATACCTATTCTTTGATCTCCTAGCTCAATAAAAAGTACAAACATGATCAGTTACAAGGGACTGAGACTGCCAAAAGGGATTCAAGGACAGCCGTTTGCATTTCTTGGAGGTGGAGCAGGAACTCAATAGTATAGTTTGATAGATGTACCGATGAGCAATTCCATTACCAACGGAATCAACAAAGTCTACATACTCACCAATATTAAAGTTATATTGATATTTTTTTTTTTGTAACACGAAGTTATATTGATATTATATTCTAAGAAACTCAGTGGTATTGTTTTGCTCAATGGGAGTTTATCATCATATTGTTTTGCTCTAAATAGAAATACCAAAAGAATGAGAATTAATAATGGCAGAAAGAGAGATGGACATGTGAATGTGAATGTGAGTGTGAGTGGCTGGAGAGAAGGTGTGTGAGCTTGTGACAGTCTTTTGGACCTCTTAGTTAGATTAAATCGGACTTTGAAAAAAAAAAATTCAGACAGTGTGGCAAACTAGTCTGTCATGACATAGAACATATGCTAATTCCACATGGGCCTTATCTTTACACATTCCTTTGTCAATCTTGTTGTAATCAACCAACAAGATTTCACCAACTGATTTTAATTTAATCCTTAAAAAAATACTTTACAAATGGAAAAGCCAGTGACCAAGAGAGAGTTACATTAAATCAAGAACAAAACTTGGAACAAATCTCCCTATAGAAGAATCCTTATTCTTTGCTGATTTACAAACAAATAAATATCATGAATCTATAAAACTTATATATAATTATATGAATTAATCACACAAAAACCATGAATCTTGCAGAATATTTGCTAAAAATTAATCAAGTGTAGATAGATGCTGCATCTCTGTAGGTTCTTCTTGGGATAGAAGCATGAACATTACCAGCGATCATGATGCTCTTGTTGTTGTTGTTGGTGTGAGTGGTGAGGTTACTTCTCTTTAAGTAGTCATGATTCTGCTGATAATGTTGTCTGTTTTGATGAAAAGAGTGATGTTGCTTGGCGTTGAAGGAACTAAACCTACCTTGTTTGGGATGACGAGGTCTTCTTCTGGACTGAGAACATTTAGGGATGAACACACCAGTCCCTTTGCTCTGCTCCTGATGATACATATATGGAGCCGTTTGGTAGCTTCCTCTGGACAGACCCTGTTCCCACAAATATTCAAGAAACACCAGTTCGAGAGAGGTATGTTTAGAAAGAGAGAGAGAGAGAGAGAGAGAGAGTTAAGCGTGTGGGCGGAAGAACGAACCTGGAATGAGAGAGAGGGGAAGGAGGAAGAGAGGGAAACAGGGTTTAACTGCTCATCTTCATCCATGATAAGAAGAGAGATCTGTTTGCTTATGTCGGCAAAGAAGACATCATCATCAAGCTCTAACTCCATAGCCTTATACTTACTTTGTTTTTCTGTAGAAACAAGTCTTGTTTTTTTTTCTCCTTTTGCTTGAAGGTTGAGTTTGAGGGAATGTTGGAAGAGTCAAATAAATAGGCTAGGAAAATTTGGCCCTTAGAGAGAGGAAGAGAGAGGAGAGCATGTGGGTGGGAGAGTGATGCCAGAGAAGGAAAAAGAAGATGGAGATTTTGAACAATGTATCTGGTTAAGTCGGTAAGTCCCCACAATACACAACATGAATGACAGGAGGTTGTGCATTGATGTTATCCAGTTGTTACATTTGAAAGATAGAAATCAAAGTTGACAAACAACTCATATCCACTCTGTTTTTATTACATTTACATACATCTCATATTTCACCAAATAATTTATAGCTTTACTTGCCAATAAATGTTATTATGATATTGGTCAAGAACAACTATATCTTTGATAGAACAACTATATCTTTTACACCCAAGAAAATCTTTCTTATGGGCTATAAGATCCTAAAACAGCAACATCTGAAAGACAGTTTGTGGTGGGCAGTTGAGGAAACACAATTTGAATCTTGGAGATAGAGAGAGAATCTAACTCACTGATATGATATGGCTTGAGGATAGTGTTTGAGTGAAGTAGGGTCACACACCGAGCCTAGTTCACATAACTATTTCCCAAGCAAAACCTGATGGTCTATATGTGAGATACATGAACCCATCTGTTTGGAGTAAAACATTTTTATTTTCATCACGCAGTAAGAATTTGCTGTCACAGCTCTTAACGACAGAACCAATAATAAGAACGGGACAAGTCAAAGCTGTCCAATTATCATAAAATGGAACTACCTGCGATCAAAGGGTTGTTTCTGTCTCAGAGTTCATGCTCCAATAGCTGTATCCATGTCTGTAACACCATCAGCTCCTTTAAAAACAACCCTTAGCTTCGTTAAGCTCGACTGCTTCTCTTCGTTCTTGAGGGCTGTGCCAAACACATGGACAGTGTCCTTCTGGACTCTTCCCATGAGGTCATAGAGCGGCTTGCTTAGGTTTGGTCTGTGCATTTCTTCTAGAACCGGTGGCGCCTGCATGTAGAGGCTGTCTTTGCCGTGTTTGACACTTGCTTTCGACAGTAGAAGCTTGGGATGTTCTTCAAGCATGTCAATGAACTAGAAAAAAAAAACAAAAGGCGAACAAAATAGCAGACTCAAGCATCAATACAGGGATGAATTAAATGCATCAATGGAGATGGCACTAGAGAAGAGGATAAGTTAGCATGATTAAAGCATCAAATGGCTAAGAACTGAGACAAGAGGGCTAGAGGAAGGACCTTTTGCAAAGTAATTGATGTGTCTAGCTCAATCAAAATGCCCGGACCACATACAAGACAGTCCTGGTCTCTCACGAACTCGGTCACTTTAGTGTGGAGACCCTCTCCACCGTTATACCTTTGCAAAAATGAAAACAAACCAAACAAATTACTTGGAGATAGCATTGGATTCTTCGCAAATTCTTGAATTTTACTAGGAAAAACTATAAGTCCAAACACAAGGAAGGAGGGAAGCAAGAAACAAGTAAACCATACGTCAGATAGTTCGCAAGTGTTTTGCTACATCCAGACACAATCTTCAAGGTTTCAAGCGCACAAGCTGCTGATATAATAGCGTTGGTGGATGCAATTGCCGGTATTATGTTTTTGACCACACCCTACATGCAAAAACAAAGGTTCTCTCTCTCATAGTTACTTACTGAATACAAATTAGTGGAATGTTTTAGAAAGTGAAAAGACAAAAAGAGGGTGAGGATAGTTACATACTTGTGTGAGAGAGTATGTGACACCTGGAATTCCAAAAAGCTCGGCTCTCTTGATAGCCTGCAAAGATAATACAGAATATGGAGTTAAACCAAAAATTAAAACTCATAGCATAAGAAAGCAAAGGGGTGACTTACCTCATCATAGACCCACTTCATATGTTCTGGCTCATCAGGATCAAAGGACTTTCCACCATGAACCTTCAGGAAGAATAGACTATATTATAAAGAGTCTCTTTCAAAGAGATTTACACAAAGAGTGCAGTCACATACCTCATGCCACTTAATTAGATGAGCATATTCAATGCAGTGAGCTGCATTCCTAGGAGTTTCCGCAAGTGTGCACAAAGGAAACTTCACTTGAGGTGGGAAAAGCCAAATCGTGCACTCGAAACAGGGTGTAACTCCAGGCACGATAACTCTAGCATGACCCTTGAAACCTTCTGTTCCTCCATCTACCATCGGCTTGATTGTTTCTCTTCTCAGGGTATCATCTTCATCGTACTCTACATTTTCACAAACACAATGATCAGATAGAGAGACAAAGCTAGAGAACTTTGGTAAACAATATTTAAGAACTTTCATACCAAGAAAGCCACAAGCAACCCCATTGATGTATCTCCTAGCTTCGATAGAATCAAGACCAAGGGCAATGATATTAAAATCGTTATAAAAGTCAAGCTCTTTGTCTTCTATACGTGAAAAATGCGGCACAATCTCCACACCACTCACTCTCTCCATTACACGCTTTGCTGCTACCTCCGCCTTAGGCTTTCCAACATCTTCAAGTCTAATACAAAGACACAAACCAAATCAATCAACCATGACTTAAGAGATTCATATGTTCCAATCAAAGTTCTAAAAATCGGTGCCTAGGCAATTCGATCCTATCCGTTAGGATTTTATTTATACTGATTTATACGATTCAAATTAGTTTAAACCATTCTAAATCGATTAAAATTGGTTTAAATCGATTTAAATTTGTCTAAATATGTGAAATTAAGGAATAATATTATTATAAATCTACAAATTTGTCTAATTTCTTCTGTTTTGTATATCTAATTCTTCATAATAATTTTACAAATGAACTTAAAAACTAAAATATATCATATAAATGTATAATATAAATAAAATAAATCAATAATTTAGTAACGCCTAGCCTACCCTAAGCCCTGAATAATTCCAGAATAATCCGCCTAATCACTAGTACTCTCTAAAGGAACGCATAGCTATTTTTAGAACATTGCTTCCAATGAGAGAAAGACAAAAGAATTTGCCTGAAGAGGAACTGGCGATTGAGATTGGTGACCTCGATCCGATCCATGTCAATCACATCAAGATTACGAAACCCTGAAAGAGCCAAGTCCTTGAGGAGCTCGCAACCTAATCCACCAGCACCAACTACTAAGACTCTGACATAGTCTCTTATGTCATCCCTCAGCTGTATAAGCATAAATCGAAACTCAGGAAACTATAAAAGATGCGAAATTCGAAGAGAAGCAATCGAATGATGTAATCAAAGGCGTTTACTTCGGCTCCGGGATAGAAGTCGGGTCCGACGAGATTCCCTGCTCGGAGAAGAAGCTTGTCCAGATCTCTCGTCTTACTCTGAGGAACATCGAGATCAGCCATTGAAACCCAAAGACCAGGAAGAGGAAGAGAAAGTGGCGATCAACCGAAAGTAATGACGGAGGAGAACACGAACAATCGAAGGAGTCAGACCAAAGCTACACTCTCTCTTGTCTAAATCTCAAACGATCCTTATACTTATTGGGTCAACAATGGGCTGGGCTGAGCCCAAAAGTAAATTATTATATATTAGGAAAAAATGTTAATAAATTAGCATCCATTCGATTGTTAATTTTGCTATTTACTTGAGATATTTTTTTCTAGATATTATTTTCGAAAATTTCCTCTTAGTAAAGTTTGGTGGATTTTTTTACTATATTTCTAAGATTTTTTGTCCCATAATATGCACAATCATTATATTGTCTTAATTACTTTCCAAATATGGTTATATTTCCTTTTTTAAAAAAAAAAATCCAATGTACTGAGAGAAATTGATATCATACCACCATTGTTTATCAACCCTATAATCGATCAATCTCTCAAAAATTCATACACCTTCTTTTTTTTTTGTCTTTGCTATAAAACTCTGACTCGGAAGCAAAAAGAAAAGAAGAAAAAAAAAGACTAGACAATGGAAGACATTTTTGTCTACATAACCAGTGCTGTGTTAGTTTGCTTATGCCTTATGGCTTGTTGCATCCTCACCGCCATTTGTTGCACCCAGGACAACGAGGAGCGTAAGAATCTAGTTGACGTGGAAAAGGCTGAAACGGCGGTCCTCACACAAGATGTTTCAAAACGCTCCTCTGCCGCCAATTATGGCACGTTCCTGAATTTTCAACGCCTTCATCCTGTCCAGGCCTCTCGTCCTTATCACCATCATCATCATCATCATCGTCATCATCGTCATCACCGTCATCATCATCATCATCATCATCGTCATCATCATCACGTTTCACGTTAAAAGACCAGCCCACTGCTAGATTTATATGAATAACTTACACCGCTCTCATCTTTCGATTTCTTTTCAATCAGTAATGTTTCTTTAGTTGAATATTATTTAGTATTGATTTAAGGAATCAAAGATACTACACTTACCAATCCCTTTGTTTTTTTTTTTTTTGATGAGTTATGGCGACTGATGCAGTCACCTAAAGATGCTTTAACCTAATGAGTAATTACATACTCTCTAAGTTTCAGTGTTTATTGTCACTGGAGAGTAATTTTTTTGCTTAAAAATAAATATTATTTTAAAATTTCAATTCATGAGCAATAACTTGAATTTCGTCAACCGGGCCTCGTGGTCTGGTGGTAAAGGAACCTCGGTTGAGGTGCCCGCCATCACGACTTCGAACCCCGGTCACAGCGGATTTAACATCCCTTCCGTTGGGGCGCTGGACCCTCCACGGGGATAGTTGGGAATGTGGCTGTCCAGATACCAGAGTTACCAAAAAAAAAAAAAACTTGAATTTCGTCCACTTGTTTCATCACAGAAACAGTGTCCTTCATCTTAAAGTTTAAGAACTTTCTGATGATGAATTTCTTAGTACTTTATGTTGGAACTGTTTTTTGGACAAATGGCTATAGCCAATATTCTGGTGATCTTTTCGAGCAATTTGATTGTCGGAATGACCGGATCGTGGAATCGTTGGATTCATTGTTGTGAACACTATAATATAGTGTATTCATATGTCAAAAACGAAGTTCATTTGAATGAGAAATGAAAGTCTAAAATAGATTATTTGTAAAATATCTATATTAGAATTATGAGGTAAAAAACTTTTGTGTTTAAAATGGAGAAGTTATAACAAAGTTATAGAAAATTGTGTAGATACTTTGGTGTATTATAAAAAGAGATATTTGGGCTGGATCAAGTTTTGGAGTTAAGCAAATAAAATTAATCTTGTGAGCCCAAATTCATTTACTAATTATTTAAATAAATAATGCAAGCATATTATTTCTTGGTGTAGAGAATGATTCTCACGTTTTTGACCAAGGCCCTTCCTTACTTCTTGACTAAATCTTTGAGACTTCGACCAATGTAAAGTTGATTTTGTGAGTTTATTTTCATAACATATGAAAATCAATCACCTCTTAATAGTCATTATGAAGGAATCAAAAACCACCATGTCCATTTAGTGCTGGCAATAGCACACGTTAAACTTTATATTCTATATAAAGGTTATGCTCTTCTCATTATGAAGACACACATCCAATACAAACAAAACCACTTCCTGCTACTTTTTTTTTTGTGTATAAGAGTATAACATGGAAATAGGTTTGACATGCTTTAGTTCTCGAGTGCTGTGAGACTGAAGATATAGGTAGTTGTATTCTGAGATTCTTAAACGTACCAAACCAGCACACTACGGGCGTTTAAAAGATTAAGGAAAGAGATTTTAATCTCGACTCTACTACAACCTAGTTCTTTTCCAACTACGGTATTATATTGTTGTATTTTTTATTCATGTTATTTGTAAATTTTGCTTTCCATATCAAATTTGCCTATCTAGTAAATTTGGTGCCTACACTTTCAACTTCAGACTTGTACTTCTTCTCTAATGACTCCCAAAACTGTTTTGGAGTTTGACATATATGATAAACGTCGTAGAGAGAATCATCCAAGGTGTTAAGAATATAATTCTTGCACAAAAACTCGTTTTGTGTCCATGCCTCTGAAGCTTTAACGATTTCACCAGGAATATCACTTTCTATAGGTAACTCTGGTCCTTTAGAAGTCAAACACTGTGCCAGATTCAATGTCGTGAGATTGCCATCTTTTGAAATCCACTCCTCGGAAATCAAAAGGTTTCTCTATGTGACTTTTCACAATTGCAGTAAATTGATCCATCTTGCTTTCTTTGAAAAGAACAAAAAAAAAAAATTCGTCTAAGATTGTTAATCCAAAATACAGATGCAAATCAATCGTAACGTAATCAATACGTTTTATTTTAGAAACCTTTATAAATATTACTAGGTTTATAAACCCTTATGAATATTAACTAGATGATTACTTTTATTCCTTTCACAAGTTAATCGATCGTAGTTTGATAGAGGCTTGCTTAAGCAATCTCGTAAGGCAGAATTTCGCCTCTACAATGATGTATGTAGTTCGTGGACGTCTATCTAGAAGATACAACTATCGATCTCCATACAATACGTCGTACGGAGACCCTAGTAAACTATACTCTATTTTTCTCCTTGAGAAATTTATTGTGGGAAAAAGGAAGAAGATTGAATCAGAATGATTCTATATCCTTTTTGTATGGCACTTGATGGCTTTATATAATAATTCAAACGGTGTTTTTGATCAACACATACGTTGACTTAAGAGATGTCTTTAATAGATACATACATTGACTCTTAACTGTTTGTGTCTCAAAGTGTGATTCGTATATATTTAATTAAAGTCCAACAATACCCCCACATTTTCTATTCAAACTCAAAAACAACCCCCGCAGTAACAAGTTCAAGATCGGTCAAGGGACCAAACACAAACTGATTGGTCCAAAGATTGTCAGAAGCTAACCCGGGAATAGTTTTCTCATAGTTCCACCAGTGACCCGTGCTAAACACTATTACACTGTAAACAATCAAAGTCCTAAGCTAATAACAGACCATGATACGCGATGACTAAGAACATAAAGGAGTCACTGACTCACCCAAGGCCACTGAAAAAGAGGAACTTTTAAAACGGCCAGTAATTAAATATAATATATATAAGACCCTCTCGCTCAGAGAGAGAGTCCGGCTCCTCTCGGTGCTGTATCGGAAGCGGTGGGGGGTTTCTCGTCCCTTTCTGTAGAATCAATCTAAATGTTGGTGAAGCACTGCGTCATCTCCGCCTTAACACGATCGACTTCTCATTCACCTTCTTCTTCGTCTTCTACTGTGCTCAGAAGGCAACAGTTCTTGGTACGAACGCTTTGTGCCTCAAGAACCCATCTCCCAAAGCTCATCAAAGCAATGAGTTCGACTTCGGAGGCCGACGCCGAGAGTGTTCTAAGAACTGTCACGCCATCGCTCGACCCCGAACGACACAAAGGCCAAGCTGGTTAGAATTCGAAATCAAAGATCGGTTTTTTGAATCAAATTCGTACTTCAAAGTTTGAGTCTTTGGGGTTTCTTATGTTAGTTAAGCTCATAAGTTGTCAAACTTTGATCTGCCTCAGGGAAGATAGCTGTGATTGGAGGATGTCGTGAATACACTGGAGCTCCTTACTTCGCCGCCATCTCAGCTCTCAAAATCGTCAGTAGTTTTCGTTTCTATCACCCATCAAAGCTAGAAGACTGATCTCTTCTTGTCTGGTAAAACTTTGTAGGGTGCTGCTTTGTCTCATGTGTTCTGTACCAAAGACGCAGCTCCTGTTATTAAGAGCTATAGTCCTGAGCTTATTGTTCACCCTGTTCTTGAGGAATCTTACACCATCAGGTGAAAATGTGAATGCTCCAGTCCACATTGTTAGTTTAATTAGTTACAAAGCCAGTTTTCCATAATCTCTATATCTTGTTATCTGGATTCAGTCAGTTCAGTGAGGAAGAGAAAAGAAAAGTTCAGGATGAAGTGATAGGAGAAGTGGATAAATGGATGGAAAGATTCGATTGCCTTGTGATTGGTCCTGGTTTGGGAAGAGATCCATTCCTCCTGGTACAAGATTTCTCTCATCACATTTACGTAATTTGATTCTTCAATGCTCTGGTTTGTTGGCTTGACGACTCTGTATCTCCAGGAGTGTGTGAGTAAGATCATGCTTCTTGCCAAGAAGTTCAATGTTCCTTTTGTTGTCGATGGGGTAAGCAGAGTGATTTGGCTTCCTTCATATCTTGTGATTGTTTTTGTCTCTTCATTTGTTCTGTATGACGGTTCTGCAGGACGGGCTGTTTCTCGTAACGAATTCAATTGATCTTGTCAAGAGCTATCCGCTTGCTGTCTTAACTCCAAACGTGATCGAGTATAAGCGCCTGGTTCAGAAAGTGCTGAACTGTGAAGTGGACGAAGGGAAGGCTGAAGATCAGCTACGTTCTTTGGCCAAACAGTACGAAGTTAGATGAAAAAAAAATGAAAAAAAATAACTTCTTCTTCCCTTTACTTCCTATCATTTCGGGATGCATTACTTTGAGTGGAAAAAGTATTCGACTACAATCATTGACACCAACCAATTCATCTATTAGATGCTTTGATTTTCGCATGCCTGATACCATTCTGTATATACATTATCAATAACAATTAATAGCATTTATATTCATAGTATCAATAACTATGTTTACAAATAAATAAATAATTATACCAGCTTTAAATATCGGACGGTTTGAATAAAAATATCAAATAATTTAGATAATTTTAAATTTATGGATAAAAATATTCGGGTAATTTTGTTAATAAATAGTATTTTTAGTATATTTAACTATTTAAAAATTAAGTATAATTAATATTTGTGGGTATATAATTCCATTTTAAAATTTTGGATACCTATTTGGTTAGCGGTTTGGTTCCGTTCAATTCAATTTTTTGGTTCCAGAGATATATGATTCACTTGATTATTTATGAATTAGGTTTACATTTGGTTTTAGTTTTTTGGTTCTGGATAAATGTGTCTAAACCTATACAATATCTTATACAGAAATTAGAGGTGGTCGTTCGAGTACTCATTCCGATTTGGTTAGGATCTAATTCGGATTTTGGGTTTTCGGAGTTTAATATTTTAGCCTCATTCAGATATTTTTAAATTTTAGTTCTGGTTCGAATAACCCATTGAAATTATTTTAAAAATCTTAAAGTTCATATACTAAATAATATTGATAACTGTATTGTATATTGATATGTTTGTTGCTTCCTACGAGCAAAACACATACCTATTTCATTTAACTACTTTTTATATGTAACTGATTTTATGAATGTGGAACGGGTGATATTCTTTTTTTTTTCAACCAGGAACGGGGTGATATTCATTTTAAGCTATATATAAAAAATATACCGAAAAAACAAAACAAACAATATATCCGCGTTTTGTAGCGCGGATCAAGATCTAGTTGCAATTGTTAAAGTTAAAGATGGAGAATAGTGAGAAAGGTGAGTCAGCATTAGATCGTTAAATAGACATGCAATCATGGATGCTAACATAGAAAGCAAGGCATAATAATTCTTTTTTTTTTGGTATAAGACTATCTATCTATACAAATGGTTTGTGGGGTTTGGTGGACCAACCAAAGTTGCCTTTTGTAGATTTGGACATACCATATGTATATAGATTTGTTGATGGGTTTTGTATTGTGACTTCTTCTACCACACTATGTCATTGAGAAAACTGATATCATGTACAGTAAATAGTGATTGTGTTGTGCCACATCATTGGTCCATTAATCTAACATTTTTTATCTTTCAATTTACGAGTATAACATGTGATTGGATCGATATCTTTCTGATAAATTAATTCTTTGCTGACCCCCCCCAAAAAAAATAAAATAAAATAAAACACCTGGATCCATATATAGGTTGAGAGATGATTTTTAACCAATGTAATCTTTTCTTGGATAAGTACTTAATTTAAGTTGTAGTAACGAATTAATACATTTTATAAAGGTTACATATGATGTATATGCATATTTCTCAATATATATATACTAATATATAGAAATATATCTTTTTTGTCAAAAATATAGAAATTATCTTTTTAGAATAAATATATTTGGACTTTACTCTTTCATTATTGCTTGTGTCCCACACACTACTGACTACACCACAAACACATCACCCTAGTTTGAAGTAGGGCTGGGCAAATAAACCGAACCCGAAAATCCGAACCGAATCCGATCCGATGAAAATGAATCCGAACCCGACATAAATACCGAATGGATCTTGTTTTATGGTATTTCGGGTTATGGGTATTATCCGAACCGAACCCGAAATTAAATGGATATCCGATAGAACCCGAAACATTCAAAATGCCAAAAAAAAACTTGTACCAAACATGATCTCAATTCCTAATATGTAGCCAAAATACACTAAGATATTATTAAACATATACAATAACTATCTACTACATGAAGGTTGATGGTTGAAAGTGGCGGTTGAGGCTTGAAATTTTTAGATTTTGGTTTTATTTTCATTGAATAATTTTTTTCATTTCATGAGAACTTAATTTTTCGTTTTATGATTTCATTTATTGGTTTTCTTTCTATCAATAACAACGTATACCTTTCGTTTGACTTTGAATGATCATGTTTGATGTTTTTTTCTTATTTCTGAATCGATTTTACTTATGTTTTGGTTACAAAATAGGTA
>NC_027750.1:4756573-4767597 GCF_000695525.1 Brassica oleracea var. oleracea | reverse complement strand
TATACCTTTCGTTTGACTTTGAATGATCATGTTTGATGTTTTTTTCTTATTTCTGAATCGATTTTACTTATGTTTTGGTTACAAAATAGGTACAAATCAAGTACTTTAAACCCGAAGAACCGATTTTACTTATGTTTTGGTTACAAAATAGGTACAAATCAAGTACTTTAAACCCGAAGAACCGATTTTACTTATGTTTTGGTTACAAAATAGGTACAAATCAAGTACTTTAAACCCGAAGAACCGATTTTACTTATGTTTTGGTTACAAAATAGGTACAAATCAAGTACTTTAAACCCGAAGAACCGATTTTACTTATGTTTTGGTTACAAAATAGGTACAAATCAAGTACTTTAAACCCGAAGAACCGATTTTACTTATGTTTTGGTTACAAAATAGGTACAAATCAAGTACTTTAAACCCGAAGAACCGATTTTACTTATGTTTTGGTTACAAAATAGGTACAAATCAAGTACTTTAAACCCGAAGAACCGATTTTACTTATGTTTTGGTTACAAAATAGGTATAAATCAAGTACTTTAAAATCGAAGAACCGGTTGGAACCCAAAACCCGAAAGTACACCGGGTTGTACCGGTTCTTTGAAGATTTACTAACCCCGATCCGAACCCGATAAAACCCGAACCGGTCCCGAACCGAATTTTTATATAATCCGAATGGGGCTGATTTTGATAAACCCGAAAAACCGAGACCCGATTGGACAAAACCGAAACCCGATTGGGACCCCGAATGCCCAGGCCTAGTTTGAAGTAATGGAGTGCAAAAGAATAACACCATTCTGTGTAAATTGGAATCCAGTTGAGATTATATATAAAACTATTTTATCTACATGAATTAATTTGATTAATGATCTTCACTAGTTCCCTCTCTTATCAGTATGGTTTTAGATAATAAAATCGGACGAAACATGGTTCCAATCGGTCGATCCATGCAAATGGACCTACGCTGTTTATAAGGAAATGAATAATTTTATTTTTCAACGAAACTAAAAACCCTGGACGATGATGTCAGTATTTCACCCCCGTCCGATTGATCTAATCGAACGGCATAGACTTTGGGATCATCGTAAAGCTGATTTTAACAAAAATAAATAAATGAAAACAAGTAAATAGCCGACGGTCTCACCTTGGCCGGAGAGGACTCTCTTTGTGGTGGGTGTACGCAAGCTGCACATAGTCTCCGACTTGTACGGTCACAGCGGATGGGTTTTTCTCGACAAACTTGTTAACTAGAGCCGCTCCGGTTGTCTTCGGCGACGGAGTTCTGCTGCCGGCGGCCACCAGCTCTTCCGGCAATGATACTATAGCTCCGCTAAAAATTCCCAACATTTCCTCTCTTCTTAGATAATGATCCACGAGAAAAAAAAAACTAGTCTACTAGAAAATTAAAACTTTGAGTTGCTTCTCTGCTAGATATATATCGGACATGGAGGTTGATGACAAAGGAGAGAAATGGTGTTTATTAATATAGGAGGATGATGACGATATCGTGGGCATTTTCGTCATTTCAAGTCTTCATGATTCTTCTATTGGTTCTTCGTTCTTTAGTTTCTTTGCACTGAAATTAACGTCAATAATACGTTGGTCCCACACGGAGGTGATAGGATCATTCTCGAGCGTCAGATTCTAGTTTTAGTGGGACCTATGTTGCCATTTGTCGTGCCTTGTCTTATAGTCTTATCCATCTTCTTCTCAAATAGACGAATAGAAAATTTACTTCAATTATATAATTTTTTTATTTTAAACTCTTAAATCGTTGTGAATATGTAATGAAAATTAAGAAATAAAAAATCATTGTAATAGTAAATGACTATTGATTTTTTATTATTGTAAAACTGCTGGTAATTAGCTCTTTTTTTGAAATTTTATTTTATTTCAATTTGAAGCCAGCAAACACTTTTCGTAAAACAGAAAAGATATCATACACTTTAATTTATACACTGCTCTCACAAGTTACAACTTTTTAAACCATTGTCTTCGCTCTATTTTATTAGAAAAATCAGCAAAAATTTATAAACGAAGCTAATTATTATATATAGTAGGATGTAACCGGTGAAGTGTAACATGCATCAAACAGAGCCTGACAACTAATAAAATGATAAATTACCGTGTCTATTCTACTTTTAAGTGCTTTTTACTAAGTCGATCGTCCTAGAATTAAATCACCAACCATAACTCAGATATTTATTTTGGTGTTGGTGTGGTTCATATTTCTTTTGTCAAAATCAGATATGTTTTTTTTAACAACAGTCAGATATGTTTTATTTGCCAATGAACTAGGAGAGATTGTAGAGTTCGTTTTCTGAAAGCAACTTGAACCTAATTTAAATGGACATATTTCGATAATATAATATCTTTAAAATTTAGAAATTTATGGTATGTCAGATTAAAATTAAATGTTGACAAAAGAACTAAGACAGCTACGGGTTCCAAATTATACATGTCTCATTGTGTACAAGAAAAACTGAAATTATACATGTTTTAATGATAATTTATGATATGTTCACTATAAATTCATCAAAGATTCCAAACCTTGTTTTGTCAAAAGAAAAAAAAAAAGGTTCCAAACCTTGTGCGACATTAGACCTTGCGGAATAATTTAAAACTTTCACGAGGAGCTTATACGAGGGCCTATAGTTTCAGTTGCAGTTTTTGTATAGAAAATGAGATGTGTTGTGTTGATTAAAAAAAAAAGAATATTAAGAATCTTAGAACAGTGAGCCGCCCACTGTTTTTGTTTTTGTATTTGGGGCTGTCTTTTAGTAAATTTTGGTCTAATGTAAACCAATCCATGTCTGCTAATAAAATTCAAAATTTGAGTGGTGCGTAGACTGATCCACAAAGTTCGTTGTAAAACAAAACACAACCTTATGCAATAAATGTTTGCGCACATAAACCAACTTACTTTTCCAAATTAAATACGAAGATAGGTGAGTTGCTGAAGATTATTGACCACTAGTTAAGAAAATGACACATTCAAAAAAGGAAACCATAGAACAAAATAAAAGGTTTGGTAATAACAACCGAGAAATGTATAAGATAAAAACTTAAAACTATTTCGAGAAATGTATCAAAGACCACAATAACCGACAAAATGTTAGAATAAACAAATGTGGACCGAAGAAATTATTTGAGAGAGAGCATATTATTTGGTAGCCAATAAGGTCATACCAAACATATTTCGTTTAGGACATTGTTCAATCCTGGTGGTAGAGTTAAGAGTTTTTTTTTAACTTTATATACTTAGAGATTTTGAATGGACAATTACTGTTTTATCTATTGTCCAATGTCCAAGAATATGCATGATTAAATATTATAAGATTATTATGTATATAGTATTGGGATTTTGTCTTTTTAATTATAATCAAACTAGAATCTTAAAATTATATTCCCTAAAAATATTGATGATAATACTATAAAGTAACTGAAAACAATTACTGACGTTATCATTTTGTTTTGTCGATGTTAACAAAATACATAATAATTTTATTTTATTATAAACAAGCCACTAGTTGTGTTGTTCTCTTATCTCCACCAGAAAACAACTATAGAAAACAAAAAGAAATACTTGAGGAGTAGCAAGCATCAAGCTTGGACCTGGGGCTCTGGCAGCTACAGCTGAAAACGACTCTGATATTGTTATGTTATACAATCGAAATCAACATCTTTACAAAATTTCCAAAAATTATTTCAAAACAAGATATTTATCTCATTTGAAGATGGCATATATAAGTTTTCTTTGCCACATATGATTATCTAACATACAATAGTTAATAAGTCATGTGAAACTGTTATTTTGTCTACAAATACGGTGTGGACTGGGGATGTGTAGACCTAAAGCTTCCGTATATTTAAACTTAACAATTATTGTTGGACCATCGTTGATACAATGATCTATAGGCGAAAATGGTCACCCATCTCATTCACCTTAGCTTTTACAAACTACAAAAACATAAAAGTCTTCATGTGTAAATATTATGTTGCTTTCTTATTTCTTTTTAGTTTTTGGTAATATCGCGATTGTTCATAATGTTTTTGGCTGTTTGGTTGTTTTCTTTGATACGATCACAATGGAGTATGTCCTACCTATTTTCTGTGCGTTTTTTTTTGGCGGTTTTCTCTTATACTAAAACTCAATTTTGGAACAGATTTTGAATTCAGGTCCAAGAAATACTATATAAAAATTTGGTCAAAAAATACTATATAAAATTCTTAGACAATAAACAAAAAACAATAATATTTGGCATGAAATTATTGAAATAAAAAACAAGCGACAGTCAGTGAAAGTACACAAAACAAACAAAATCTAATACAAAGGTGTCATAGTTGGGCCAACCCGATTCGACTCGGCGTTTACAACAACCCGATAATCGGGCCATCCCCAAGCTTTAGTTTTCATTTCAATCTTTTTATTCCGTATGGTTTATGTGAATCTTGTAATGCTAAAAACTACAATAAATTATTTATGCAGTAGAATTTAAGAATTGTAGTCACTGCTACTCCTATATGAATGTTTGATGATAACTCTGTACATGGGGTTGAGCCTTAGAGGAGAGGTTTGGTCATGGTTAAAGTCGCTGTGGGCATGTAAGAATGCTACATATCTATACATAGGTATTGCACAAACTCCATCATCCTTGCTGGCTCCTTCGCCTCTGCATCTTATTTCATCCTTTCAAGGCTTTCCTCTACGGCGGATGTTAACAGACACTGTTTGAATTTAAATTTATGTATCACGACCAACAAACTATATTAGTGTAAATGAGTAGAGTTGCTTACAGTAACTCATGTAAGAAACGGTACTCTTATGTCGACACAAAACATACAAAGACGCAAAACTGACAACATCTACGTGTTAATATCAGATGTTTTTAACTACAAAGCTTCTGGTCGGAAGGAATTTCTTTGTCCGAACCCCATCATCGAGTTACCCAAATCAAAGTCCAATACAAAGCCTTCTAACTGTAACCCACCCATTGTAATCGGGTTGACCCGGTTTGACCCGCCGTTCACAATACCCAAGCATTGGACTCCACCACCAACATCCACCAATAGATTCTTCCCCTGAATCCTCCACCTCACCATCTCGCTCTGCAAAGCGAGTTCAACCGCCGGAAACTCTACCTCAGCCGAAGACGTACTCGTGAAGCAGAGACCGAACGGTGCTACGGGAGCCACCGATTTAGCGTTAGTCGCAGCTTTAACGTAACCTTCCGCAAACACCGCGTAGAGCGAGCTCTCTAGCGTCGTGTAAGGAACTAACGTGCTTAGCTCCGCCGATAACGGACACTTGGCGGCGAGCTTCTCCCCGTTGACTCTGATGGATTTCACGTTGATTAAGTAATCGCCGCTCGAGCTTGTAGACAATGGCGTGTAGACCAACGATCTAGCTGCGGCCGTTCCGAACACCTCCTCCACCGAACTCGTTGACACGACGGCGTTCGACGGCGAGAAATAAACAGTTAAACGACGGCGTTCGCTGGTTTCCGCGGCGAGTTGTGAAGGGAGAGAGATTTGGGCCTTGGAAAGGCCCATTACTACTTGGGCTCCACTAGCGAGCCCACGTAACAGCAACGGAGGTGCACATGCGAAGAGTGGATCAACGGTTCCCTGAGAAGAAACAGATCCGAGTGATAAGACGTCTGTTGCGAGCTCTCCTCTCGCCGTAATCCCAACGACGTCGTTTCTGACGAGCAAATCGCAATCAGCGTTCTGGTCTCCACGCGATGAAGCTCCGACATAATCAACTTTCACACAGCCGCTTGAGCTTCCTGATATCAGACTTCGCGACGTGGAAAGATTTCCCGAGGAACAGTCGAACCATAGAAGCGGACCGGAGAGATCCACCACGAGCTTAACTGGCTCCGGCGAGTCCCCAAGGCGAATCTCTGCGATATGTTGACCTGTTGATAGGTCTCGAGTAATCGGGAAAACAGCTCCGTTGACCGAATCATAGATTTGTGATTTGGTAATGAGTAGAACGGAGAGGAACGATAAGACGAAGAGATTCAGACAAGAAGTAGAAGATGCCATTACAATTGTGATAGAGGGGGGGGGGGAGATGGATCTGGACGGTTTTAAAAGGATTAGGTTCTGGTTTGAGAGAGGAGAGAGTGAGACGCGGTGGGACGTCGCCGGTTAAGATTGAGAGTGAAAATCGATAAGGATTGGTTCGTTTTAAGGAAAGTGCTGAGTAGACTGTCGTGTCGTTTCGCGAATTGTGGGGACTTTTTGTTCTGGTCAATGTTTATCCATTTAATTTTTCGAAAGGTAGCCCCACTAGAGGAATATTGGCACGTGCGGCGGGAGTTTTTTTATTTAATGCGTCGAGATATTTTGTTATTTTCCACCTGCTAATTAATTCATTTGAGTATACAAATTATGGCCTAATAGATTTTTGGACTTTCCCCCGGTGACTTGTGAATTCGCTGGTTTTGTTTATGTAGTTAGTAGTTACATCTCAAAACTACGAAGAGTAAAAAAGAAGATTTTTGGATAATTTATTAATCTATGTTCTTATACAAAACCCAAGAACCAATAGCTAGAACTCTAGAACGATATATATATGCATTGACGGCTGTCTTTTTTTCCCCAGCGAACCTATGTTTTGTAGCTTTGTAAGTTAATGATAAGATTATTGTACAAAGTAATTTAACCAGCAGCTTTTTTCATGACTCTGGTTTTCTTGGTCCTGAGGTGATTGAGAATCTATCTTTATCAAGAGCGGCTCATTTAAATCAGCCGGAGCATCAACCACATCGTTAAGCTCAGGCGAGGCAGCAACCGCTCCGTTCATGTCTCCTCCGTGCTCTGCTAAAGCTTTTCTTAGAGCGTTCTGTGCCACCTTAGTAACACACACCATCAATATCACTGCAAAAGAAAGAAAGAAACATAAGTGAATCTGTACATCTTTGCAGGTTCATAAAGACCATAAGTAACTTTCCAACTAACCGGATACTACAAGGCTCAGAATCAAGGATGCCTGCAAATTACCAAATATTAGTCAGAAAAGAGATTGAAAAAGAAGGTGATAATGTACTTAAGCTTGTGGGGATCTTACCCAGTGACCGAAAGATAGTTCACTCCACTTGTGAGTCGCATCAGAAAGGTCTTTTAGAGTAGTTCCAACGTACACTAACGCAAGCGTTATTGGCTGCCAAGTTAACAATGCATTAAACTGTATTCTTTTGATCTCACAACTAAACATTTATCATGGAGAGAAGTGGATTAGATGAAAATTACCATCATCCCTAACCAAGAAGAAAGCAAGTATGGTCCCAGCGTGATTGGAGTTACAGATAAGAGGTAGTTCAACATGCTGAAGGGGAGAAGTGGAGCAAGCCGGAGCAACAAGCATATCTACATTCAGTTTTTGCATGAATATGATGATTAAAACTCGCATTAGTTCTCACCTTGAAACCGGATTTCTCAATAGCGAGAGCCACCGACTGAAACTGAGGATAGTCCTTCAACTTTGCAACTACAAAAGGTTTTCCAATCTGCATAAGAACATTCATCATGTAAGTAAAAAGATAGCATATGTCTGCAAATCTTCTAGACTTACCGTACGGCCTAGAAGAAATGCTGCTCCAGAGCCAAGCGTGGCCCCGACCGAGTCCCCCACAAAACCAATTGGTAGTCCAAAGAGGTAGCCGCCACCGATCTGAATATTACAGCCTCAACCAAAATAAGATTTCTCAAATTTATAGATAAACCTTTTCACTCTAACAACGAAAAGTTGAGAGTGGAGAATGGCAGTCGTTATGTAGTACACACAAAAGAATTAGGATGTGATGTATATACCGTAAGAACAGAGGCAGGAACAGCCAGAACTGTAAGAGGAATGTAGGCAACAGCTCTACACATATTACAAAAGAAAGAGATGTTCAGTAACTAGGTAAAAAGGCCTCCTAACTCTTATGTTTCCAAACCCATGGTTAAACAGATATAAAAGCTTAATAAGCTCACAGCTACAACTCACTCAAGACATAATTAGTTTCATAGCTCAAAAAAAAAAAGCAAAAAGGAGAAACACTTACAGGGCAAGCGGTCCCCAAGGCCCTAGATCTTGTTCAACCCATAATAAAAAATCCCTCAGAAGCTGAAACACACACAAAGAGAGACAGTAAGTTTCATATAGAACTAGCCAATGCTAGAAACCGCTACTTGGTAAATGAAACGAATTCAAAAGAGAAGACTCTGAATAGTTTTACACACATAACCACAAAAGTTGCTCATAAACCATATGCAAAGGGTCAAAATGAGCACAAAAAAAAAGATGGAAAAGCTCAAAACTTCATTGCTATGAAACCACCTCAAATGAGGCAATTCAGCAGAAAATCAAAAGAAAAGCAAATGAATTTCGAGAAAACAACAAAGAAACCTTAATTTTGAAACCTTAATTTTGGCAATTCACGGACCTGCTCGACGGGGAGGAAATAGAAAGCTAGGACGATTGCAGCTACAAGGATCAACAGAACTGAAATCCGAAGAGCAGATCCCCACGTCAATTTTTAATTTCTTACTTTAATCAGAATAAGTTTATTTTACACATATAATAAAAAAAGTATAGTTTGAAAAGAAAAAAAGGTGTATTTTCCAAATTTTAAAAAGTATTTTTAGATAAAAAATAAATATATAATATAAGAAACAGAAATATTACATTAAATAGAAAATATACGCTGCTTATAATTGGAAAACTAGTATAAATCGGAAAAAAAAAAACAAGATAAAGGTTGCATAGAGCGAGACGCATTAGGAAATAATGCATAGAACCTCATTTGCATTCTCGGACACTTGACGGTTCTTGATTCAGAAACAAAGTGGAGATTAGCCGGCCAATCAGCCTATCTTATGAAATGTGTTAGGAAATATCGTGTTATCGTTACTTCTATTAAAAATTCATTTCAACAACATGTTTGATGTAATTTCTGATTCATATAATATGTTACATTGATTTGATATCAATAATAGAAGATGTTATTTTATTATATAAAGTTTTGTTCTTTAACGTTACTAATTAAAATGATCGCAACACATGATAATTATATATTTAAGATTATGACATGTGTGAATTCATCTCATAATAAAAATATATATATTAAGATAATAACAAAAAAAATTTGTTAAAAAGTAATTATAATTATTATCTGATAGTATTTTTCCTTTTTTTATAATCATAAACAAAAGATAACTGCAAACTATTATATGATAGTAGTTTTCATTTTAATATGATGACATGTGTTATAATGATTATAATATATATATAATAGGATAGTAAAGATGAATTTTGATAAATTATTTTAAAAATTTATTTAATAGTTACTTAAAAAGTATTTGTTTGTATTTTTTTAGAAAATTTACTTTTAAAAATCCCCAAACAAAAAAAAATTGAATTTTTTTGTAAAAGATTATATTGATGTTGGTTTTTCAAACTTGCTAATTAAAATGATTGTGACACAAATCAATTATATATTTAAATTGTGATATGTGTTAAACTATATCATAATTAAAAATAAATATATTAAGATAATAATAATAATTTTTGTTCAAAAATAATTATATATATTGTTTAAGAGTAATTTCTGATTTTCAAAATCTAAAATAAAATATAATTGTAAAACGATTATTTTATAGTAATTTTATTTTTAATATTGTGACGTGTGTTAGAATATCTCATGATTAAAATACATATATTAAGAAAATAGAGAAACAATTTTTTTAAGAAAATTTCAAAATTATTCAATAGTAAAAAAAATAATTTTAAAATTATTTAATAGTAATTTGTTAGAAAATTTCCATTTTAAAATTTCTAAAGAAAAATATATTATTAAAATAAATGATTTAATACTAATTTTCTAAAATCTTAAATAAAAGATAATTGCAAACTACTATTTGATAGTAGTTTTTCTTTTAATATTGTGACATGTGGTAGAATATCTCATGATAAAAATATATATACTAAGAAAATAGAGAACGAATTTTGGAAAAGAAATAACTTTCTTATTTACTTAATAGTAAAATTATTTAATAGTAATTTTCTAGAACATTTCCTTTTTAAAAATTCTAAGGAAAAAAATATTAGTATAATAATTTATCAAATACTAATTTTCCTTTTCTAAATCCTAAAGAAAAGATAATTGAAAACTATTATTTGATAGTAGTTTTACTTTTCAATATTGTGACATGTGTTAAAATATATAATATCAAAATATATATAATAGGATAATAAAGATGAACTTTTTAAAAAGTATTTATTTAATAGTAAAAAGGTAAATTTAAAAATTATTTAGTAGTATTTTTTTAGAAAATTTTGTTTTTAGAAAATCTTAAACAAAACAAAGATTTGAAAATAATTTGTAAAAATTATATTAAGCTGTATTTTTCAAAGTTGTTAATTAACATGATTGTGACACATGTCAGTTATACTTTTAAAATTGTGATGTGTGTTAAACTATATCATAATTAAAAAAAGGAAAAATGATTGCTAGCTACATGAAGTATTGGTCACCACATGGCTAACCATGCAAACTAAATTAATATATACCTAGCCACACGAAGTATATGTTATGCATGACAACATCCCTCAACTTTATGATGTTATGTAGTTAACATCACGAGTTTAATTTCATTTATACAAAAACCTATGTGGATGTTAGAGATCGTTTAAATATTTTGTTTCCACAATTAAAATATGACTCATCCGACTATAATTTAACTAAAATTAGATTTTGACCCACATTTTAAAAGCGAGGAATATTTTTAACAAAATCGAATTTACAAAATCAATATGTTTTAACATGATAAGTATAGTGTTTTAACATTTTTATTTGTAGCTTTAAAACTATATAATTGTATTTCTTTTATTTATATTAATCTGTTTTGTTATGAACTTTTAATAAGTAATGTTTTAACATTTTTATTTTAGTGTCTTTTAAAACTATATAATTCTATTATTTTTATTTTTATTTTTATTACTCTGTTTTGTTTTGTTATGAAGTTTTACT
>NC_027750.1:4755310-4756303 GCF_000695525.1 Brassica oleracea var. oleracea | reverse complement strand
AAATATTTTTACGATTTTAAAACACTGGTCAAAATCTAATTAGGTAAATTACCATCAGGTACGTCACATTTTCGTTGTTGTAACGAGAGATTTAAACGGTCTCTAACATACACATCATTTTTTGGATATGGAATTAAACTCGTGATGCTAACTACATAACATCATAAAGTTGAAGGATGTTGCCATGCATAATAAATATTTCGTGTAGCTAAGTATACATTTGTTTAGTTTGCATGGTTAGCATGTGATAATCAATACTTCATATAGTCAGCAATCATTTTTCCTTAAAAAAAACATGCTAAGATAATAAAAGATGATTTTGGTTAAAAAATAATTATATACATTTTTAAATAGTATTTTTTCGATTTTTAAAATTTGAAGTAAAATATAATTGCCAAATGATTATTTGATAGTATTTTATTTTAATATTGTGACATGTTTTAAAATATCTCATGATTAAATATATATACTAAGAAATAGAGAAATAATTTTTTTAAGAAAATCAAAATTATTTAATAGTAAAAATTTAATTTTTAAAATTAGTTAATACTAGTTTTTTATCCTTTTTAGAAATTCTAAAGAAAAATCTAATACTAATTTTTCTTTTCTAAAATCCTAAAGAAAAGATAATGGTAAATGATTATTTGATAGTAATTTTAATTTTTTTACATCTGTTAAAATATTTGATGATTAATAAAATAGATAAAAGATGATAAAAACATTTTTTATAAAAAAAATTAGTTTTAAAATTATTTAATAGTATTTTTCTCTATTTTTTCTTATTAAAATTATGATTTGTCAAATAATTTATATAATACTAATTTTTATTTCTAAACTAAAACATGAAAGAAAACCCGTTGCAACGCACAAACTCATATCTAGTAAAAAATAAAATTAAGTAATCATAATAATAATAATATTTTCAAATTTAGATATGAGTTATTAAAATTTTTAATTTCTTACTTTAATCAGAATAAGTTTATTTTACACATA
>NC_027750.1:4754853-4755210 GCF_000695525.1 Brassica oleracea var. oleracea | reverse complement strand
AAAAAAAAAGGAGAGATTTTTTACCGATTGAAAGTGAAGCAGAGCGCGGATGAGCAAACCCTAGTGCCGGAAAGTGAAAACTGCTAGGGGCTTCTGCACCGTGTTTCTCTTACGCCTCTTTCTTTCCTTTATCTCCTTCCTTGCTTGCTTTCTTGATGTTTGATGTTTGATTTTTGACAAATGTGTTAATGGTTCTCGCCTCGCATACCGTTGCGTTTAACCCGGGTTTTGTTTATTGCGAACATACCCCTAATATTTCTTCAGTCTCTCGTAATTTTCCAAAAAGTTTATATTTCTTACTCGAGACCAGAAATTGGATTTACAAAGACCAGACTTACTAATTTAAAAAATTGTTTA
>NC_027750.1:4751417-4754753 GCF_000695525.1 Brassica oleracea var. oleracea | reverse complement strand
GGAACAATGGCCAAAGCAACAAGGTGTAGAAACAAAACCCAATCAAGAGAAAAACAACAACAATAAGAACGTTCCAGCTATGAGGGAAGGTCTATGAGTTGTCATTGACAGCAACTGCTAACTAATCTTCGATCCAAACCAGCAGATACCAAAAAGAAAATCTCTCTCAGTCTGCAATAGGCCATTGGCTCCACATCCGGTACGGGTGTCCCTGTGAAAAATCAGCACACAAAAAAAAATAAAAAATCAATCACATGTCTGAAAAGAATACAAACATATTCTTGTTTTTTCTCTCGGAAAAAAAATCCATACCACAGCTGAGAACGTCTGAATATCTGGCTCCATTTGTGGAGCTTTGAAAACGATGAAGGCTCCTTTGTTATTCTCCTACAAAAAAAAAAAAAAAAACTCATGTGTGTTGAGACCAATGATTACTTGCATTGCATTAATAAGGTCTGAAGTTTAGTAAGTTACCCTGTCGCAGTAGTTAGGTGCTGAGAACACAGTGATGAGTTTACCATTATGGCTAATCTCATATCCTTTATCCTTAAGCTCGTGTGATCTGACCAAAAGATCTGCAAACCCCAAGTTAAACACCTAATCAAAAAGAGTCAAGAGTCAGAACCTAATAGATTAGGTTTACTTACCTAGATTGTTGTCTCTCAAAAATGACTCTGTGACATCTTCACCAAAAAAAATAATGCCTTCTCCTCTGGTGCTCCTGCTTCTTCCAGGGGAATCTTGTGGATCACTCCACAATAAGTCTCTCATAAGTCCTGAAAAGACAATAATAAAATGTCCTCAATCAGAATAGAATCACAATAAGCAACCGTAACAAAGTATATACCTCTTTTAGGAGGCTGGCAAAATCGGTGAATTGACTTGATATCACTGAGTGTGACCCCATCTCGGCTAAAGAGCCCGCCATGAAGAACAATGATTTTTCTGTTGAGAACGTGCGCTAGAGGAAGACAGCAGAATGTATCACTAAACATATCCATCACGGTCTCATTTAGCTTTGCCAGCACCTCCTTCTCAAACCCATGAACCTCGTTTAAACTCCTACTTTCATGGTTACCTCTCGCGAGGTGTATCCCTGCAGCATATTTCTCAATTGTCAAACAACAGATAATTAATGTAAAATATACTTAACCTGTATCAATTCATACTTACATAAAGGACATGCGCACTTGAGTGCAAACAGGGTGAGAATGGTTTCTACTGAAAAGGAACCCCTGTCAACAAAATCGCCATTGAACAGGAACTGTTTCTCTTGACAGGGAAAACCTTCTTTATCAAAAATATTACACAGGTCGTAGAACTGCAGGGAACATATTGACATTGAATTAACTTAAGGGAAAAAAGAACACATAATGGAAGGCAATGTATCTCACCTGCCCGTGGATATCTCCGCACACTATAACACACTGCCCATCGTCTACGTGAATATCTACAAGCGTCGGCAGAGACTCCAGAATGTGAGTGGTTTGCAAGAGAATCTGATTTACGTACCTGCAAAAAGAAAAACAAGAAGTATGAGTAGAGTATATCAAAGTGTATCAACTAAAAGTTCCTTGCATGGATATACCTTATATGTAAAGGTAGCTGCTTCTTGAATCCTTCAATCAATGCTTTAACAAAATCAAGATTAATTGTATCCCCATTCATCCTTGGTCCAATGTAGCTTTGTTCAACTTCTGAAAGAAAAAGAGAGAAAATTGACAAGAAGGCAATGATCTTTCAAAGGGACTATCAAATATAAAAAATGATCTTACCAATGGTTCTAAAGTCCACAGCGTGGGAGTGACCTCTCCAAAATACATCTTTTCTGAAGAGAAAGAAAATCCTGCAAAACAGCGTTCTACTTCCTTCCTCTGTGCCAGTAAACGCAAGATGATACACCCCTTTTCTTCTCTCCAAACAGTGAACGGAGCATGAGTAAGTTTTCGTCCAGAAATCAATAAGACCTGCTGAGATGAGTTTCTGTTGTCTTGCAGTGATAACAAAGGTAACACTCCTGGATCCTGCTTGATCATATGTAGAGCAAAGAGGGAGAAGATCCAGAGCAGCGTAGAATGTTGGTGCGTATGTTTGAGAAAATTGCTCCACAGCTGAAATGAAAATGCTAGAAAACCCTCTATGCTCATAGACTCTGAGATCCGCTTCTCTGTTCTTCTTCTTGAGCTTCTCAAGGAGATCTACATTTCCCACAAGAGCACAGGGGCAAATCATCTCAACACATACTTGCCGTTTGTCAAACCTTTCATACAAAGAAGGTTTGCACATCCATGGGTACATAACTGTCATGTGAAAGAAGAGAGAACATCAGGACAAGAAACACACAAAAAGCGAAATTTACAAAGTAAAAACGTAAACTGTGAAGAGGCTAAAGCGAACAGAGATGAAGAGGCTAAAGCGAACAGAGATGAAGAGATCTCTTTACCTTGTAAATGTGCTCCTCCCTCCACAGGCGCTGAGAGATATTTTGCCCCAACCTCCGTTGATCCTTGAGGATTGACACGTGATACAACCCACGGTTCCACATTGGCGCTTGAGCTTTCAACTCTCTTCCCTCTATGGCAATCCTTCTGCTCCTTCCAAGGCAAGTGAGCATGCCCTTCCTTTTCCATCTTAAAATCATCCCCTACACGCTCAGGCTTAGGACCTTGAATCTCCCTCTTCGTCTCACCGTATATCCCTCTCCCATCATTCCTAGAATAGCCTCCGGTATTACCTTTTCCGCTGTCATCCCCTGATCTCTCGAACTTAGCATCCCTCTCGCCCTTTGGACCATGAATCTCCCTCTTGGCCTCACCATGTATCTCTCTCCCATCACTCCTGTTATCTCTGCTCTCAGAAGAACCCGTCGCTGGGAGGGACGGAGACCAATACACGCCGTGAAGAGGAGAGCGTCTCTCTCCTCCATCTCTAGGCTCACTTATCGGACCCTTGACGGTTCTTGATTCAGAAACAGCAGCAGCAAGTGGTGGGTGGTGACGAACCGTGTGAAGGTGAGGATGAGATTGAGGTTGTTGTTGTTGATGGTGGTGGTGGTGAACCTGAGCCGGTGGTGGATGAGTAGTAACAGGAGGGGGATGAGTGGATTTAGGGTAAGAAGAAGATCCAGAATCCTCGTGGGGGTATTTGGCTGATGATGAAGAAGATGTATGAGTCACACCATCCTCTTCGTGAGATCTCTTCCGAACGCCACTCATCACTCTGCAATCCAACAAACCAATTTGCAAATTCAATGCTCCTACAGACAAAAATCGAACCTTTTTTGTTCGGAAACTTAACAGACACTCAAGAAAAAGACACAGACACGCCAAAAAAAAA
>NC_027750.1:4744812-4751317 GCF_000695525.1 Brassica oleracea var. oleracea | reverse complement strand
TCCACCTGTTTCCACCACCATTGTTTGTGCTATGTGAGCCTTATTAATTTTGAAATCAAATTCGTACTTCAAAGTTTGAGTCTTTGGGGTTTCTTATGTTAGTTAAGCTCATAAGTTGTCAAACTTTGATCTGCCTCAGGGAAGATAGCTGTGATTGGAGGATGTCGTGAATACACTGGAGCTCCTTACTTCGCCGCCATCTCAGCTCTCAAAATCGTCAGTAGTTTTCGTTTCTATCACCCATCAAAGCTAGAAGACTGATCTCTTCTTGTCTGGTAAAACTTTGTAGGGTGCTGATTTGTCTCATGTGTTCTGTACCAAAGACGCAGCTCCTGTTATTAAGAGCTATAGTCCTGAGCTTATTGTTCACCCTGTTCTTTGCTCCATCCAGTCCAAAATGTGTGCTACTTCTTTCAGTTGGTTTTGTTAGTTACAAAGCCAGTTTACATAATCTCTATTTTTTGTTATCTGGATTCAGTCAGTTCACTGAGGAAGAGAAAAGAAAAGTTCAGGATAAAGTGATAGGAGAGGTGGATAAATGGATGGAGAGATTTGATTGCCTTGTGATTGGTCCTGGTTTGGGAAGAGATCCATTCCTCCTGGTACAAGATTTCTCTCATCACATTTACGTAATTTGATTCTTCAATGCTCTGGTTTGTTGGCTTGACGACTCTGTATCTCCAGGAGTGTGTGAGTAAGATCATGCTTCTTGCCAAGAAGTTCAATGTTCCTTTTGTTGTAGATGGGGTAAGCAGAGTGATTTGGCTTCCTTCATATCTTGTGATTGTTTTTGTCTCTTCATTTGTTCTGTATGACGGTTCTGCAGGACGGGCTGTTTCTCGTAACGAATTCGATTGATCTTGTCAAGAGCTATCCGCTAGCTGTCTTGACTCCAAATGTAAACGAGTATAAGCGTCTGGTTCAGAAAGTGCTGAGTTGTGAAGTAGATGAAGAGAATGCTGGAGATCAGCTACGTGCTTTGGCTAAACAGTAAGTTACAAAACTCAGTTTTGCAAGCCTAGAAAGAAAAAAAGACTTGAAATATGAATATCTCAAGCACAAGATCTCATGATGATGATAATGTTAGACGCCTGTGCCATTCAGGATTGGTGGTGTAACGATTCTGAGGAAAGGGAAATCTGATCTTATAAGCAATGGGGAGATGGGTGAGTAGCTTCTCCTCTGTCTTTTCTTTCTGTTAGAAAACGTTGAGAATGTTAAATCAATGAGTATATATGTCTATTGTTGCAGTAAAATCAGTGAGTATATATGGTTCTCCAAGGTGATATTCTCTCTGGGGGGTGAGTTCACTATTCTTTGATCAAATACCATCAGATTACCCACGGTTTTATAGCCACTAATACTCGCCTACATGTATTTGATTTTTTCTCAGTGTTGCAGTGTTTTTGTCATGGGCGCGACAGCTTAAATCAGGTCTTGAAAGGTTAGATATCTTAAAAACTATTTTGTAGCTCAATCTTTTGTTGATTGAGCAAAGTGTTTTTGACACACTGAAATTTCCAGTCCATCGGAGAATCCAGCCATCTTGGGATGCATAGCTGCATCTGGCCTGCTGAGAAAGGCTGCAGCTCTGGCTTTTACAAAACATAAGAGATCAACTCTCACAAGCGACATTATTGAATGTTTAGGGGAGAGGTATGAGTTTCTTTCCCACTGAAACTACACATCAGAGAATCTACAATAGTTTTCATTTTCGGTTTCTTTCTACAGTTTGGAGGACATCTGCCCTGCATCTTAATCTGCAGAGCTGGTCTTGCCTTCTACTACATCTTCTTGTCTGTGAAAAAAACTTCAAAAGCTGTTCCTGTTTCTGTTCTTTTGTTTTTTTTTTTCCTCTGCACTGTTATTCTCAGTAATAAAAACCTTAATGTTGTGATTACCAAAGAAAGATTTACTCGGGATCCGTTCGGTTCTCAATATAACTTCTAATGAATACATGTTTGAGGGTGTAGATAGATTGATAGACAATTGATGAACAAGAGAAAAATAATCAAGAGAAGGTAGAATTTGGGAGTTTGAGACACAACTTATTGAAACGAAGACAGACACGGGCTGTACAGAGAGAGATGCAACACAACACACCATGATAGCTTAAACAACTCATAGAACACCTTGTTTCTCTCTACATGATTATTTTCATTTTGCTGTTGAAGAGTTTCAAGATTAAGAAAGATGGGTCTTGAATTTTTTTTCCCCGTTCTCCATTCTCAGTCTGCAAGAACTGTTGCTCCTTCCACCTGTTTCCACAACCATTGTTTGTGTTATGAGCCTTTGTTAAATGTTTCGGGAGAGAAAACTAGATATGGTTTGTTCTTGAAGAATCAATCACCTTGAAGGTGGCTCCCCAAATTTCTTCCTCTTTAGCTGGAATGGCGGTGATCTTGTTCTTAGGGTTCTCAAAGCTCCTTAGTCCACCTACCGCAGTCGAGTAGAAACAGCCTGCAACACATGCAAAGCCCAACCATTCATTAATTATTCCCAATCTAGCCTGAAAAAAATCTTGAACGTATAAGTGAAGAAAAAAAGATGAAGAAAACCAACCTTGAGGGAAAGAAGCAAGAGACTTGCCACAAGCACCTTTCAGCAACTCAACATCATCAGCAAATGCCACATACCCATCAGCTGTTATCCCCCAATACAATGGAACCTTACCTTCCTGGTCCTACACCAAATCAAAACCGACTTTTTAACCTCCTAGTTCAATCTACCACCTCACAGTCATAAAAGGGTTTTTAAGAAGAACTTACAGAAGCTACAAAGAGTGTGGAGGTTGATTTATCGAAGACCACAAAGGCGAAGTCGCCACTTAGGTGAGCCACAACATGGTTGGCAGGGTAAGGAGCTCTGTCACGGAGAGTCTTGTAAGCCTCAATGACCAAAAGAACGTCATTTGCATTCTTTGCAAGCCCGTATTGCTGCTTCAAGCTTCCTAAGTTGTCAAGTGAGCCTTGGAACAGGCAGAATATCTCATCCTTAGCCCCAAATGACCTGCATCAGTTCAAACAAAACAAAACAAAAAAAAACATCTTAAGACGAGTCTCTATATATTTCAGTAAAAAAACAAGTCTATATCTATAGTTACAAAGTCCAAAAATAAGTTAGTTTTAGATCTCTAGAGGAGCAAAATAAAGGTTTCAGGATTAAACGGTTTAGCTTAAACCCCATTTGAAGAAAAGTATTGTAAATGCCTGGTAATTGCTTAAGTTTCAAATGAAGAATAGTCATCAAAACGATGAGAGTCAGCAAGGGTTTTTTAAATAGACATGCAGATCATGGACGTAATGGGTAATAATGATATTTGGCAAGAGCTAAATATACCTATATTCATGGAATAATGGTTATAGCTTTATAGGGTTTGATGGACCAATCAATGCTGCCTTTGTAGATTGGTCATACCGCGATTTTGGAATATAACCTTTTTTACCCACATAGTGTCTAATTGGTCATGTGACATGTCATTGAGAAAATTGAAATCATGTAGTGATTGTACTACACCATAACCATTGGTCCATTAATTATGATCTCGTGTAGACGTCTCTGTCTGAACACGGACCAAGTTTTGTACAATTTCAATTTAATGGTTTAACTATTCTCTACCACAATCTTGATCTTCTTAAATTTTGTTCTTGAAATATTTTGATTTTTCGTGTGCTATTTTTCTCGATTAGAAGTGGAGTCTCGGCGACATGAGCCACTTGACTGTGAGTCATGAGAAGCTTGTGAATCATCTTTGACGACCAACACAACTTCTAAGACATGTCCTTCCTTGTAAAGTTGTTACACCGTCACCGACAAATTCAACTACCAAATAAAATTATTTGGATAATCTTTCAATCTATATTTTTAATAGGTTCATGAATATAACATGTAATAAGTTATTTTCAAAAAAAAAAAAACTTGGATCATAAACTGGAATCATTTTATAACTTTAGTATTCATCCATCCAATAAGGATCGATACATATTTCTCGAATTATATAATATTTTATAGAAAAAAATGTTTGGACTTTGCTCTTTCATTATTGATAGGGTCCACACACCACACCACAAATACATCACCCTAAGTTCAGTGGAGTGCCTAATCCTAGAAGAATAACTTCATTATAAAAATCGGAATCTAGTTTAAAATTATATCTAAAACTAAATTATCTCTACAACTTAATTTAGTTTTATGAATTTTTTTTCACAAATTCCTTCTCTTCTATCTAACCTCTTCTATGTAACTTTTTAGATAAAGAAAATCGGACAAAATAGTGTCCGCTTGGTTGATCCATGCAATTGGACCCTACGTTGTATTTTTTTGTTTTTTTTTGGTAATCCGTTGTATTTTTCTTGTTATGTTTAAAGAAGATGATTAACCTTAATGTTCAGAGCTAATTTTCAGTTTTAACAAAAGATGAAAACAAGAAAATAGTCGGCGATATTACAAAAAAAAAAAAAAAAAAAAAAAAAAAAAAAAAAAAAGAAAAAAAAAATCGGCGACTCACCTCGGACGCAGAGGACTCTCTTTGTGGTGGTTGTACGCAAGTTGCGCATAGTAAATACTCGTTAGGTATATGTAGACTTGTGTACAAATATACCCTTTTGAAAATGCTTAATTTGTAACCCTAGATAATATTTTGTCTGTCCGAGATCTTTTATCTCAAATTCTCCTTTTAAATAATCTGATGTTTTTTTTATTTTTTTTTGTGTTCCAATAATGTTAAGATCATCAATGTACACCGTGATTATCACAAATCCGGATGTTGTTTTCTTTATGAAAACACAAGGGCATATAGGATCATTTGTGTATCCTTCTATTGTTAAAATGGGTGATATTGATGACGTTTGGGTATATTTGTACACCAGTCTACATATACCGAACGAGTATTGAAACGCTTTAACATGGATAAAGCAACTCCTCTTAGCACCCCGATGGTCGTTAGATCACTTAATGTTAAAAATGATCCGTTTCGACCATCTGACGAAAATGAAGAAATACTCAGTCCTGAAACTCCATATTTAAGTGCAATTGGAGCCCTTATGTATCTTGCAAATTGTACTCGACCTGACATATCTTTTGCCATCAATCTTTTAGCGAGATTCAGTTCATCTCCTACACGAAGACATTGGAATGAAATTAAACATGTCTTTCGTTACCTTCAATGAACAATTGATTTAGGTTTGTTTTATCCTAAAAATTTGAAAGGTCAAATGATTGGTTTTGCAGATGCAGGTTATTTGTCAGATCCACACAAAGCTCGATCCCAAACATGATACGTTTTTACAATTGGAGGCACCACCATATCTTGGCGTTCTCAGAAGCAGACACTTGTTGCTACTTCTTCAAATCACGCTGAGATCATTGCACTCCATGAAGCAAGTAGAGAATGTGTATGGCTAAGATCAATAAGCCGATACATCTGTTCAAGCAGTGGGATTGACGAAAATACGGAGCCAACTATTCTATATGAAGATAACGCGGCATGTGTTGCTCAAACGAAGGAAAGATATATCAAAAGCGATATAACCAAACATATACCTCCGAAGTTCTTCTCATACACTCAAGAGCTCGAGAAGAATAAAGAGATTGAATTAAGATATGTTCGATCATGCGACAATGCAGCCGACCTCTTCACAAAATCACTCCCTACCTCGATATTCAGAAAACACATCCATAACATTGGAATGCGTCATCAGAAGGATCTATGACTGCTTATTCGAGGGGGAGCTTACGTGGTTGTACTTTTTTTACCTTACTATGGTTTTTCCCATTGGGATTTACGAGAAAGGTTTTTAACGAGGCAACAAAGACGTTAAACGAGAGTGGATAGTGACACCGGTCCCCAAGGGGGAGTGTTATGAAAGACAGCTAAGAAAGCCAGCAGCCAGCCGTTTATGTTGAAAAATATAAAAGATGTCTTTTTATAACACGTTATCAGCACGATCACTCTGCGATTCGGTAAAATTTATTTGTATCATTTATACCCTGTTATAATGGTCGGTATACCGCCTCTACTATTATTTATATCATGTTATAATGACTAGAATACCGCCTATATTATTTATTAGCAATTTAATTAATTTATTTGTCGGCCGAGCCGCTTTATACTCTATTTATTGTTAATTGGTCGGCCGAGCCGCCGTATAATTTATTTATTACTCTGCATTGATTGGCTGAGCCGTCGCATGATTTGTTGTCATAACATAAATATTCCATTGCCACAATTTCTACATTTATTAATTTTTAAGAAATTTTATAGATTTGATTAACTGTTTAATACGATATTTTCGGATTGATTTTTGGTACACCCGATTTAACCCCAACGGTCACAAAGAAAAAATTTCAAAATTTTTCTTTTTTTCCAACGGTCATGAACAGTGATTTTCATCTATAAATACAATTTATTTTCACTTCATTTTCTCATCCAAAACATTTCATCTTCTCTCAAATATTTTCAAATCGCTCTCCTCCGATTTTTTCATTTCAAGAAAGATGATTCGCG
>NC_027750.1:4737561-4744634 GCF_000695525.1 Brassica oleracea var. oleracea | reverse complement strand
CTTTAGAAATACAAATGGCAAAAATCGAGAGACTTCAGTTTCCGGCCTTGGAAGTAACTGAGGCGAACTACACAGCATAGGTTACAAACATGGAGCTTCATCTAGATTCTGAGAAAATACTCGAAAGATAACCAAAAGAAAATTACTCTCCCCCATGCACTCGATGAGTGGAAAAATCTACGATTTCAAGATTTTGAAAAGGTGGAAACGTACAATTCCGCTATATTGAGGATAGCGGCGCAATTAGATTATTGCGGTAAGCCTGTGTCGGAAGCAGAAATGCTCGAGAAAACTTACCAAACGTTCCACAAAAATCATTATGTTCTACAAGAACAATATAGTAATTGTGGGTATACGAGGTTCTCTAAACTCGCTGTGGCGCTGATAATAGCGGAGAGAAATATTGAACTCCTCGTTAAAAACCACAATGCCTGACGTTGTTTTCTATATATACGAACGTTTTCGTTCGTTGTAACTCGCCCCCTGAGGAGTTCATTATTTCTCTCCGCTATTATAAGCGTCACAGCGAGTTCAGAGAACCTCATATACACACAATTTCTATATTGTTCTTGTAGAACATAATGATTTTTATGGAACGTTTGGTAAGTTTTCTCGAGCATTTCTGCTTCCGACACAGGCTTACCGCAATAATCTAATTGCGCCGCTATCCTCAATATAGCGGAATTGTACGTTTCCACCTTTTCAAAATCTTGAAATCGTAGATTTTTCCACTCATCGAGTGCATGGGGGAGAGTAATTTTCTTTTGGTTATCAAACCTCTCCTTCAGAGCTTTCCAAAGATCTAAGGGATCTTTGGTTCTCGCATAATCATGCGTAAGATTTTCATCTAGATGCCTTCTCAGAAATATCACAGCCCTAGCCTTTTCATGAGAGGTTGATATATTGCTTTCCTTTATTGTTTCGAGTATTTTATCAGAATCTTGATGAAGCTCCATGTTTGTAATCCATGCCGTGTAGTTCGCCCCAGTTACTTCCAAGGCCGGAAACTGAAGTTTCTCGATTTTTGCCATTTGTATTTCTAAGCACATAAATAAAAATTATTAGAATATTATTAATATTAAAAGGAACCGTTTACATTAATCATGCAAGCAATTACAAGGAGAGACAATGTAAAGAAAAATAAACCGATATCCATTTTAAATTCACTCGGAGTAAATTCTCCAACGAATAAACCATAAATAGAAACACAAATAAAAATTTCACATCAAATCAAAAAACCGCGAATCATCTTTCTTGAAATGAAAAAATCGGAGGAGAGCGATTTGAAAATATTTGAGAGAAGAAGAAATGTTTTGGATGAGAAAATGGAGTGAAAATGAGTTGCATTTATGGATGAAAATCACTGTTCATGACCGTTGGAAAAAGAGAAAAATTTTGAAATTTTTTTTTGTGACCGTTGGGGTTAAATCGGGTGTACCAAAAAATCAATCCGAAAATATCGTATTAAACAGTTAATCAAATCTATAAAATTTCATAAAAATTAATAAATGTAAAAATTGTGGCAATGGAATATTTATGTTATGACAACAAATCATGCGACGGCTCAGCCGGTCAATGCAGAGTAATAAATAAATTATACGGCGGCTCGGCCGACCAATTAACAATAAATAGAATATAAGGCGGCTCGGCCGACCAATAAATTAATTAAATTACTAATTAATAATATAGGTGGTATTCTGGCCATTATAACATGATATAAATAATAGTAGATGCGGTATACCGACCACAGAGTGATCGTGCTGATAACGTGTTATGAAATAACTTATAATTTATAGTATCGTGAAATTTAAATAAGAGTAGAATTTAATACTGGAGAACGATCGTGCTGATAACGTGTTATAAAATAACTTATAATTTTATAGTATTGAGAAATTTAAATAAAATTTTATACCCGCAGAGATGGGATAACACTGATATATGATAAATAACGAAAGATAAAGATTACTATAGAGAGAGAAGAGAGATGTCAGAGGGCGAGTTACGACGTATATATAGAAAAGAAATTTACTGTGCAAATAATGCAGCGGTCCCACATCTTTTATATTTTCAACACTTTCGGCCCTTTTCTTTCTGACTTTCGTAACATCTACAACTTAATTTAGTTTTATGAATTTTTTTTCACAAATTCCTTCTCTTCTATCTAACCTCTTCTATGTAACTTTTTAGATAAAGAAAATCGGACAAAATAGTGTCCGCTTGGTTGATCCATGCAATTGGACCCTACGTTGTATTTTTTTGTTTTTTTTTGGTAATCCGTTGTATTTTTCTTGTTATGTTTAAAGAAGATGATTAACCTTAATGTTCAGAGCTAATTTTCAGTTTTAACAAAAGATGAAAACAAGAAAATAGTCGGCGATATTACAAAAAAAAAAAAAAAAAAAAAAAAAAAAAAAAAAAAAGAAAAAAAAAATCGGCGACTCACCTCGGACGCAGAGGACTCTCTTTGTGGTGGCTGTACGCAAGCTGCACATAGTCTCCGACTTGTACGGACACGGAGGATGTGTTTTTCTCGACGAACTTGTTGACTAGAGCCGCTCCTGTTGTCTTCGGCGACGGAGTTCGGCTGCCGGCGGCCACCAGCTCTTCCGGCAACGATACTATAGCTACACTAAATATTCCCAACATTTTCTCTCTTCTCTGATATTAAAAAATTAGAACCTCAATATCCACAAGAAAAGAGAAAAAACTAGTCTACTAGAAAATTAAAACTTTGAGTTACTTCTCTGTTAGATATCGGACGACATGAAGGTTCGATGACAAAAGCGAGAGATGTCGCTGATTAATATAGGAGGAATGATGAAGGATATCATGGGCAATTTCGTCATTTAAAGATGATCTGAATCTTCTATTGGTTCTTTGTTTTTTTTTTAAGTTTCTTACATCGAAATTACGTCAATAATACGTAGGGTCCTACACAAAGGAGATAGGATCATTCTCGAGCGTTAGATTCTAGTTTTCTGTGGGACCAAAACTTGCCATTTGTCGTCTCTTGTCTTTTTTTTTCAAATAGACAAACAACTATGTAGTTAACTGAAAATTTACTCCAATAATAAAGGGAGAATTGGCGAAGTAACACTAATGGGAGAAGAATTGAGAAACTAACCAAAGGAAAATCTGACAGTGCGGATGTGACAAGTTAGAGCAGTTTTGGACCCTTTTCTCCTTTGGTAGCGCGTATGCGTGAGAGTAGCTCACACAGTTATTTGCATTCTGTCCATACTGACCCCTACAAATGTACACCTATTTACTCTGCTCAGTCAAATCGGTAACCTAACACTTACATCAGTAATTAATTGAACTACGTTTCCCGCTTAAAACTTTGTGTGGCTATTAACACAGATATTTTTCATTTAAGGCATATATTCTATTCTGCAAGTTCAGCATAGAAGAGTTTCAGAAACATGGCAGCAGATGCAGACAACGGAGCACTTAATACGGAAACAAATGAAGTTGAGGTAAATCGATAACTTTCACCATAGTTTGCATTAAATGGATCTGATGGGAATCGGGTAGGGTTGTATATGTTGGTGTGCTTATATAAGTGAGAATAGCTTAGATCTGGTGGGGATGGTTTTGAAGCTTTCTGTACTACTCCATACAATAATAATAGAAAAGTATGAATCTAACATATTTTTCTTTTACGCGTCAACAGATATTTCCACAGGACAAGGTTCGCATTCTAACGGGTCAATGGGTCCGCGAACTCGATGGTCGCTGGATATTTGACCAGAAGTTTGAAGCAGATCATATGTGGATCCAACTCAAATCTGGACTCCCATTTGAGGAGTTGGTTGACATGGTGAAGACACGGGTGGGTATGGAAACAAAAAACACTTCGGTGAAATTATCTTATCAATACCCCGCATGGCTTGAGATTGACGACGGAGATGGCTCAACCCCTCAGTTCATAAGCGATGACTATGAAGTTGAACAATTCATTCAAATGCGGAGGAAAATTGAAGAGGTGAACTTGTGTGTCTCCATAGCACAAGTTGTAGATGTTGTCGGAACACAGGGAAAACCTGACGGCGGAGACGATCAGCATGGGACACCAGGCGGTTGTGAGGATCCCATAGAAGAGGGTGGCGTAGGGTCATATTCAGAGGACGCATGGCACGATTTCGCAATGTCTGATACCCCACTCACATGCCCCCCACTAAAAGAAACGGTCGGAACAATGACTATAGAGGAACCGGGTAATACTATTCCATATTACCGTGGCGGAATAACAATACGCGAACCTTCAATAATACGTCTTCAAAGTCCTCGTCTGCGCGACACCAATAAGGGGAAGGGTATAGCCGTCGACCAAAGAGGGGACATAGATTGTGATGAAGATGATTGTGAGGTCCCAGGGAGGGCTACTCGACGAAGCCCAGCATGGGAACACGAAGAGAGCAGTCGTAACGTACGACGACAACTTTTCCCCCCACATGTTCCTGAAGAGAACAATGAACAGCACGGGGTCTCATCTGAAGAGACAGAGCCTGAAACCCTACCGCAAGAGCTCCCAGTTGAGCAATACAACATTTGGAATCGATTCCAAGATGCATTATTTGAAATGTTGAACGACATAACGGGTGAGCCAGCTCTGTTTGGTCGCGATGCTCCCCCCGTCATTGATACCATCGGTCGAGATGGTACGTACTATACTATTTCTTATATATGGAATAGTTTGGTCACTACGATATGCAAGGATTGATCAAGTCTGATGAGTCTTAACATAGGCTTATGTGTTTATTTCGCAGGCGTTGATGGTGCGTTAGAAGATGTGCGCTACGAAGGGGATGGTATATTCGTAGGACGAGTCTTCAAGTCTAAGAGTGATTGCAAAATTAAAATTGCAATTTATGCAATAAACCGCAAATTTCACTTCCGCACCCGAAGATCAACGCCAAAATTTATGGTCCTCGTTTGTGTTGCCGAAGAATGTCCTTGGAGGGTATATGCGGTGAAGCTGGATGGGTCAGGAAATTTCCAAATACGCCAAGCAACATTAAAGCATTGTTGTACGGTTGATGCAAGAAGGAACTATCACCGGCTCGCTACAACGCAAGTTATTGGTGAACTGATGCAGTCACGTTATGTGGGCATTAAGAAAGGTCCAACTCCAGATGGTATCAGGAAAATGTTACTTGATGAGTACCATGTAAACGTGTCATATTGGAAAGCATGGAGGGCCAGGGAAGTTGCGATGGAAGGTTCCCTCGGGTCAATGGCTGGAAGTTACGCTCTCTTGCCTGCATATATGGGTCTACTTCAAACAACCAACCCAGGAACAATTTGTATTCTGGAGAACACCGAGTTGGATGTTGGTGGTATCATGTTTAAGTACGCCTTCATAGCGTATGGTGCATCAGTTGCAGGGTACCAATACATGCGGAAAGTCATTATGATTGACGGAACAAGTCTTAAAGGGCGATATGGAGGTTGCCTACTATCTGCATGTGCCCAAGATGCAAATTTTCAAATATTCCCTCTTGCCTTTGGAGTGGTCGATAGTGAAAATGATTCTGCATGGGAGTGGTTTCTCCAAAAGCTTAGCACCTTTGTCGTGGATTCCGCAGAAGTGGTTTTTATATCAGACCGCCATGGAAGCATTTACACGGGATTGAAAAAGGTTATTTACCAAAATTTGTTTACTATACGTTATGTATATAGTATATAGAATAGGCCTGTAACATAAGGTTTTTCAGGTTTACCCGACTGCACATCATGCAGCGTGCACTGTCCATCTATGGAGGAACATAAAAGCTCGGTTCAAATCCAAACGTCTTGCAGGAATGATGGGCGCTGCTGCTCGAGCGTTTACAATCTCTGAGTTTAACAAGAGGTTTATTGAAATTCAGAAGGTCCATCCTGGGTGTGCTGCATATCTTGTGGATATAGGTTGGCCGTCATAATGTTTATATATTATAGTAAACTATACTATGTCGTGGTCAGAAATAGTATAGTAATATTTGTTTTCATCTTACTTACTAGGTTTCACGCACTGGACCCGCGCACATTTCAGTGGTGTTCGGTACAACATAATGGATTCCAATATTGCGGAGTCCTGGAACGCAGTTCTTAAAGAAGCAAGAGAATTCCCACTTATCTCAATGTTCGAATACATTCGAACAACGGTGATGACTTGGTTTGCTATCCGGCGCCAGAAGGCTGGACGCCAAGCAGGGACATTGACACCAAAGGTTAGGAAGATGGTGGAAGCAAACTTTGAAGCCTCTACCTGCCTTTCTGTGCGCCCAATTAACGAGATGGAGTTTCAAGTTCAAGCCACTGAAGGGTCGTGTTACATGGTTAACCTTCTAGGCGGAACTTGCACATGCAACGAGTTCCAGGAATTAAGGATCCCATGCAAACATGCTATTGCTGCTGCTGGAAGAGCTAACATCCCAACTGATTCAATGGTTGCAACGGCCTATAATGCAGAGACTTGGACCCGTGGGTTTGAGGAAAGTATTTACCCTGTCCCAGCTGTGGGTGCTATCGAAATAGGGGGTTCAATGACTGGAAAGTTGTTACCGCCAGCTATGAGGAGGCCACCTGGCCGTCCAAGAAAGCTAAGGATTATGTCACAGGGAGAGGATAAGGTAAAACCATAAGTACTTTTGATAGACTATACTAGTACTTGTGTATAGTATAGCAAACTGATACCGAAAATCATGATGTTTTGTTAGCGTTCTGGAAATCGTCAAGGGCGTCGCTGCAGACGTTGTAGGAGGGAAGGCCACAACAAGGCCTCCTGTCGCACCGCCATCTAAAGAAGCAGCATAGTACTGGGCAAATGAAGGTGGTCAAGGAAGTATGTTTTTGTGACCGGGCCTAAATAATGTAAGCAGTCATCTGAAAAGGATGGCGTGCATGGTTTGCAGTCAACTTTTATGGTGAACATGTGTTGAATATGTTCGTATATAACAACAGTTGTTGTATACGCTCTTATTTACGACTATACCATGTAGTTAGGCTGGCAGCAGTAGTAAATAGTATGGAACTGCTGGTGTTGATATGGTTGCCCTTATGTAAACCTTCATCTTTTGTTGTGATATAAA
>NC_027750.1:4722873-4736791 GCF_000695525.1 Brassica oleracea var. oleracea | reverse complement strand
GGAAACTATACTACACAACTACTATATCATAGTCACAACCCCAAACATACGGATACCGTATTTTACCAGACCAATTTACTAACAATTACAAACAGCAAACAATCGGTCACATAACAACTCCATAACAATTTCCTTACTATAACACATAGTATAGAGTAAATTAGTTACTACACCATAAGCTTACATGATTCACAAGAACCACTCCATGGACGACATTACAGTACTAGTGCATGTCCAGATCCAACAAACATGAACTTATAGAAACGGTTTACAAAACATTCCACACCAACTGACCAAAATTTAAACAAAAAGTTCCCCTGTTCTGTAACCAAAACCTTATTTAGAAAGTAACTCACCTTCTTAGTCGGTGATTTCACGATGCAGCTGTGTCCAGTACTTGTTTGTGTCGCGCCCGTTCAGTCACTGCTGCCCTGTATTGTTGCGTTCGTCGTTCTCCAACACGTACCCACTTCACCAGCACCTCAGTGGTCGAGTTACAGTTTACAAAAGGCCATTGTTGATTATGCAACCCTCTGCTTTTATTTCTGTCGCTGAATTTAAACCCTAAAAATTTACCTCTTTCACTCCCGTTTTTTTTCTCTCCTTTTGTCTTTTTGTTTTCTCTAGAACATCATAGGTCTGCTACGTTTCCTATTCAATGCGCGTGGGGTAAATTGGTTCAAGGGTATTTTCGTCAAGCTGCTGCTGTAATATATATTATATCCTAGCCATGTATTTCTTATGGTTAGTCGGTGAATTTTAATTTTTTTTTTGGTTATTAGATGCAAAAACTCATAAAAATTCTTACAGTAGAATAAAAACAATTATATCTGGCGTGAAATTACTGAAATCAAAATCAAGCCCGTCGGGTCAAAAAAAAGAAAAAAAAAACAAGAGAGAGGAGAGAGAGAAGCGATTCTCCCCTTTGTCTCTCCCCACATAACCCTAAAAACCTAGATCTGCCGCCGCGCTCCTCCATCTCCGGTGACCAGAAGCTCCTCTGGCTCTGGTCGCCACATCCTGTTACTAGAGCCACCAAGCCTTTTTCCCTTAGCTTCTCCTTCTTGCTAGCAGTCCTTCTTGTTTGGTGTTCTGGAGTTTCGCCGAGAGCAAACTAACCGGAGTTTCATTAGTATGTGGCTCCCCTAGAGCACCAACGAGGAGTGGCTCTGTCGGAGTGTCTAAGGAGCCTTCGTTTCAGCCCTGATTTACCAATTGTAGCAGATCTGGGTCAGATCTGATCTTGCATCTACCGAAGAAGTTGGACGAGCGTCGCTGCCTCCTCTACCCTTCTCGGTCTTGGCTTGTACCCATGCAGCTTTGACGGGCTCGTCTCAAGGTATCTTTGAGCTTCTCCCCTCCGTTTCGGAGAAACCAGCGGTGTGAAGGCTAACCACTCGGAGGACCTCTGTTATTAGTTCAATCGACGATATCCATGGTGTTTTAACGGTGTCTTCTCACAGCTTCTCTTTTCGCTCCTGTCATTGGCTCTTGGGTCTTGAGGACAACCCTTTGCGGTCTGATGCATATTGCAAGAAGATGGAGTTGTCGATCTACTGCTGTCTCACCTGTTTTTAAAGAGATTCATTCTCTTTCTATGCTTCAGTCCCCTCGCTTTTAGCTCCGATGAATCTCCCTGAGTATTCCTTGATGTTTCTGCCCTATGTTTGTGTTGCGTGGCCGGAAGAGGAGTCAAATTACCGCCTGCGCTTGACCAGTTCTGTTCTTCAAAGTAAGCGGTGTCATGTCGGATCAACTCAGTCTGTTTTTTAGTTCGAGATAGCTTTGGTTTGCTTATGCGACGTCCTCCTCTACTGGTGTTCCGGAGCCGTTGCCTGTCGCCCCCGTTGAAGCCGTGTGGAGCCACACTCCGGTGAGGTTTCGTGTGAGCTCCTTTAGCTATTCACTTGGTATCTTTGTTTATCAAGGATTCAAGTAGCGCTTGAAGTGGGACAAATTGTTGTCTTTTGCTCTGTTTTTTGTTAGCTCTAAGTTCACCATTATTGGTACTTTTGGAGTTAATTTCTAGTGTTTCTTAGGGACTTTTTTTAAACTTTTTTGCAGTCTCTAGGAGCAGATTGGCTTTTTAAGCAGAATCTGGTTCAATTCATATTGTAACTATACCTTCGTTTCTTTGGAATGACATTACAATTTAACAAAAAAAAAAAGAAAAATCAAGCCCGTCAGCCAAAAGACTCAAAGTACCCAAAACAAAGGCTTCTAACTTTAGCCCACATGTCATAATTGGGCCAACCCGATTCGACTCGGCGTTTACAAACGCGATTCCATCTGTTTATTCCGTTTACCTTACATCTGCTGGTTTTTGTGAATCTTCAATCTTGTAATGCTAAAAAACTACGATAAATTATTTATGCAGTACAGCAGTAGAGTGTAAGAATCTTATTCATTGCTACTCCTATGAATGTTCAATGATAACTCTGTACGTGCTCGTGGGGTTGAGCCTTGGAGGAGAGTTTTGGACATGGTTAAAGTCGATGTGGGCATGGAAAAATACTACATATCCATACATAGGTTATGGCCCTAACTCCATCCTACTTGCTGGCTCCTTCGCCTCTACATCTTGTTTCATCCTTCTCAAGCCTATCCTCTACGGCGAATTTATGTATAATCACAACCAACAAACCATATTAGTGTAAATGAGCAGAGTTGCTTACAGTAACTCATGTAAGAAAACGGTACCTTATGACAAACACACAACAAACAAAGAGCGCAAAACTGACAATATCTACAAAGTCAAACAAGATGTTTTTACTACAAAGCTTCTTGTCGGAAGGAATCTAAACTAGAGCGTGTCCTTTCTCCAAACCCCATCACCGAGTTACCCAAATCAAAGTCCAACACAAAGCCTTCTAACTGCAACCCACCCATTGTAATCGGACTGACCCGGTTCGACCCGCCGTCTACAATTCCCAAGCATTGGACCCCACCACCAACATCCACCAGCAGATTCTCCCCCTGAATCCTCCACCTCACCATCTCGCTCTGCAACGCCAGATCAACCGCCGGAAAATCCGAAGAAGACGTGCTCGTGAAGCAGAGACCAAACGGTGCCACGGGAGCCACCGATTTAGCGTTGCTCGCAGCAGCTTTAACGTAAGCATCCGCGAAAACCGCGTAGAGCGAGCTCTCCATCGTCGTGTAAGGGACCAACGTGCTTAGCTCTGCGGATAACGTGCCGTTCACGGCGAGCATGAACCCGTTGACTCTGATCGATTTCACGTTGATTAAGTAACCGCCGCTCGAGGTTGTTGACAGTGGCGTGTAGACCAACGATCTAGCTGCAGCCGCTCCGAACACATCCTCCACCGAACGCGTTGACACGACGCCGTTCGACGGCGAGAGATAAACAGTTAAACGACGGGGTTCGTTAGTTTCCGCGGCGAGTTGGGAAGGGAGAGAGATTTGGGCCTTGGAAAGGCCCATTACTCCTTGGGCTCCACTAGGGAGTCCACGTAACAGCAACGGAGGAGCGCAGGCGAAGAGAAGATCAACCGTTCCCTGAGAAGCAACAGATCCATATGATAAGACGTCTGTTGCGAGCTCTCCTCTCGCCGTAATCCCAACGACGCCGTTTCGGACAAGCAACTCGCAATCACCGTTTTGGTCTCCGCGCGATGAAACTCTGTCGTTCCCAGCTTTGGCTTTCAGACAGCCGCTTGAGCTTCCTGAGATCAGACTTCGCGACGTGGAGATATGTCCGGAGGTGCAATCGAACCATAGAAGCGTACCGGATAGATCAACGACGAGGTTAACCGGCTCATACGAGTCGCCAAGGCGAATCTCTGCGACGTATTGACCTGTTGATAGGTCTCGAGTAACAGGGAAAACGACACCGTTGACCGAACCAGAGATCTGTGATTTGGTAATGAGTAGAACGGAGAGGAAGGAGAAGACGAAGAGATTCAGACAAGAAGTAGAAGATGCCATTACAAGTGTGGTTGATTGAGTGAAGGGAAGGAGATGGATCAGGACGGTTTAAAAGGATAAGGTTCTTGTTTGAGAGAGAGAGAAGAGAAATGAGACGCGGTGGGGCGACGCCGGTTCAAGGATTGTTTTAAGGTAAGTGCTGAGTAGACTGCGTGTCGTTTCGGGAATTGTGGGGACTTTTTCTTCTGGTCAATGTTTTATCCATTTATTAGGAAAAAAGGTAGCCACACTAGAGGAGGTTTGGTATGTGCGACGGTAGTATTTTAATGCGTCGAGATATTTTGATTTTGTTAATTCTTTTGGGAATATCCTTAATCGTGGTAGAGTTTATGCGCCAGTTGGAGTTGTTTGGTACTTTGCTAATTCTCCACGTGACAAATAATTCATTTGAATATACAAAATTACAAAAGTTAGATTAAGCTTAGTTTATTATATACGGGCCTACTGAAAAATCTATATGGTTACGGCCCAATAGATTTTGGATCCTTTGCGACTCTATGTAGTATATAGTAGTGACTAGTGACATTTCAAAACTACATAAGACAATAATAATTTTATGAGTTGATTACACTAACACACACTTTTTGAATTTGTATTACACCTAGAGACACTTCTAACATGTGACACACTTTGTTGTGGGTCAGCAACATATTGTAGACAATTTTGCCCTTAATGGAAAGGATAGTTGTGGATGAGTGATTTGTGGACGAGTGATGTGTGGTTGGGTGATTTGTGGACGGGTGATGTGTGGATGAGTGATGAGTAATGTGTGGATACGTGATGTTAATGTGTTTATAGTACATACGTGGACAAACTCTCTATTTTGATTCTATAAAACTATACAACAATACGTGGACATAGACTCATGTTACTAAATTATACCATAAAACGTGGATACGGAATCTGTTATCTCCAATACAAACACTTGGCTTCTTCAACTCAATTGATAAATTATCTGCAGTTAAACTTCAATCAAGATGAGAAAGAGATGATATTGTGAGTATGAGCAGAGAGAAAAATCGAAGAAGCGTTTACCTTTTCTCGGAGAGTAATAGATCTTGCATGTCAGAGATTTCTGATCTAAGGAATTTGAGCTTTGTCATGATGTGGATGGATGTAATTTTGATTAGAATTGAATTTAGATCCCGAGATGATGAATGAAATCGAATGAATATTGTCCATGTCCACAACTAGTTTATAATTTTGTTAAGATGTTCATGTCCACAACTAATTTATAATTATGTTATCCACGCTTTCGTGTCCACGTCCACATTATATTTACACATTAATATATATAATTATATTTGAACATGGATCTTAAAAGATAAGAGAATTTTATATATAGTTTATTATGACAATTATTTTTGTTTAATATATTTTAGAACTTGAGATAAAAGTAAATAAATACATAAAGTAGAATAAGAAAAATAATAAAATGAAATAAGAAGAGGAGAGATATTCTCTTTAGTTTAGGATCATAAGAGTCTTTTTAACAAAAGAAAGTGTGTCTCAAGTGATAAGTGTCTTGTAGTGCAAATTGAATGTGAGAAATTGCCTCTACATGTAAAAAATTCTAATTTTATTAATCTATGTTCTTATACAAAAACCAAGAATCGAGAGTATGTGCATTAACAGCTGATCTTTCTGCCCAGTGAACCTATGTTCTGTAGTTTGTAAGTTAATGATGATAAGATTATTGTACAAAGTAATCTTAATCTAACCAGCAGCTTCTTTCATGGCTCTCTGATTTTCATGGTCCTGATGTGATTGAGAGTCTATCTTTATCAAGAGCGGCTCATTTAAATCAGCCGGAACATCAGCCACATCGTTCAGCTCAGGTGAGGCTGCAACCGCTCCGTTCATGTCCCCTCCGTGTTCTGCTAAAGCTTTTCTTAGAGCGTTCTGCGCCACCTTAGTAACACACACCATTAATATCACTGCAAAGAAGAAAAGATGAAAGAAAGAAACATAAATATCTGCAGGTTTCATAAAGATTATATCATAGTGAAAATGATCTGTCCAACTAACCGGATACTACAAGGCTCAGAATCAAGGATGCCTGCAAATTGCCAAAGACCGGTCAGAAAAGAGATTGAAAAAGAAGGTGATAATGTACTTTTAAGTTAAACTTGTGCGGATCTTACCCAGTGACCGAAAGATAACTCGCTCCACTTGTGAGTCACATCAGAAAGGTCTTTTAGAGTTGTTCCAACATACACCAACGCAAGCGTTATTGGCTGCCAAATTAACAATGCATCAAACCTGTATTCTTGCTCTCACAATTTAACATTTATCATGGAGAGAAGTGGATTAGGTGAAGATTACCATCATTCCTAACCAAGAAGAAAGCAAGTATGGTCCCAGCGTAATTGGAGTTACAGATAAGAGGTAGTTCAACATGCTGAATGGGAGAAGAGGAGCAAGCCGGAGCAACAAGCAAATCTATATTCAGTTTTGCATTATTCATAAGTTTCAAAAGTCAGCAGTAAAAAAATGATTAAAACTTGCATTGGTTGTTCTCACCTTGAAACCGGATTTCTCAATAGCGAGAGCCACTGATTGAAACTGAGGATAGTCCTTGAGTTTTGCAACTACAAATGGTTTTCCAATCTGCATAAGAACATTCATCATGTAAGCAAAACAAAGAGATAGCATATGTCTGCAAATCTTCTAATCACATAAGAAGTTTAAGACACTTACCGTACGGCCTAGAAGAAATGCTGCTCCAGAGCCAAGTGTAGCTCCCACCGAGTCCGCCACGAAACCAATTGGCAGCCCAAAGAGGTAGCCACCACCGATCTGAATATCATAGCTTCAACCAAATAAGACTTCTCACACACGAAAGAGTGGATAACAGCATCCGTAGTATACTTACTACACACAAAAGAATCAGGATGTGATGTGTATACCGTTAGAACAGAGGCAGGAACAGCCAGAACTGTTAGAGGAATGTAGGCGACAGCTCTACACACATATTACAAAAGAAAGACAAGTTCAGTAACTAGGTAAAAAGGCCTCCTAACTCTTATGTTTCCTCAATTTCTAGAAAGTTTTGTTTCCCAAAACCATGGTTAAACATAGATAAAGCTACGTCTGTTGATGAGCTCACAGCTACAATTCACTCCAGAACATAATTAGTATCATAACAAGAAGGAGAAACACTTACAGGGCAAGAGGTCCCCAAGGCCCTAGATCTTGTTCAACCCATAACAAAAAATCCCTCAAAAGCTGAAACACACACACAAAGAGAGAGAGAGACAGTAAGTTTCAGATCATAACTAGCTAATCCTACAAAATCACTAGTTCAAATTAAACAAATTCAAAAGAAAATATATCAATCTGAATAGTTTCACACATAAACACAACTTTCTCATAAACCATATGCCAAGAGTTAATATTTTCCTTTCACATGATCAGAAAGACGATGGAAAAAGCTCAAAACTTTATTGCTGTGAAACCTCAAATGAGACAATTCGACCCCACATTCACCAGAAACTCTAACGAAAAGGAAATGAATTTCGAGAAAACAACAAAGACCCATCACATAAAGCCACAACTGAAACCCCAATTTGGCAATTTACGGACCTGCTCGACGGGGAGGAAATAGAAAGCTAAGACAATTGCAGCTACAAGGATCAGAAGAACGGAGATCCGGAGAGCAGATCCCCACGTCAACGCCATTTACGGCGACCCTAAATCGATTGTGGTTGTCTCTGCCAAGCAAAAACAAAAACTAGATCTTCAAGGGTGGAGAGATTTGTCTCTTTCGCTTGCCTGGAGATTTATCTAATCAGAACAATTGAAAATGACAAGAATTTAATGTGGAACGGAGGTTTGTTGAAGGATGATTATTTCAATTGTTGATTTGGTTTGAAGACTTCCCAATTCCCATCTTTACCGTGAGCTTTTTTACATATGAACACTCTGAGCCGTCCTTTAATATATTTTCATAAATATCTTAATCTTTAGGGATCATATCTTAATACAATATTTGTTTGATTTTATCTTTTTCTACATTTGATGTTAATATTTATTGAGATGTTTAAGTAAAAACTATACAATTTAACTTTCACGGTTAGGCTTGACTACTAAACCGGTTACATACATGAAACAATACTTAAACCAACAATCCATAAAAAAGAGAACAACACACAGGAATGTCTGTTTTCAGCATCAATCGGTGAGGTGAAAAGTTTGATACCAATTAATGGACTTGTACCGTTGAGTGATAGCTCTCTGATCAAAACCAGCCATTGACGATTATATGGAGAAGACAAGAAACAATTTTGTATAAAGACAAGATAAAGCAACAAAAGAATCTGGGGATTATATAACAAGGACAACTTTTTTAACGATCCAAGATGAAAGAGAAATGACTATGAATCAGCTAAGAAGTTGAGTTAATTCATCGAGATTGAAATTTGTATAATTTTCATCCAAATAAATGAAAAGAAGGAAAAAAAGAAGATTTAGCTCCAAGGATCATCCCAACCACTGGGTCCTTCTCTTTTGACAAAACTCATAATGGCTTGAACAGCTTCATGAACTCTATTGGAGAGCGAGTGGTTCCCATGCTCTACCTCCACTTTCTCTGCTCCTCCCATTGCTTTACTCAACCTGCAATCACACAGATCCAATCAATCCTCTTGATTTGTTTATTCTTGTGCAATCATTTCTATACCATTTTGATAACATGTAATCACATAAATCAAATCAAATCCTTTTGATTTGTTTATTCATGTGCAATCATTTTCTACATTATTTTGGTCAAAAGTTTGTGTCTAAAGGACACTCTGTATATACTTATTTTAACTCAAGACTCTTAACATATGAACACAATGGAAACAATCTTGTCTTCCTACTGTCACTTTAGTTTAAGGCCTTACCTATTAACCAGAGCTTTTTTGTCGACATAATCCGGTACATACTCATCACCCATGGAGAAAATCACCTGTGTCCAACAACGGACATGGAGAATATAAGAAGCTAATCAGATCCCAATGGCTTCATCTAGAAACAAAATGTTCACCGGGACTGGAAATGAATCAATGATTGTGATGTTTAGTTTAGTTTTTACCTGACAAGGTGTGTTAGCCATGTGACCAAGTCTGGTTTTCAACTGATCATCACTAAGGTCAGAACTAAACATATCGTCGTCTCCCATGTAAGCGCAGAGGGAGTGGTATCTGCAGGAAGCAAACAAAAGATTGATTTTTGTATCCTCAAAACACAAGTTTTTTTTTTATTTTTTCCAAGGCTGTGATTATAATACAATGAAATAGATACTTACCTATAGGCAGAGATTGGAGCACTAGGATCAGCTTCTCTAGGCATTAGCTCCTCTGCTCGGCCTTCTTTTATCATGTTTGCAGCCAAGTCTATCATAGCTGGTGTTTCAGGAAGTGTTGCTTTGTACTCTCTATCGCTGACTGGGGCCTAAGGAAAGACAATGCAATATGCAATATGATCAGCTCTACATTAAAGTAAAAAACAAAATGATATAACAACACTAGACAAGATTCAGCTCAAGTCTTTTCACATACGATTACGAGCAGCTTTAAGAGAAGAAGGGAAAAATACAAGTCGAAGAATCTAGAACTGGCACCTGCAAAATTGCAGCCCGGACGGCTCGGGAGCATGCAGCATTTGTTCCCATATAATACACAATGTCCTGTTTCAAAGGACGTGAAGAAAAAAGTCTCTGTCATAACTTTTCTTTCAGAACCGTGGCCAAAAGTGTTTGAGGGCTTAACCAATCAATCACCTGGCAGCCAGTGCTATGACCAAGCAGAACAACGCCTTCAGAGTTCTCTTTGTTGATGAGATAGCTTATAAGTTGGTCGATCTCTTGTGCATCCTTCATCAAAAGGAACAAATAAACCGAAGAAATTCATAGTTTTAGTCCAGAGTCTTATCAATATCATATGAAATCTAAATCAATTGACCAAAAAAAAAAAACACTCTTTACTTGTTTCAAGCTGGAAGTGCCGAATCCAGAATAAGAAGATGACATGAGTAGTTGAACAAGTGACCATTTCTCTTTGTCCAAAGCAATTGCAAGTGGTTCCAAGTAACTGAAAAAAAAAAAACAATTTGTGAATGTTTCATTAATCAATATACATTGGAAAATAAAAGCTAGATTCGCCTAAAAGGCAACCATCATCTAGAATCAGCGGGAAAAAAAAACACTGCACAATCTATGCGAGAAAAAGATAGAGATTAAGGGCAAAGGGAGAAGCCACATACTCAGTAGCTAAAAGCCCATCGGTTAATCCACCGATAAATATCACTTGTTGCTTATACTCCCCAGTCTTAAAAGCCACCTGAAGGCGATACATGTGGTAAAAAGACAAGCAAGCTGTTAAATTTGATCATAAACATCCACAAACAAGAATCTACAGGTTTGTGCAAGAAACCATTCCGAAAGGGACGATATTTATTAAATTTGATCATCTGCTGCTTTGAGTAGTCAACTAAAATCATCTCACATAGCTTGAAACATTGACTTAAATCACCTTAAAAATGATCAATTGATCATGATCAGGAAACCAATTGATGAAAGGCAGCAAAGAAGCTTGAGATGAAAAAAGTCGTCTCCTTTTGACTCAAAAGCAAACGCAATTAACAAAACTGAACCTGAATTGATCTGGGACCGTATTTGAACAAAACTCCGCGAAATTGGTTCTTCCCTTTGATGGGTCCACCGTAATCCCCGCTTCCGATTCCCGTCGCGGACGCGCTTTTCGATAGCTTCGCGGGGTTGGGTTTGTCGCCGCGGCCGCGAACGATTCCGGAGAACCAGGACGTGGTCGACGAAGCGGCCGCCGGAGAAGACGAAGACTTCGGTGTCGACGCGGCCGCAGCAGCGGAAGAGGAGGAGGACATGGAGAGAGACATTCCTCGGCTTCGCAGAGACCGTGCGGCGGTTTATCAGATTCGTTTCGAATTCGAGACGACTGAGAAATGGAATTTCAGCGAATGAAATCACGCGCCAACACCCGCGTTACTGGGAGGATCCAAAAAAACAACGATGGAGAGCCTAACGACTAATATTAATGGGCCGAAAAATAGGCCCAAACTAAACAAGCGAAGTACAAAAGAAACTGAAGTTTTGGTCATTAGCTCTCTCTAAGGGTTTGATTCTCGCCGGCGACGACGAACTTTGACGGAGATGGCACTGTCTCACATTACCTCACTCTCAACTCTACAGTCTCCGTTCCACAAACTTCAATTCGTCGGAGTATCTCAAAATCGGGGAGAACTTATAATCCCGACGGAGAAAAATTCAAGATATCATTTGGTTTCGTTATGTCATACGGCGAGAAGAAATCGGCGGACCATCAGCTGCGTCGCCGGAGAAGTATCTTCAACTCCCTCTACTACTATCTCGTCGATATTCGTGAAGGGTATATTCGATTTGATTCGTCCTTTTATGAACTCTGTTCACCATATGCCTAGGTTTTATCAGAGATTGAATCTGTTATCTCTTCAAGTGCAATTTACAGGGCTTGCGGATTCAGTGACTGAAGGGCGTTTGAAGAAGGTCTTCTCGCAGTTTGGACAAGTTAGCCATGGTGAACCTCTCTCTCCCACGCGTTGAATATAGTTATTATGTTGCCTTGTTAAACAGTTGCTAATTGCTAGGCTAATAGGATTGAGTTAGGGAGGTTTTTGGTAGAATTTGAACCTCTTTATTAGCTTTTGCAAATCTTAAGCTAGAGAAACAAATGAGGGAATCCTGACTAGGTCCTGACTTTGAGCTAATGAGAAACTATTGATTTGCCAAAAAAAAGGGGTTTCAAAACTTATCTTCTTTAGATAGAGAAACAAATGAGGGAATCCTGAATTGCTACTATTTATAACTCTCTCATTCAACATTTGGAACCTACCTGCATATGTAGCATGAATAGCAATAAGAATATCGTTAGGTCAGCTTGGTTAGAAGAATCAGTCTGGAAGCTAGCACGTTCTTATTTACGTACCTTTTCTCTTGGCAGTAAAAATCATTGTGAACGAAAGAACTCGGCAGTCTCTAGGATATGGCTATGTCTGGTTTAACAAAAAAGAGGATGCACAGTTGGCTGTTGAAGCTATGAACGGAAAGGTATAAAAGGCTTCTTTGAATTCTATATAACATGTGTATTTTCTTCCATGCGTCAGTTAGATCTCCAAGATCATTTTGACAAAAGTTTTTTTAGCTTGATTCCGGATTGATTTTCATTCTTGAACACGTATAGGAATATAACATGACATTGTTGTTGATATCGTTTTTTTGGTTTAGTTCTTTGATGGCAGGTTTATACTTGTTAAATTCGGCCAGCCTGGATTGTCCCGTCGCCGGAGACCAAATTCCGATTTTCTTTTTGTAAATAAATAAATGATCTTACTATATTTTCTGTTGTGAGCGAATGTAATAAAAACTCGGATTCTAAAGGAGGAACCCATTTATTAAATGTCCCATAGAACAGGCTTTGGTACCGACTTATCGATAATTGACAATTGCTAGTAAAAATGCCCGTTGGCTAGTGAATTTGTAGTGGTCAGAGAGGCGATCGAACTAGTGATGTTGAGTGTCTCCTGCCTTCAGTGCCTCAGTGGTGTTGTGTGATTTATTGTTCTGACCCCTTCTTAGGCATTTAGTGGGCTTATTATTGTATGGGCCTCAGTAGATACTTAATTAGCGATCCAGATATTTTATTAAAGCAGAAAAGAACTAATCATTAGAAGTTAAAAAGAAAAGGAAATATAATTATCACGCCATTTGGTATTTTATGATGCAGGTCATGTGATGCTCATGGACTGAAGCATTTCCACTGCGCATGGGACGGATCGGGTATCCGGGTAATTTTAAGGTATCCGGATTTTTATCCGGCGGATCCATAATTTTACTATTCTTATCTGGGTCTTGGGTTTTCGGATATCCGGGTGTCGGATATCCGGATGTCAGATATCCTTCTAAAAATTGTAATATCCGACGGATATCCGGATCCGGATTTGGATCCTTAAAATAAATAAAAAATAATATTAATATAAATAAAATATTAACAATAATTGAAAAATTAAAAAAATATATAATGTTTTTAATTATTTTTATGTATAATATTACAAAATTTATATAAAATTTATATATACTATTATAAAAATAAAATATATTAAATAAAATTAATTTTTATATATAGAAATTATTATTTTTGAAATAGTTATTAATAAAACTTACGGATCCGGATATCCGGACTAAAAAATTAAAATATCCGGATCCGGATCTGACTTTGACGGATCCAAAATTTTTTTATCCGGATCTGGATTAGACCTCTCCAGATATCCGATTTTCGGATCGGATCCGTATCGATTCTCGGATCGAATCCGGATCTCGGATAAAAATCTCAGGCCTAGTTTCAACGGATTTTCTCGTGGCCCTTCGTTCTCCCTAGGGGTGTTCAATCCGAATATCGGTTCGGTTTAGGTTCGGTTTTTTTCGGTTTTCCGTATTTCGGTTAGTAAAATATAACTACCATTCTAAATCCATATTTACTTCGGTTCGGTTCGGTTTATATACCGTCGGTTTTCGGTTTATTCGGTTTTATACAAAAAGCATAATTATTTAGTTTGAGATCATATTATATGAATTTTAGAGTCATATTGTCAACACAGTCATTTATTAAAAATATATTACATGTTCAAATAAATGAACAAAAAAAGTAAAAATGCTTCTACCATCAAATAAAATAATCAAATCTATAACTAAAATCAAAGCTTCAAATTTTGAAAATAAAAATATGAAACAAAACATAAACATGAAAGAAAAGTTTTTCCACTCTTCCATATTTAGTGTTCATTAAAGTCATGTTTTTTCAATCGAACACGAAACTCTGTTTGTTTACAGATAAGAAAAAAGTTGTGAAAATTTTTCATTAATTATTGTCCATCAAATTTATAATCTTCATATTAATTTAGTGAAGACTAAAATAAA
>NC_027750.1:4710778-4718564 GCF_000695525.1 Brassica oleracea var. oleracea | reverse complement strand
TTTTTTCGGTTTTCGGTATTTCGGTTAGTAAAATATAACTACCATTCTAAATCCATATTTACTTCGGTTCGGTTCGGTTTATATACCGTCGGTTTTCGGTTTATTCGGTTTTATACCAAAAAACATAATTATTTAGTTTGAGATCATATTATATGAATTTTAGAGTCATATTGTCAACACAGTCATTTATTAAAAATATATTACATGTTCAAATAAATGAACAAAAAAAGTAAAAATGCTTCTACCATCAAATAAAATAATCAAATCTATAACTAAAATCAAAGCTTCAAATTTTGAAAATAAAAATATGAAACAAAACATAAACATGAAAGAAAAGTTTTTCCACTCTTCCATATTTAGTGTTCATTAAAGTCATGTTTTTTCAATCGAACACGAAACTCTGTTTGTTTACAGATAAGAAAAAAGTTGTGAAAATTTTTCATTAATTATTGTCCATCAAATTTATAATCTTCATATTAATTTAGTGAAGACTAAAATAAAGTGAAAAGATCAAAAGAAGACTTAGAAAATAAGATGTCTGAATTGCGATGTATTGTTATTTAATTATAGTTCAAGTGTTTTACAAATTAAGCTTCTTTATTACTATAAAATTATGGTAATAGTTATTAACACAAATTTAACTTATGTAACAAATAGATTTTCATGTATTGTTATAAAATAGATACATATTTACATGTTTCTACTTTTAATCGGTTTTGTTCGGTTTAATCGGTTATATACCAAACCATATCCAAATCCTACGATTTTTATAAAATTATATCCATTCGGTTTATATGGTATGTACCAAAACAAAACCATATTGTCTATTTCGGTTCGGTTCGGTTCGGTGCGGTTTGGTTTTACCATATTGAACAGCCCTGGTTCTCCCTTTGGTTTCTTTTGAGTTTCCAATAGTATTTTATTGTGAAAATGAACGTTTATTTAATTCAGTATTCTACCATCTAATAATTATTTGGTTAAAATGAAGTTTTAATATGTATTTGACTTTGATGTGAGCAGAAAAATCAAAACAAGAATTTAGAAAAGCAAAAAGAGAAGTAGAAATACAAAATGCTTGAAATGAAACTAAAGTAGTTGTTGCGTATACAAATTTTATAAGTATTCTCTTTTTTGTCAACGAACATTTTAATATCCGTTATAGATGTTCTGTTTATCCATCATATTCCCATTTTTTATAAATAAATTGATGGTTTTTGAAACATATGTTTTCGTTCATTAAACATGTTTGAAATTTTTGTTTCCCTTTAATTATAGTGAGAAATTCATGGTAAAATCTACATCATTTATATCATTAGATGACTTAATATCAATATGAAATTAAAGAAGCCTATAAAGTTTTTTAAAAAGGATTATACTTCCGAATAATTAAATGGAACACAAAACAATAGTTTATACAAAAGTAAAAATATAGACTATTATATCCGTCTTTTGGACATTATCCAAAGCCGCGAGTAACCAAAAACGTGAGGGTAAATAGGATAGGACTTTTCATAGTAGTATAATCAGACTCCGCTTATCTGCTTTTTTTCAATTACCACATAGAGAAATCACATCAGTAATACTAATACTACATAAGTACATATACATGCTCTGTTCTGTTCTCAAAAATACCCATCGACCTTTTCTTCTTCTTACTTACTTCTGATCCATCGATTTGATCCACAAACTTTCCTCTCCTTTGGTCTTCGCAAGTGTTCTGATTTGTTTCAATCTCCCTTCTGAGCTTTACTAAATCTTCACTGAAGCAAACTCTGTGATCTCAATCCCTTTCCATCTCTCCGCGTTAGCCTTGATTCAAAGCTCACTACTTTGGACTCAGAAGTGATTCATATGCTCTGTAGCTGAAGATGCATCCTGACCAACGCAAAAAGGTCTTACCTTTCTTTCTCTTCTTTTTGTCAGTTTTGTCACACTATGTTCCTTCTTTGGTCTGTCTCTCTTACAAAACCTTTTACTGACATTGCGTTATTCAGTCATCGGTCGAATCAGACTTCTTCACTGAATACGGAGAAGGCACCAGATACAGAATCGAGGAAGTGATCGGCAAAGGCAGCTACGGCCTCGTCTGCTCGGCTTACGACACCCACACGGGAGAGAAAGTCGCCATCAAGAAGATCAACGACATCTTCGAGCACGTCTCCGACGCCACGCGCATCCTCCGCGAGATCAAACTCCTCAGGTTCCTGCAGCATCCGGACATCGTCGAGATCAAACACATCTTGCTCCCACCTTCGAGGAGAGAGTTCAAAGACATTTACGTTGTTTTCGAGCTCATGGAGTCTGATCTTCACCAGGTTATCAAGGCGAATGATGACTTGACTCCTGAGCATTACCAGTTTTTTCTTTATCAGCTTCTCCGTGGACTCAAGTATATACACACAGGTTTGAGCTAGTAAACGTTTCAATAAGTGTGGGGATGATGATCTTTGTTGTTAAGCTGAGTTTTTTTTTATCAGCTAATGTCTTTCATAGGGACCTGAAACCGAAAAACATATTGGCTAATGCTGATTGTAAACTCAAGATCTGTGATTTTGGGCTTGCGAGAGTGGCATTCAATGATACACCAACTGCTATATTCTGGACTGTGAGTAGTAATCCAGTGGTTACCTTTAAAAAATTACTCTTTATTTAGTATGTAACACATTTGCTTTATGACCACAGGACTATGTAGCTACTAGATGGTACCGTGCTCCGGAACTGTGTGGATCATTTTTCTCTAAGGTGACCATGATTTTGTTTCATCACATGTTAACTGTAATTGTCTTAGAAATGTTTTTAAATAGAGTTCTTTGCTTATGTTCAGTATACACCGGCGATAGATATATGGAGCATAGGGTGTATCTTTGCAGAGCTCTTAACAGGGAAGCCTCTTTTCCCCGGGAAAAATGTGGTTCATCAATTGGATCTGATGACTGATATGTTGGGAACTCCATCTGCGGAAGCTATTGGAAGGGTCAGTGTCTTTTACCACAATGATTAGCGCCGCTGCATTGTTAGTTTTTCTTGGCTGAACTGCTTGTACTGAATGTGACAGGTGAGGAACGAGAAAGCTCGGAGATACTTAAGCAGCATGAGGAAGAAGAAGCCTATTTCTTTTTCACATAAGTTCCCACATGCTGATCCTCTCGCTCTTCGTCTTCTAGAGAAGATGTTGTCTTTTGAACCCAAGGACAGGCCTACATCTGAAGAGGTGCTTCACACATTACATTCCTTTTGTATTCAATTAAAATTTATGGTTTTATGTGTGACTTCACAGGCACTTGCGGATCCATACTTCAAGAATTTAGCTAAGGTTGAAAGAGAGCCCTCTTGTCAACCCGTCACAAAGTTGGAATTCGAGTTTGAGAGGCGGAGGATCACAAAAGAGGACGTGCGAGAGCTCATTTATAGAGAGTCTCTTGAGTATCACCCAAAGATGCTGAAAGAATACCTGGATGGATCAGAGCCAACGAACTTTATGTATCCTAGGTACTTACTTACCTGCTTCATCAATATACTCCTGTTTTACTCGTCCATGATCTTTAAAGATATGCATTGTTCATCCCGCAGTGCGGTGGAGCATTTCAAGAAACAGTTTGCATACCTTGAGGAACACTACAAGAATGGTACTTCTCACAACCCTCCAGAGAGACAGCAGCACGCATCGTTACCTAGGTATGGTTCACTTTCTGTTAACATTTTGGGATTCTTTAGAGACAGTACAGTGAGTCTATGCTCTTATGTTCTGCAGGGCTTGCGTTTTGTACTCTGATAACAATCATGCAGCGGCTGCACAACAGAGTTCAGTGGAAGTCACTGATGGACTCTCCAAGTGTAGCATCAGAGATACAGAGCGACCGCGTGGTTCAGACAGGAGAGTTCCTGTTAACGTCCCTCAAACAATCCAAGGTCTCATGCGCTCTCTCTGTTTGATATAGTTTTGATGCAAGAACTTCTTTGGTTTCTGAAAATTTTACCTTGTTGTAATGAAGCAGGTGCTGCAGTAGCTAGGCCTGGAAAAGTAGTTGGATCAGTGTTACGCTATAACAACTGCGGAGCAGCTACAGGAGTCGAAGCTCTTGAACAACAACAGCGTAGGATGGTCAGAAATCCAGCTGGTGCGGCTCAGTATCCGAAGAGAACTCCTCAACCTTGCAAAAGCAACAGAGGAGATGAAGACTCCGAAGGTTCAAGCAGGTTAAAACAAAACCCTCAGTATATACCGCAGAAAGTGGGTGGACGGCAAGATACTGCAACGAGTCGCTGGTACTAAGATGATGTTTTGGGGCTAGCAGAAGCTTTACTACATAACGTCTTAGGGAGAGACATGGCTTAAGAAGGGTAAGAAGCAAGATCCTGCCATGTTCTTTGTCTTTATAAAATTGTTTTGTTTTCTTATTGTATCACTCACTATATTCCCTCAAAGAATTAATGTCAGATAAACACAAGGATTAGTAACCAAATTTCATTGGATATTTGATCTTAATACAAAGATTGAAAAGGATTCATTGTACTTGCTGGATCAGATAGTTTCAGATCAGCCATTATCTTTAACAGTGATTATACAATGCACAATTCTGTTTAATGCAACCGTTGCTTCACTCTTCTTCCATTGGAATCACAACCATCAGCAAATATATCTTTTGGATGTCCCGGTGCAGTTACAGAGTGTTCCCTAAGCCTCGCCAAATACTTCAATAGCTCAGTTAGTAGAGATGGACAGCTCCTTTTTAGATAATCAAACCCATCCGTTTGCATCACAGCTGATAAAAAAAAAAAGAGAGGGAAAATAACATGAGCAGAGAGCTGACTTGGAACTATTTCACAGTAAAGAGCATGAGCCTCTTTTTTTTTTTACCTTTCAAATTCTCTGGCGACGCCACGAATTTGAGACAGACTGCTTTTAGCTGGAAACAGTGGTGCTGCTCCGCTAGGGCCAAGGTGGTTGCAACCGTGTTTACGGTGATTCCTTCACAAAGTTTTGACTCGCAGATAGCTTTAAGCCGCTCAAGAGCATACCGGTCTGCCGCTGCAAGCAGATGCTGAGCCACAAGAGTAGAAGCCGATTTGGAATCTGTGCCTATTAACTCTTGCATATCAGGCAATTCGTCCCAGTAGATAAAATGAAGCAAAACCTGCACAAGAGCAATAACACAAAACAGGGAAACAAGGAGTTTGTGTCAGAGCATACCAGTGACAATAAAACTACCATGAGTTAGGATCTGAACCTAAAGCAAAGACTAATAGCCCTAGAAGCAACTTATAGGACCTGACATTACATCACAAAACCTATCATGGCAGTCAAGTGTTCATGAAAATTTTGAAACTCTAAACCCACCACCCAATCTCACTAATGTGCCAAATAATCAATTTGTTCATTAATCTAAACCACATAGATACGTCTGGTGGGAATAAGAGCAAAAGACATTCATGCAACCAACCAGGAAGAGAAGCGGAAAGAAAGAACCTTATCCCGGGTAAGTAAACTCAACAGGAGTAGCGCCCCAGGAGAAGATCCCGGATGGTACATTCTTGAACAGAACATCCTGTATGACACCACAATCACTCACCCGGAAAAAAAAAAGGCAACAAACCAAGAAATCTATCTATTCCTATAAGACCTGTAGATATCTAATCTACTTACACATTCCCAGACTGAAACATAAATCCCAGAAAGAGAATCAAAGAGCGGACCTTGAAAATGGGGGCCTCCACGTCTTCTATCTCTATACGGTCGGTGTCTCTGTCTCTTAACGGTCCAAAGAGCTGCGCCCTGAAAACTGGAGAACGCGTTGCAAGAACAAGTTTGTGAGCAGAGAAAGTTTCTCCATCGACTTCAAAAGTAACATCACAGCCTTTCCCACTTTCCAAAAGACTCCCCAACTGTTGGCCCAAGTTAGAAACTGGTACACTGATATTGTAGTCCCTCGGTCCCTCGGTGCAAGACTTCACCACACCGACACGGCACCGAACCAAGAGACTATTGTCCTTGAGATAGTCTGATGTCTCTAGACTATCCCTCCTGAAAAACCTCTTGTATCCCCTAAACCAAACAAGATACATTACTAACATTGAAACAACACAAACATGGAATCACTCAAAAACGTGTTTTTTTTTATTGCAAGATTGAAACATTACAGGACCAGAGAGAAGAGAAGTTACTCACCACATGCTTCCACGATACTTAAGAGCATAGGGTCCGCTCTCGAGCGCTCTTCCAAAATGGCTATGAACCTTATGCTTCTCATTGCCACTCTGATCAACAAGCGTGAGCTCGAACAAAGCCCTCACATCGGCTCCTTCGCTCGCCAAGGCAATGAACAGAGAAACGTGAGAGGAGTTATCCTCCGGACTCTTTCCGTCTGGGTAGAAGTAGACAGCCCACGAGTGACCGCCGACGGTGAAGGTATCGGAGGCGACGTATTTGCCGACTCCGACGCCTTTGGTGAGAGAGTAGCCGCTGATCTTGAATTCGTGGAAGCCGTTGACGGTTTCCGTGAGGGAGGTCGACACAGTGAGAGGTTTTGTCGCGGATTTGGAGACCTCACCGCAAACCCTAGTTGTGTTCATCAACGAGACGGGATCGTGAAATCGATGATGGGTCGGTTTGAAATCGAAAGAGATCTTCGATTGTAGAGGAAAGTCAAAGGCTTTGAATCCGAATCGGGGAGATTCCAGATTCAGGAGAGTAATCAAGGTCGATAATTTCGGAAACAGAGATGGGTTTTTGAAAGAGATTACAGAGAGACGAGACCGGGGAGGGATAATCGGCGAGAATCTCCGGTAGAGATGGAGGCGAATTGATCGACGGCGTCGGTGGAAACGAGAAGGACAGGGGAAGAGTATGAAGGAAGGTGATGATATAATTATGAGGTTTTGATGCAAGTTATTAGGAACAAGGTTGGCCAGTTACTATATATATAATTCAAAATCATTATGATGTGCAAGTAAAGAGAAGGAAAAAAAATATAAATGCGAGTAATTTAGGAAGCTTGCTAATTCACACCTCTTGGGTCTTATTGGGCTGTTTGAATTAATTATTATTTTTGTTTGTATCCACACTTGACAAGTTGACATCGAAGAACGTCAAAGACGACCCATGGAGAAGTCTACGAGTGGATTTGCTTAGTCCCTATAAATTCGTCAACCACTAGATCATGTGTAGCTTATGCACATGTTTAATATTTGATTTAATGTCATGCAAGAAGAAAGAACAAAAATGTGCATTTGTGATGTTTATGCAGTATATTATCTTATATATTAAAGCAGAAGTCACAACTTTGATTCATGTGTAATATTTTAAATAATAGACCCTCACTAAAAATCAGTTATCATTCATTTATTACTAATAATATGGCTTAATAATATATCACTAGGTTAAGATCCGCGCCCTGCGCGGGATCAACATTATATACATAAATTAAATATTTTTACATATTATAAAATAATAAATATATATTAAATAATTATAAATTAGTAACTATTAAAAATATAATTAAATTGGTGCGAACATATAAATCAATTGTATTAATCCAATTTTTTTTTTATCTGATAGGATATGTTATTAAATTTAAATGATACTAACATAGATAATATATTTTAGTATATTTTTAATATTAATGTCTATTAAATGATGATTTCTACTCATATAGTTTTTTGATCATTTGTATTTATAGAAAAAATTTTAAATTACTGATAACAAAATTTTCATTGTGGGATTAATAGTTTTAGTAATTTATAATTTAAAAAAAATAAGTTGTCAATGATCGTTCAAAACTTTTATCAA
>NC_027750.1:4660715-4710638 GCF_000695525.1 Brassica oleracea var. oleracea | reverse complement strand
ATGGATCATAAAATTTGAATGTGAGACTTTTAACAGTTTTAGTAATTTATAGCCGTTTGTAAAAATTCAAAATATAACATATACATAAAAATCTAAATTTTTATTATATGGTTATTGTGGTTGTTTAATTTATTTAATAGCTTAAAATTAAACAAATATGATAGAAGATACACTATTTTTTTATCAAATCTTTATTATTCAAAATCATTAATTGCCATATATACTTTAGCCACATTAGGCAATTCCGTAAATTTTATTTAAGGAAATAATAAAATACATTAATGATGAATTTATTGTTAGTTTAATAAAAAGCTTATTATATAATTAGATAGACCAACATATTTCTCTAATGATTTTAAGAATCATTCTAGTGATGACATGTGGCTACAAAATGAAGTTGTAATGCTTCTCAAATAATATATAGGGGATTCCTAATATAACATCTACTCCTATAAAACCGGATTGGTTAACAAACCCACATTTGATTCCTTAATAAATTATACATAGTGGTAATGTAAACCATCGTATACTTGCAAATACTGATCTGATTTAACTAATTTAACCAATGTATATATAATGGTTGTATAAACATAAACCATTATAACCAGTTCATAGACTAATACATTTTCACATTGTTCTAGAGTTCTGGTATGTTAATATACATGAGTTCTGGTATGTTAATATACATGCCGTTCATGTATTAAACAAAACCAACTCGTATCAACGACATTTGTAGACAGACCATACAGTCGGTTCGTTGTTAATAACTCGACCATTTCACCTAAAATGATCCATAAAACCTCTGTTTTAGATTGTTGTAGTCACTTACACATTATTTATACATGCTCAAGTGATGATTCGAGTTCGGTTATTTGAACCTGTTCACCTGAAAAGAACTATCAAACCGGTCTTATCATATCAACATCGAGCATTTAAACCAATATATGGTGTCCTTCTATTTTATTCAAATAATTGTTTATCTTTAGAACCAATATAACAAGATTTTTCAAAACCAAGATTCTGTTGCAACAATAATATATATATATTCCTTATATCGAAACAACTAATTTACACAGTATCATATTACTTGAACGTTTAAAAAAGGATATTCTAAACATAATGATCGAATTATAACTTGCCGTCGACTCCTCATGTGTGTTTCCTAAATTTTTGCTATGAAATAGCGAAACAACTAAGAAGAATATCCTCTAATATATAATAACCATAATAACTTATTCAAAATTTTCTACAAGTAATATATATGACTTGTGACATGAAGCTAAAAGTTCATTTTTAACGATATAAATCTATGAAGCTGAAAGTTTATTTTTCTTTAAACTTTATAAATTTGTGAAATGTTACAATATATTTGAAGATGACAATAAAACAATATTTTATCAATCTTTATATATATAGTTAGGATTTCAATAATGAAATAATAATCCAAAAAAATATATATAGAAAAATATACAAATACATGTGAAAGTTTGAAACCATCTATTCAATAAAAAAAAATATACCGTAAATTTTTTATGTTTTAAAAATTGATAAACACACTTCGTATATATTATAACATATATCCATTTAGAATTGAAAACAAAATATTTATATAAAAATAAATGGAAACAAAAACGTTGCGCGGATCGAGATCTAGTTTAATTTATTATTGGTTAGAAGTGAACCTTGTTTTTTTTTCCTCGTTAGTTTCCCCGGAAACGTTTCATTCCTGACAGATTTTCCCGGGAGAAGTTTCAGTCTGACAGGTGTATTCGTCATTTTGTAGTATTTTTTTCTTCTTCTTCTTCCTCTGTGAAGAAGACAGCAAAATAAGGTTGGGATTTGATTCGTTGGCCAAAGTGAAAGACAAAGTAAGGAACTTAAAACATTGATTGCAGCTGAAGAAAGTTTTATTCCTATAAACTGGATAAACAAATATATATATACACAGACATACAGAGATCTTGTGATTATCCCAAGACAGAACACAGAGAAAGTCTTTTCCAATTTTTTTTTTTCTGTCGGAAAACTCAGAGAATCTTTCTTTTAGGCACTATCATGGCTTCAGGAGGATCAAAGTCGGCGGCTTTCATGCTTCTGTTGCTGAATCTTGGCCTCTATTTTGTAGTCACCGTCATCGCTGCCTGGGCTGTTAATCACGGCATCGAGAGAGCTCGCGAGTCCGGTAATTAACAAAACATAATGATCCAACTATTTTCATGATTGAATGTGATCAATCAAATCTTCTTATGGTTTATGCAGCGTCGGTGCTCTCTCTCCCGGCGAAGATCTTCCCGATATACTTCCCGGTGGGGAACATGGCGACTGGCTTATTCGTAATATTCTCGTTGATCGCCGGGGTCGTCGGAATGGCGACGTCACTCAGCGGGATCATGAACGTTCTTGAGTGGGACTCTCCGAATCTCCACTCCGCCGCCGCTTCCTCTCTCGTCTCCTGGTCTCTCACTCTCCTCGCCATGGGGTAAAATAAAGCTCACCACCGGTTTATGATTAATCTTAACCGGGTTTTAATCCAACTTAATTAATAACCAAATCTAAACCGATTTGGTTTTGGCGCAGATTGGCTTGTAAAGAGATCAACATCGGCTGGACCGAAGCCAATCTAGTGAGCCTTTTTTTTGTTTTTTACTTAAAACGAATGTGATTTGCATAATAATATTCTCTTACGGGATGCTTGATATGTTTTCATCTTTGTTGATAATTTTTTTTTGACAGAGAACTCTTGAAGTGTTGACAATAATTGTGAGTGGTACTCAGTTGTTGTGTACCGGAGCCATTCACGTCGGAGTTGGAGAAACAGTCGCCGCAGAGAGGCCTCATGCGGGAAGAGTTTGAGTTTCTAAACTTAAAGAGAAATACATATTGGTTTGATTTTCTTATTTCAAGCGTGCAGTTTACTCAAAACAAGAGTTTGTGATCGTGTAATCTACCGTGTGTTGATTGTTTTATTCGTCTAGTTTTTTCTATTATATTCCTTGATTGTATACGACGCTCTCTGAAACTAACGAAGTGTTATCATGCAAAAACAATTGTTGAATTAGTGTCTCTTATATCAAACAAAAAAGGTATTGAAATGCCTCTGCCCGACTGCCCCTATACCTCTGTTCTTGTAAGTGTTAATAACGATTTGAGAACAAGATAGATTTATGATAAAGAGAGAGCTCAAAGGAGCTTTTAAGTTTATCTCGTTTTCCAAATAGTTTTGCAAGTAATGCTTGTCAAACTGGATCGTCTTATACTTTCCCTCAACATTCTCCTTATAATACTTGAGCTGGAAGTTACACGACACTTCTTTGTATAAGGCTCTAGCTATAGTGGTTTTGCCAATACCAGCAGGTCCCCATTCCCCACAACCTTCACCTCGTCAGACTCTAAGCACATCATAGATTTCACCTTTGCTACATGATGGCAACTCGTTAGAAACATCCATGACAATTTTCGACATCATCTCTGCTTCACTAGCCCTAAAAAAAGACAGTTAGAACAATACTTGATCCACACGGAAACTGGTGAAATAGATTTAGTTAGGTTAGAAGAGTAGTATATACCATGAAACAGAATGTTCTCCGGCAATAACCGCAACTTGAGTCAAAGCTTGTCTCCATCTCTGTTTTTCTTCCTCTGTCTTCCCATCACAAGTTTCTTCAAAGGCCTTCCCGAAATCTCCGGTCTGTTTTCTTACATCTGACGGATCCACTTCGTAGAAGATTGTCATAACAGTCTGTCCTAAAGTTAACCTGCACTCCATGATCAACTGCAGTTCGTTCAGACACCAACTTGAAGAGGCGTAGTTCTTTGAGAGAATAACGATAGCAATCCTTGCTTCCTTGATAGCTCTAACGAGCTCGGAGTTAATAGATTCGCTCCTCGGGATCCCATTGTCTATGAAGGTGTTTATTCCCTCTCTTTTCAGCCCTTCAAGAAAGTGGCTGAGAAAGGTTTTGCGAACGTCTTGACCGCAGAAACTGGGGAAGACATCATGCATATATCCGCGAGATAGAGAAGAATTAGGATCCATGAGGGAGAGTCGGAGAGAGAGGGTGGTGTATCTCTTCTTGTATCTCCCAAATCGATCCGAAGCTTCTTTTTTTTTTTTTTTTTTTTTTTTTTTTAAAAAAAAAATTTTTTTTTTTTTTTTTTTTTTTTCTCTCTCTCACGTTTTTTTCTCTTCTTCTTCTCTTCTTGTTTTGGGATGATCTTCTTCTTCTCCTTGTGTGGTTATTTATAGGAGATTATGGGGAGTTGGTCTTGTCTTACAATGTCAACCACAGAAAATGTCTTTTTTTGAACAACAATAAATGTCATTTTTTGAACAAATCGATCTGAAGCTTTCCCTAAGACATTTTTCTTGTATTGTTTTGTGTGCCAATAATAATAGAGAATTTTGGTCCTAAAAACTACTTCAAAATTAAAAAAAAACTAACCATCATTTTCCTTCTCTCTGTTTTTTTTTCTTCCTATATTTCTCTAACTCATGGTTAGTTTCTTAATTTTAGTTTTTTTTATTATTTCACCAATTCTCCCATAATATAACCGAAGTCTGATTTTTTTATTTTACTTGTGCATATGGTTCTAAATTACAATATGTTAGAGCACGTTTGCAAACCTTGGCTGATGTTGCACGTTCCAAATCTAATAAGAATCGAGAATGTTTTGACCTTTGCTCTTTCTGCAATGATCGATCTTGCGACATAGAAAAATAAACCGTATAGAGAAAAGAATAACACATGATAGGACTGTCTCTCAGTGTTCTTTTACTTTTATACTTCTTTCTCTCAGGTAATATTGGGAGTGATCTCTTGAAACTTGAAAGCCTAGCAATCTAGAATTTTTGAAAGCCTAGCATTCTAGAATTTTTGACTTAGAAATAAATCACCAAGGCTCTTCTATATCAGTGAGAAGGAAAAAAAAGAGATTGAAAATGATATTAATAGTACATTCTAAAACTTCTAGGATCAAACGACGACACTTGGTTCTCTAAACATGATCCGTGGATCACACCAAAACCCTACACTTCTCATCTGTTCTCAATTTCTTAGAACATAAACAACACATAAGAGACAATAAACATGTCACTGATAATAATACATCACAAGAAGCTGCCATTGCAAATGATGACAATTATCACTGGGAAAAGACAATGACCACAACTCCAACCCCACCACCACCACCACTTACAGCCACAAGGGTTAACATTAGAACGTAGAGCAAGAAAGACTTCATATTCTCCAAAGGGTTAAAAACCTATAGCATTAGCAACAATAACATCACCAAAAAACCCAAGAAACTTCAGCAACTTAAGAGACATGCCACTTATGATCTAACTTCAGATTAGATATCAAAGAAGATTTGATCTTACATTTTTTTTCAAGCCGAGTTCATCATCTCTGCCAACAAAGCTTCTTGCCACCCTCACGCATAATCTCATAAGCAAGCTTATACTTCTCCAGAGACGAAGTCCCAAACTCTATATACTTAGAAGCAGCCTCTCTCAGACTCCAAACCATCAAGGCCTTAAGGTCCTGAGAGCTCACACCAGACTCCATATCGCGCACAAACCCAAACTCAGCATTCTTCGTCCACCTGTGCAGTATATACTTAGACGGAAGCTCTTTAACTTCCAACAGATTAAACACTTTCAACACGTGTCTACACAAAAGCCCTTCGTGCTCAAACATCTGACAGCTGCAGCTCGAGTTCAGATTCGTCGCGTTGAAAGTCACCGCGTGTTTCTCGCTCTCGTTCCCGCATTTCCTCACCAAGAACCTGCTCATCGCTCCTTCCTCATAAGTCTTCAAGCAGAGGTAGCTGTAAGACTGGACGAGCTCGTTCTGGAAGATTCTGAAGACGGTGAGAGTGTAGAGCCTCCTGCACTGTTCCTCCACTGGCTCCTTCGTCTGCAAGAAAGGCTGCAAGTTGTAAGAGTTGAAATCTTCTTTTCTCTCCTCCTCGCGTCTCTGCTCGAGTCCTTGCTCGTATCTGCCGATGAACTCTCTGAGAGGCGTCAGAGCGTCGAGAGAAGGGCCAAAGAACGGCTCGAAGGCTCCGTTGATCGGGATCCCGGCGAAGAAGCTCGCTCTTAGATAGGCAGGAGCCCAATGCTCGCGGCGCTCGTAGATCTCTCTGAGCCATACGTCGTCTCTGAGACCGTACTTGTTGATGAGAGAGTTCCAAACTGAATCAAACTCCACCACGGTCTGACTCTGGTATATACACTTCTCGTACTCGTACTTGAACTCGCTCGGGAACGGTCTGAGATTCTCCCGTTCCTTCTCCCTCATCTGCCAAGCTGAGTACCTTCGATGCGCCCCGGGGAAGACCTGTGACAAAGCTTGCTGGATAGAAGAGTCTTGATCGGCTACAACCGACCTCGGAGGACGGCCAGACATGGCGCGGAGCCATGTCTGAAACAACCATACGAAACTATCTTTGGACTCGTCAGCAACCACGGCGCAACCGAGAAGCACCGGTTGTCGATGATGGTTAAAGCCGACGAAAGTAGCGAAGGGGACTGAGTAGCTTCCTTTTCTGTACGAAGTGTCGAACACAACTGCGTCGCCGAACTGACTACAAGCGAATCTCGCTCTGCTATCCGCCCAGAAGAGGCTGAGACAGCTTCCACTGTGAACGTCTAACTCAACGGCGTAGAAGAATCCCATGTCTTCGGTTTGTTTGGACTGGAAGTAGTCGAGAAGGAGAGGATACCATTCTTTACCGATTCTGTTCTCTCTTGATGTAGCTTTCTTGATGTGTTTGTTGTTGTTGTTTAGTTCGATTAGCTCAACGGAGTCTAGCCCTCCTGTGACATCGTCAGATATCTTTTTCAAACCGTCTTGGTTCTTTTTCCCCGGTTCGAGGTCGTGGTTATGATCTTTGTTGAGCCGGTCTACTATCCATCCGCCCGAGTCTTGCCTCTTGATCCTCATGTAAGCTCCGCATCCCATCCTCGAAGGATGCTGGAACCCTTCTCTCGAACAAACAAACCGTCTCGAAGTGATCGAGTTGTCCACTTTGGATCTGAACAGCTGACCGATCCGAACTCTAAACCCGACGACTTCCGCATAGGCTTGGTAGAACTGACACGCTTCGTTAGCCGAAGCAAACTCCAAACCTGCGTAAGGCTCACTACCGGAAACAGCTTTAGAATGATGATCGTTGCTCACTTCTCCTTCACCAACGCTACAGCTTTTGAAGCGTTTGAGAGAGCTTTTGGAGGAAGATCTTTGCTCTCTGTCAGACTCGTCAACAACTTTCATTTTCGGTCTATGCTGATTAACAGTTGTAGCAAGCTTAGTAGGAGCAGGAGCTCTAACAGGACGCGGAGTCGTCGTGGTCTCCTCAGCTTCACCTCCGAGCTCGTGGTTATGCTCTTTCTGGATCTGGTCAAGAACCCATTTCCCTGTGTCCCTTCTCTGGACGCGGATGAAAGCAGTGCATCCGGTTCTCGAATTCAACTGAAAGCCTTCCTTAGAGCAAACGAACCTCCTCGAAGAAACTGTTCCGTCTGTTCTCGATCTGTACAGCTGGCCGGTCCTCGCTTTGAAACCGGTTCTCGCAGCGTAGACGTTGTAGTACTCGCGAGCTTCCTCTGCTGTGTCGAACTCTAGACCAACGTAAGGCTCGGCACCTCCTCCTGAGTTGTTATGTTCTTCCGTGTTGTGGTTTAATATCCGTAGTGGATATGCTTTTGTTACCATGGTGTTGAAACCGCTATGCTCAGTAGCTGAACTATTATTGAGGAAAACCACATAAAGAGAGTTAATTCAACAAACAACAATGAAGGAAGGTTGTAGATACATAACAACAGAACTAATCAATCATCCTACAAGACAAGAAAGGTAGAAACTTTAACTAAAAAAGAGAGGAGCTTTAAGATTAGAAACCTAACTACACACATCCAACAATGAGATTCAAGGGAGGGAGGGAGAAAGAACAAATCAACCAACAGTTACCTCTCCATTTCTCGACCGGAGACTAAACGAATCGGATAAGGAAAAGGTTAGCCGGTAAAAAGGGCGGAGATTGCGAGAAACTCTTCAGATTAGCCGCGGTTGGAATACACGAAGAGGATTCATTTCACGACATTCTCTTTGGCGGGAATTAGATTGGTGGTGGTGGTGGTGGGATGGTAAGAACAAATTAATTTAGGGATTTTTCGGCGAAGACGATGGATAGCGAGAAAGAGAGAGAGAGAAGAGAAGAAGAAGCAAGCCCCAAACCTTTCTTTATCCGTCAACTTGACAGCTTAGACCAAAAAAATTAAAATTAGATATCATTCTTACATTTGTTGACAAAAATATAATCTAATATTTAGTTATGTCTTGTAATAAAGTTAAAAACTTTTACATTAATCAATAAAAAAAAAAGAAAGTAAGAACCTTTCAATCTCCTTGAGAAAAATCCAAATCTAGGGTTCCGGTGAATAAAAATCACTCCTTTCTACGATTCGCGTGTTGCTGCTTCGAGATTGAATTCGAGTCAGTCGTATCTGATCACTCTCATTAGAAACAGAACTCGACAGAACCACTCTAACACACCAGATACGGAGTCTAACCCTCGAGTCTTGTCGAGATAGTGAATCCAAGTCCGACGAGCTGCAGAAATCAGAAATGGGCTAAAACTGTCTATACGATCATTAGAGAGAGAGACGGAGATGGCAGCAAACTCTGTTATTTGATTTTCCCCTCGTTTAACTTCGCGGATCCTCTGTTTTTCAGAGAACTGTTGTCATTACAGAACAACAACGTTATGTTTTCTCTCTGGTTCTTCCGTTGGCTTTGCTCCACCTTTGATTACAAACCTGATTATGTGTCTCTAAGCCTTCTCTTTGGTTCCCTTTTGGATGCAAGAGCTGTAAAAGCTGCGAAAGGCTTTCTAGATTCAACCGGTTTTAACCCGGAGGTAACGTTGCTGGAGAGATACGTGAAGTGTCTTTGCAAAGATGGGTTGGTTGATGAAGGTATCAAAGTGTGTACTCTACTAAAAGAGAAGAAACTCGATCGCTTCTGGAGCTTTATCACCAGTGAATGGCGGAATCTGAGTTTGATATTGTGAGGATAAAGTGTTTGATTCAAGCTCTGTGTGAAGGTGAGGAGGTTTCACAAGCCTACGAGCTTCTCAAGAAGAGTTTGAAACAAGACACGCTGTGTATCCCCAATTGATGTCTATCTGGCTACTGTAAGATTGGGAGCAACGCTTCTATGTCGGAGACTCTTCACACCATGATTGCCTGGAACCATCTCCCGACTATTTACACCTACCAGGAGGTTATAAAAGGGTTGTGTTGGAAAGAGAAGCATCGCCAGGCGTTTTGTGTATTCAACGATCTCAAAGAGAGAGGCTACGCACCTGCACCACGATGATCCACGGGCGAGTTCACTTACAGTGTGATGGTACATGCGCACTTGGAAAGAGGCGAAGTTGTGCTTGCTAAGGAACTTTACGGGGAGATGATTAGGAATGGGTTTGGATAAACGACGGTCAGCTGTAATACAATGATCACGGGGCTGTGCTCGTATGGAAGAGCTGATCAGGCTTTGGAGGTTTTCAAGAGAATGTGTGAAACTGGAGTGGCGCGGGACGCAATCACGTATAACGCTTTGGTTCAAGGGTTTTGCAAGGAGAGCAAAGTTGAGAGAGGGATTAGTCTGTTTAACGAGCTCAAGGCTTTTAGGTGTGAAGCCTTCTGATAGGACTTACGCTGCACTCCGGAAGATGAGGAATCTGAAGATGTCTGATTCTGTTGCAGCTTCCTTAAACGAGATTCTGGAGAGTGCGTGAAAGAAACTAATTTTGTTGAGTGTCTTGTGTGAGTTCACAAAACTAGTTTAGAGTGTAATGTCTATAAAGCAGTATTGAATTAGTTCTAAGAATACCTTTGCTGGAGGACAAGTTGTGAAGAAGTTCAAGTAACTTCTCATGGTTTCTTGCTAAAATGATCTTCACTTCTTGCGGCTTATTAGGATTCGCAACAAAGATCTGTAAGCACACAAATAAAATATTTTGGCCCAATAAGGGCCTAAACGATATGTCATTTCGAATATTGTTGTGCCATCATCTTCTTGTTGCGATATCATGTGACCAGCAACGCAAAAACAAAAAGTAAGCGCCGTTGCCGGGGATCGAACCCGGGTCACCCGCGTGACAGGCGGGAATACTTACCACTATACTACAACGACTTTGCTGAATGTTTTAAACTTGAGTAGTAATTGTCTAGTTAGTATGCTATTTTAATGTGCATTACTTTATCTCAGTCGCACAAATTGCCAAAATCTCTTATAAATATAACAAACTGAATTTTCGTTTAATGGTTCCATTATTTATTCTATAGTCAAAAGTTTATAGGTCTTCTTAGTTTATTGAAGATCGACATCCCAGTTAAAATACAATATAAAGTGTTTGCAATTTTCTAAGTATAATTGACGAATATGCATATAAATTTTCTTGAGATGTATCATGTAGATAATGAGATACAATGGTTTGGTTCATACGCCAAATAGGCAAATATTAATACATTACTATTTGGTTCAATTCATGTGACTAGTGACCATTTGAGGAACACTACGAACAAATAAAAAAAAGAATGAAGAGGAATAAAATTTAAAAAACCTCAAAAATAATGAGGAATAATTTTGTTTTGTTATTCTCTACAAAAAAAAAGAATGATAAAGAATAAAAAGAAAAATTAATTCCTTATGAATGGTATATTTTTATGGGAATCATAAAGAATTGAATATTTCTTTTTATTCTCTTGGTCACCAATCACACCTGATACGTCAGTAATAGCCTGATTAATTTATTTCTCGATAAAAACAAATAAATGCAATATCTAGAGTGGATATATATATATATATATATGTGTCAAGTCCCTCGCCCTATATTTGCTTAGACCATATGCTTATGATTTGTCTACCTTAATGAGTTAAAAAGTGAAACCCTAAAACCCAAACATATATTTTTATTGCATAGGAGTTTAGGGCTTCTGATTTGGAGACACTGTCATATCAATGTGCCCCTTCCCTATCAAATTCGTCATATCCCTCAAAACATCATCAACATATATATAGCTTCCTCCTTTTTGCTCTCAAAATATATATATATGATAAATGCAAATAAAATAACATCCCAAAGTCTTCAGAGATTTGTGAATATATTTAGAATAGCATGTGAAAATGAATATTTTTAATAAGTTTTCTCACAGATATTAGTGTTATTTTCAGTCAAGAGAAACCTTTTTAAAAAATATATCATAAATTAAGTACATATATAGAAGAAGAAAAAACTAAAAGCTCATTGGATACAACCATCTTTTTAATAAAAATACAGAACATATTTTTTTTGAACATTGTTAAAAATACAGAACATTGTTAAGTTGATTTAATGATTATGTATTGTTCTTACAAACTCTTAAGTTTTGAGTAGATGTTCACATGACATTGTGATTGTCACTACTATAGGGGTTTCGTAGGTTGATCATTATTTATTAACCAGTACATATATATGCAATAGTTAGAATAGACGGGAGACATGTTTTATAATAGCATCTCCAACCCACCTCTATATTTGTCTCTATAATAGTATTTAGAGATAAAACCACTCCAACTCTACTCTATTTCTTCCCCTAAAATAGAGATTGCTATTTTCACCTCTATATTTAGAGGAAGAAATAGCATTCCTCTATAATAGAGGCATGTTTTTTTATTTACAAAATGATCCTTTAACTTTTTACTTTAACAATTATAACCAAAATAAATATTTTTTAGTTTTTGACCAAAAAATAAATAAAAAAAAAAATAAATATTTTTTAGTGAAAATTTACTGTTTATATAAATATATAATCATACTTTTTATTTACATAATAGTTTCTATAAAAATATTCAGTATAAATAATATCATAATTTTATGAATGTTACACTAAATTAGGTTGGTTTTCAACTTTCACAAATAAAAGATACTATTTGTAAAATTAGAAAAGAATATATCAAAAATATTCCTTTTTAGATGAAGAAATAGAGGAATATATTGGAGACAAACCCATATCTATTTTAGAGTTTCCCTATTTTAGAAGAAAAAATAGGGAAATACATTGGAGATAGTATAAGCATAATATGAATGAGCCCACAAGCCAAGCTAAGTTAAATATTCCATAACATTGCACCAAAAAAGTCATTATGAGAGATACATGCATATGTTTATTAATCTAACCATATGCAGCAACGAACAAAGATTCTTTTGAAAAAAGTGTACAAAATACTGTAATAAACTAAATAGCTGGCTATTAGTCAATGCATCATATATAATTTATAGTTCCAAGATATATTGATAATCCTCGCGTTAGAAGCAGCACTCCTCGTAGCAAAATCCAAAGTTGATTTTAGTTCAGGCATGCATATATACTTTTTGTTTTGACGAAACCTCAAAGTTAACATTTTTAAAAAACAAATACAACGCTTTTAAATAAGTCAGAAGCTATAGAAGCAGTAGTCGTGTAGAGGAAAATGATTCTAATGTACTAAACTGTACATGGAAGAAATTAAAAAGAGAAAATCAGTTACCTTTTGAAGAGGGCAGGGGGTTCGGGGAAGAGGGAACATGATGGCCTCCATGCTTCACCGTTCTCTCATCATCAGCTATCTTAATTATTTTCGTAAAGACTGAACCAAATCTCTTGAAAGTCTCTCCATGACAAAAGTGTCAAATATTATCTTGCTGGATTTGCCCAATATGACAAAGAGATGACGCATGCTTACGCCAACACGTCTCATTATTGAGGCAACTTTATAAAAATAAAATTATATACCAGAGATAACGGATGTACTTCTCTTTGTATAGAGTCTACGGCTTTGGTCCTTTGGTTGAAGCATGATATTATCGTATATATTATAGTTATTAAACCTTTTTAACTTTGGTTAGTTATAAAATTGTGCTTGGTTAATTTGTTTCACCATTCGATCAAATAAACTCTTACATGAAAACCACATTCAATTGTACGGTTGCAGTGTTGAGATCAAATCAATAAGTACAGTTCTAGATATGTAATTTTGGTCCTAGAAACTTCAGTAGCAAAAAACAGAAGCAGTCTAAATCATTTAAACGGATAAAAATTAATGAAGCAAGTGTTGGTCCAGGAATCGAAAGTATAATGCATGCATGTATCAGCCCTTTCACTGGAAAAATGATTCCTGCGTGGAGAAACCATAAGGGTCATATTATTTCCTCTTATAATCTTATTTTCTTATTCTCTACAACCAAATTAAAAATAGTTATTCTGATGTTAGTAATAAAGAGAGGAAAGCATAGCATGAGGCACGGGGAATGATTTGCATCGAATAATAAATTGCCACATTTGTATCCTACAACCTCACAAGAAAACTATACAAATACTCTTATTTTTATTTTTGGCTAAGATGTAAATACTCTATTATTATTATACCGTATAGATTAATATACCAACTAATTACACTAGCTATTTGTTTTTTAGATCAGCTCAAGCTTAAATAATAGTATAATGATTTTTTGATGTGAAAAGAAAACACTATGGAGTATCGAGAATCATTCTGGATTTGGTCTTTGGGCTCGAGACACATCTTATTGTTATATGCATGCACTGTCTGCGTTTTCAGCATGCGCTTCTCTTTTGTTCGTTTTCCCTTCGAGATTAATATAATAACGCAAGAAACTTATTAATAAAATTGGAATCTGATGACCTAATATTTTGTATGTAAACTTCTTATGATAATTTTGTAATTTAATCCAATAGCAATAAATAATTAAACATATATATATATATATATATATATATATATATATATATGTATCGATTCTTATCTTATGATTTGATGAAGTTATCCTACTTAATTTATATATTATTGGATGTGTCTTAACTGGAATAGTCTGAGTGGAGATATTTTCTTGGAGGATTTCACAGTTCTGGTCCAAGTATAGCAGATGAGATTATCCCAAAAATGATCCAAGCTGGTCATGGTTTCTGACTGAGTAAAAATAAGATATGTGGTCACAATATCTATACTCTTAGATATGAAAGCATAACAAATAAAAACAACAGCATATACAAAAGATTATGAGAAAGATTATTGGGAGCACAACATGAAATAGTGATGAATTAGCATATGGTGTGTGAAAGATAGTGGGCATCTTTGGTTAACTATTCTTGGATATAAACTTGTGTGCGCATGATACAGTAGCACTCAATTTATCCTCATTTGTACAAGCTTCCCCTACTCCCATTTTTAGTCTATGTTCCATTTAGTCATTTAGTAATAATATTTAATTAGAGACAGCAAACAGTGAAGTTTTTAACTAAAAGATTTAGATTGAAAATAAGTCCAGTAACATTGTTATATGTTTTGATATAAATCATATCTGACAGTTGAATCATGGTTTTTAGTAGCTTGATAATTATCAAGAAAAAAAAAAGACCATCTGATAAGTATCTTGATAATTTTTTGTAACTCCAATCTTTGTAAGCAAATTTGCATTAAACCTATGATATACACTTACATACATGTACATGACCGATAAGAACGTATTTACTATACTTTCTCTTAATCCACTAACAAACATATTTACTATACTTTTTTTTAATCTACTAACAATCATGCTTAAACCATCTGAAGTTACTTCTGTATAACTTTATATAATCCTTTGACATATGACATGTCAAAGAAAAAAACGTACCAAATATAACTACATAAGCGTAGTTGTCACCCAGAGGAGTGACTTAAGTAGGCCACTATGTTCACATGTCACTGTCTTAAGGAATGGATTTGTTAGTTGTGGAGTCCACTTTTCTCTTATTGTCCTCGATTCAGGGCTCATTTACAATGATGCTGTAAAATTCTCACCTCTTCAGTGTGGCCCTTTTCCACATAGGCTGTTCCTTCCAAATCCATGACCTGCAACATATGTTGAGAAGACGACTTGTGCCCACAAGATATGCTGATATAGCTAAGATATGACATGCTTGAACTCTCGAGCTTTTGGCGATAATTCTTCTATTTTTTATTTTGGTTTAAGCGATGAGTTTATACAACTATATGGTTAATATGAATGTGCTCCCACTGATCTCTCATTGTATTGTGTATATGTTTTGTTTTCGTATTTAAGGGCATCTCTAGTGGCACACAATAATTTACTCTATATTTCACTCTAAAATAGAGTAACTCTATTATAGTGTTGGATTTGCTCCAATGGTTCACTCTATAATAGAGTGAAATATAGAGGAATGTTGTTTTTTTACTCCAAATATAGAGTAAAAAAATAAGATTACTCTATATTTCACTCTATTATAGAGTGAACTATTGAAGCAAATTCAACTCTATAATAGAGTTAGTCTATTTAAAGTGAAATATAGAAAACATTATTATGTGCCATTGGAGATAGTCTAAGAGATTATAGAGATACCTAAATCCATTTAACAGGCTTGGAGTGATCCACTATGCATATAGTTCCATTTCACATACCTAGTTGAAATAATGGGTTAATCTTATATATATATCATATTAAAATAGAAGTACACTTATAAATTAACTCTTAGTTTTTTAATTTATTTACATCTCAATGCCACTAAAGTAATAAATTTATCTACCTTTTAGTATTCTTGTCTTTTATAGTTTAATGAATGTATTTTCCTAAAATGAAATACAACAAATTATGTTCTACTTATTTAAGGAATACTTCTTATAATCAAACTAAACAATAAATTACACTTAATTAATACCAGAAATATAACAAAATGTTCATTATACGGACTGGTTATTTTTTATTTTGGTATATTAACTACGTCTAAAAAACATAAAAAATGTTACAAAAATACATAATATAAAACACATCTATATCTTATTAAAATAGAAGTACACTTATAAATTAACTCTTAGTTTCTTAATTTATTTACATCTCAATGCCACTGAAGTAATAAATTTACTTATTTTTTTTAGTATTTTTGTCTTTTATAGTTTAATGAATGCATTTTCCTAAAATGAAATACAACAAATTATGTCCTACTTATTTAAGGAATACTTCCGATAATCAAACTAAATAATAAATTACATTTAATCAATACCAAAAATATAACAAAATGCTCATTATACGTACTGGTTATTTTTTATTTTGGTATATTAACTATGTCTACAAAAATTGAAAATGTTATAAAAAATACATAATATAAAGCACATCTATTTTATTAAAATAGAAATACACTTATAAATTAACTCTTAGTTGTTTAATTTATTTACATCTCAATGCCACTAAAGTAATAAATTTACCTATTTTTTAGTATTCTTATCTTTTATAGTTTAATGAATGCATTTTCCTGAAATGAGATACAACAAATTATGTCCTACTTATTTAAGGAATACTTCCTATAATCAATTTAAATAATAAATTACACTTAATCAATACCAAAAATATAACAAAATGTTCATTATACGGACTGGTTATTTTTTATTTTGGTATATTAACTATGTCTAAAAAAACATAGAAAATGTTATAAAAAATACATCATATAAAACACACAAAATTATAAATAATATATAATCGATCATTTGATCGTATAAATCAAATATAACTATAGCCAACATTTTTATTTTGCCTAAATTTTTTATCCATAAAAAATACATTTACACCAATACACGGGTTATATTTTAAAATATGGATATAATAATTGACGGATCAAAAAATAAAATAAAATTATTCACAATAAATTATAAAATTTATGGGTTTAGAAATATATTAAACAATTATTTAATACATATAAATTATTTAAATATATATTACCATTTATATAAGATAATTAAAAAAAAAAGAATATCCGCGCGGATCAAGTTATATTTATATCTAATCTTTCAAATTTTGTTTACGGTGCAACTAAGATATGGTTGGAATATTCTCTTCCTTTAATTATTTGATTAATAAATAATAATGTTTGGGTGTGGGAGTGATGGAAGAGACAAGTGGGAGAGACGATTGGTGGGTGCGCGTGCAGCTCTCTACTTGTGGGATTGTGGTCATAAGATCATGATTAACGCATAGAAGTTCTAATTTTTTTTTTTTGTCTTAAAAAAAAAAATTATACGGCAAACCAGTCGCGGGACGCCACGTGTCAGTGGGTCCGTGAACAATACAAAAATCCATCCACAATCGGTTCTTATTTTGCATATACAGAAGACGAATCTTGTGATTTTTGTGGGGTCCATGCCACAAAAAGTGTTAATAACTTCACTTTTTTTTGCGCGATAATCATGGCCTAATGCTTACTGCTCTCCTACCCCTAAACCTTTTCTCCTTGTTTTGTCCTTTTCTGTTTATCCATTTTAATAAAATCTTAATAAGATTTGTTTTTTGAACAAAAAAATAATTTTGTTTTTCTGACCAAAAATAGAATGCAATTGGTCTTCATTATTCCTTCGAAGTTAAATAAATTAACATATATTTGGGTGTCAGTAGTTAGTTATTATTTTGTTTAAGCTTACTCCAAACTCAATTAACATATATTTGGGTCGTTAGTTATTTATTTTCAGCTTATTCCAAACAATATTGGTTTCGTTAGTGCATCATTATTTAAGCACCGGTTCTTAGATTTTTAGTTAAAAGTTAAAGAATAGTTTCTTATATTCCGATAAGAAACCCACCGTAAAAACTCTCGATTAATCATGCTCTTATGTGCTTTGATTTGCTCAGTTGAGTCAAAGTTGGCTCTAAACAAAGTAAACTCAACTCAGTTTGGGTATGTTTTATACTTTCATGTGGTGTATATACATACATATCTAATGACTTTTGACACATCATATAACGACATTCATGTAAAATAATGGACAATGATAATGCCAGACACACAGTTAGACAAAATTGCATGGAAGCTAGAAATGATGTTGAAAGGGCACTTTTGGTGTCACGTAGCGAAGCATTCATTTCATTGTCCTAAATTAAAATTATAAAATATATAATTATCAAATTGCCACGCCTGATCGTTTTTATTTGCTAATATCCCGTTTACAAGAGTGCGCTCAGTCTTGATACACCGTTCTCATTTGAATGGTAACCAATCCGAAGTAACTAATCTGAAATTGTAGAAAAAAACGAATCTGGAATCGTATCAAAATTTATTTAAATATACAATAAGTTTTATATATCCAATAACTTGAATTGTCTGAAGAGCTAGAGCAACAACAGAAAAAAAAAACTAATTATTGAACTTGAATTTCTTTGGATATAAGTATATTATCGGATAAAAATGGATTCGGACTCAAAATATAAAACCGTTCGATATTATAAATTTGGTTAGACTTCTTCGTCTATTATTATTGAAAATCAAAAACTATAAGAATGAAAGGTATCATTATCGAAATCGTGATTGAACACATCAACTACTAACTAGTGGTGTCGACGAGCGACTATTGCTGAATACTAGTCTGTCGTGATTAAATTCATATCTTTCATATAACTATAATCATTTTCTCTTTTGGTATCACTAAGTATATGTGTCCCAACTTTATTTATTATGTTTTAGCAGTCTTGATCCCTCTCTAGCGGTCCTAGCTATATTTAACGTATGTACATACACATTCGGATATGACCGAGCTAGTTGTGGTCAAATGAATCGAAGAGCTAATGTGTAATGATTCATGTTGATGCAACCAAATGGACTTCACTTATGATTCAAACTTTAATAAGGTCCCTCTAAAGTTAGTCCCCAACAAAATCATCTTCAAATTAGCACACGATTTATCATTTCTCTTTCCAACCATAAAAGAGTTTCATGCTACATTCAATAATTAATTCTTTTCGCTATGTATTAAAAATTCGTAATTTTTCATCTTTTTCAGGCTGTTGTTCTTATCTTTTGTTTGAATTTTGGAGCCAGGATACATTTCGAAACTATGGATTTTTATTTATTTACTATAGCTGATTATCACTGTTTATATATGATTTTGAATGAAATACAAGGAACAAATAAACCTAAGTTTGATTGAGTTAAGAAAAGATAGTGTTTGAGTTTAGAACACATTGTCTAATGTAGATTATCCGGATTGGATCATCTTTTCATGCTCTTCATCTTCTCTTCCGAGCTTCTTATGACTAATCCTATTTGAACATATTAGATGTTTTTTTTTTTATTTGCTTGACTTGATAGTTTTATGATAGTTTTAGAGGTTGATTGTTTGTGGTTTTTGAAACAGTTTTTGGTTTTTGTTTTTCATAAAACCATTTTTTTGTCAATCAAGATTTTGAGAAAATGGATTCCCTAAAGTATAGAGAAACCAGATTTTGTGAATAACTACCTATTTTCAAGTAAAAACCAAAAACCAGATTTTCTTGGTTGGATTTTCTTGGTTTTTCAGCATTGTACGTGGGTTTTGTATTTCTTTTGTTCTTATTAAAATATTTGTATATTTATGTATTAATATATTAACCTTTTGTATTCTTGGTTTTTTAATATTGTACGTGAGTTTGTTATTTCTTTTATTCTTATTAAAATATTTGCATATTTGCATATTTATGTATTAATATATTAACATGATTATTATTTTTAAATTCAAAATAAACCAATCTACATATTTTTATTGATAAAATATAAATAGTTAATTTTTTTATTTATTGATTCAGTAATGTCACATTTATTTAAATAATTTACTTATAACTAATATTTAGAAGAAATGATTAGATAAACAACAAATCAGATTTAGAATCTAGTTATTACTTTGTATGTTATAATTATATAAATTTTATGCATTCTTACCATTTAAAAAAATATTTTAATTCTGTTGATATAAAATCTAACTACTCATTGTCTAAGATTAAATATACTTTTCAATTCCGGATATTAATATTTATTTTGTAAAACTGTAATTTCATAAATTTTATTCATTCTTACCATCTTTTATAACAGTTTATTTTTGTTGTTTATTTTAAAAATAATATTTAATATATAATTATTTATTTTTAGTGATAATAGTAATTTTTTAAATTTTGTTTATTAATTCTTTATTTTACTTTGAAAACAAAAACCAAAATCTAAAAGCATCTTCACGTTTTTCAAAAAACTAAAAGTTACTGCAAAATCAAAAACCAAAAACTAAAAACTAAAAACCAAAAGCCAAAAACAAAAACTAAAAACTGACTAAACAATCATCACCTTGGTCTGAGGTTTGACCTTCTATTTTGAACAAACTGAATGTTGACTCTTTCGGATAAGTTTGTGGCCAAACTCTAGTCAGTTCATTTCTCACCAGAGGTCCTACATCAATTGGTTTATTTCCTTTTGGTTGGACCCAGTTCTTTAATTAATGGACATGTCCTTTGGTTATTACACGCACACCAACAAATTTCCATAGCTAGCTAATCTCTAGACTGAACAATTCTCGGAGCATACGTTCAACTAGGCATGGGCATAATATCCGTAACCCAAAATCCGAAATCTGAACCGAACCCGAACCGAAAAACCAGATCCGTATTCGGTCCGAAATGTAAAAAAATATCCGAATGGGTCTTGTAAGGTGGTACAAAACATATCCGAACCCGAAGTGTTATTAACCGAACCCGAACGGTTAACCTGAAAAACCGAAAAACCCAAAAAATCCAAAAAGATATAAAAAAAACGATCCGAAAGTCCAAAATAATATACAATATAATTATATGAAACATGAATATATACTTCAAATATTGAATTTCATATTTATTTTGATATGTTATCGAGTATTTAAAATTTAAATAACTACCTTAAATACTTAATTATATAAAAATAAATATATATTTCTTACGTTTTACTTTTACTTTTAAATTTTAGATTTTATTTCGGGTATATCCGAACCGATCCAATATAACCCGAATCCGAATGATATATGATTACTTTATGGGTTCTATGATGTGATACAAAACCGATCCGAACCCGTCCCGTACTTGCAAATTTACTAGAATGAGATCTAGGAGGTGTTATAAAAAAGAACCAAAATCCGAAATACCCGATCCGAACGCCAGTAGATACCCGAACGCCCAGGGCTACGTTCAATGGTTTGGCAATTCTGTTTGTTGGAACGTAAGAAACAAAAAATGACTATCAGAATAAATTATTTCACCTTGAAATTTTTGATCGCAAAATAAATCACTAAAGAATAATTTTGGATGCCATGATAAACCACCAAAAAAAACATTTATTTCATCTTCATCCTCTTTTGTTTCTCAATTATCCGTTGATGTCGCCAATCTTTTAGTAACATGATTGGTAGCTTTTGAAGCGATATTAAATTTTATTGCTAACATTTGCAAACACTATACAGATGACTTAACGATTCTATACAGTTTTACCGATACCATAATTATGCAAATTTACATTAATCCATTACTTCAGAAACGTATGTCATAACCTACGGATCTTTCTCATTACAGAACACAAGAAACCAGAACAGAATCAGAAACACACACTAGTTAGATCTCTAACATACACTAAGATTCACAGGTACATTACACGCAAAACACAAACTCTCATCATCTTTCTCGTTTCATTATGCATGTAATCATGATTTCTTGGTCTCTTAACCTCGCATGCTCCTGTTTCTATATCCTCTAGAATATCTCCTATAAATACCACTTCTCCTCCACTAATCACCACTACTTCTCTACACACAAAAACATTTCCTCTGTTCTGTTCTATCGCCACACTTCCCCTGTTCTGTTTCACTCCCACATCTTCTTCTGACCATACAATGGCAGTGTCTGGGTTCGAGGGTTTCGAGAAAAGACTCGAACTTCGATTCTTCCACGACAACTCAACAACCAATAAAAACCCAATGGGCCTCCGTCTAATCGACTTCGAATCACTAGACCAAGTCCTAACCCAAGTGCAGTGCACGGTGGTCTCCGCCGTAGCGAACCGTAGCTTCGACGCGTACGTCCTCTCCGAGTCGAGCCTCTTCGTCTACCCAACCAAAATCATCATCAAAACATGCGGCACCACTCAACTCCTCAAATCAATCCGTCCTTTCATCCACCTCGCGCGTACTCTCAACCTCACGCTACGCGCGTGTAGATACTCTCGCGGCAGCTTCATATTCCCGAACTCACAGCCTTTCCCTTACACGAGCTTCGAAGACGAAGTCGTCATCATCGAAGAAAGCCTCCCGAAATCTCTCCGTCACCGTAAAGCCTCCGTCATGACGCCGTCTAATAACCCCTCGCGTGCTTGGCACGTGTTCGCGGCTAGCGCTGACGTGGAACCTGATGAGAGGGTCGTTGTCGTTGAGGTTTGCATGACGGAGCTTGACCGAGTCAGCGCCCGGAGCTTCTCCAGACGGAAAGGGGACGAGAAAAATAGCGATTCCGCCGGGAAAGAGATGACGCGGCTGAGCGGTATCGATATGATAAACGAAAACGCGTTTATATGCGATTTCGCGTTTGATCCTTGCGGTTACTCGATGAACGGAGTCGACGGAGAGCGTTACTCGACGATCCACGTCACGCCGGAAGACGGTTTTAGCTACGCGAGCTTCGAGTGCGGGTTGTCTTTATACGACGACGACGGTCGTGGAGATATCGCGGAGGTGTTGACTCGCGCTATTGATGTTTTCCGGCCGAGTTGCGTCTCCATCGCCACCACTTACGGCGGCGAGGATTATGACCACGAGGTGACGAAGCGAGTGGAGCGAGTGTTGGCGAAGAAGCTCGGTCTCAAGTGTCGGAGCAGACTAATGGATGAGTTTCCGGGATCTGGAACAGTTGTTTTTCAGTCTTTCACGCCTCGCCGGAGATAGGTGTCGCCGGAAGAGAACAAAAAAGGTTTTAGATTTTAATTTAGTCGAGGGGAGAAAGAAAAGGAAGGTGGTGACGTGGAGGGAAATGATTGGTTGACTTGGGTTTAAAAATATTAAGTGGGAACATATGATTAGGCATGCACCACTTTGCACCTGTGGCAGTGTTGTCAGTGTGTCACGCCTAAAGCATTTTTGAGGTTCAGTGTTGTAGAATTTTTTAGTGGCGGAGAAGGTAAAAATGTTTGTTCCTTTATTTCTTTCTTCTTTTCTTTGTTATGTTTGTTTTTATAAAATTTAAATCTCTTATATCAGACGTTTGATATACGGTTTACTTGTTCTAACTTATATGGTTGCAAGTTAATTCAATCATCACCGTAAAATCTAAGAAGAATATTTACATAGCCAAAGAATAAATTACATCTAATATAATGTTGTACACACATGCAAATATGTGGATACCAAAGATATCCTCCATAGAGTAAAACATGGCATAAGTTTTGTTTAACCGGTTTTCGTTATGTTTTATCGGTCTTAAGTTACATTTGGTGTTACTGTTAACAAACACATGTGGGAATTAATTAGTCTCACGCTGATATATTCTATGTAAGTTTAGATATTGACATTATAAAAAGAAAATTAATATTATGTTAATAATCGCGCATGTAAACTCTTTATGCACTCCAACATACTGATATACAATTTGCACGTGACAATATTAGTTAAAAGTATACCACAATTTGGCTATAAGTTTGCACTAAGATATAGTAGCAAAACGCAACTCGTTTTCGTTTTGTTTAAATCAAGATACCCTCTGAGGCTCTGAGCAGTGGAAGCCTCTTCCACTCTGAAACTTCACCTTTGTAACAGTTGATTACTAAATTGATGATTAAGTGGTGGTTATAAAGAGAACTAACATTTTAGTAATCATCTGTTATAAAAGTGAAGTTTCAGAGTGGAAGCAAATAAAAATAAATCTCAGTTTTAAAAAAGTTTCTCTGATCGTCTCCACTGACTAGTCCGTGACTGTCCGTTCATTCACCTATCCCCTTCTCATCACAAGATTCATGCTACAATTAGCTAAATAAGTAGAATACAATTTTCACGGTTGTGTAGCTTTTGAAGAAAACCAGGTTCTTCATCATAAGAATCAGCTTTCTATTAACAAGGGTTCAAATAAGAGACATAACAGAGATATCCTCTGACTCTGATGAACCAAATTCAACTAGGAAGAAAAGAAACCAAGCTTTCTGAAATGCATTTATCATTGCTGTTTGTTTAACTGTTAATTGTTTCAGCGAAATAATTATTAAGACAAAACTCAACTACTTGACAGGATCAGAGGACCAATGGTTAATACACTGATACGATAAAAGGGTTTCTGTATAAGAAGTAAACTAATCAATACTTCCCAATCAGGTGTGGCTTTTCCTCATCCCTTTCATTTCTTGGTTCTCCTTTCATGGCATGCCTTCAAAGCTTGAACGTCTTTGCAGCAAATCACAAACAACAAAAGGCTATCAACTATATCTTCTCTTTCAAATAAGAGTAAGACATCAACTAGTCACTAATAATAAATCCAAATTCGTTCTCCTAGGCTAAAAACCTAAACCCTCGCTCTAAGACCATCTCCAACCCACCCCTATTTCTATCTCTATATTTTCCCTTAAGATAGAAAAACTCTATTATAGAGGTGAAAATGCTTCAATGTATGTCTCTAACTCTAAGAAAATATATAGATATGATATTTCTACTTCTAAATATAGACGCAAAAAGTAATTTTACTCTATATTTTCCTCTAAAATAGAGTAACTCGGTATACATTGGAGCATTTTTAGGTCTTTATTTTAGAGGAAAATATATAAGTGTACATTGGAGATGCTCTAAAACCCTAACCCTCAGATTTTAACTTGTTAAGTAAAATTGAGATAGAGAGAGAGAGAGACTTACGTTTCTGGCAAGACTTCCAGTCCCTGTTGTTATCAACGAGACAATCCTGCAAAAGATCGGACAAAAGAAAACTATGTAAGGAATATACAACGAAGGTCGAGGAATCGAATAGACGACGATGGTTAATCTGGGAAAACAGAAGAACCTGTAAAGACAAGTAGAGAGAAGAACACTCTTTGAGCTGTTTCACATTCTCATCGTCATCGTCTGCATCCATTTGATGATTCGGATGAGGAGGAGGTTGCGCCTCGGAATTGGGATTCTCCGTCGCTTTCTCCATTTCAACGGCGAAAATTTGGGTTCTTCGGTTGTGGAGGAAGAAGATTCAGATATTAACAAATCAGGGCACTTTTATTTATTTTTAATGGGCTTTGTTTTATAACTCAAGCCCATTTATATATAGGAAGAAGGTCTTTTATATTAAAAAGGTCAACAGGTGGTAGATAAGTCCAAAGGTAAAACAAGACTACGAGATTGATGCTGTCTCTAATGACTTCAGGTAACCTTTGTCGGGTTGTCCGGAAACGGAGTTTGCCCACGCGACGTCAACCCACCAATGCGGGAGTTTGGGAGCTGGTCACATCCACATAAACTTCTTTTTTTTTTTTTGAAAAAGGACATTTTTTAAGGAAATTTCTCATCATAATATAACACTAACTAAAAATAATATTTTATACAATATATATTTTAATTAGTTGAAAATTTCACACACAAAAATTTCGGAAAATAAAGTTTAAATATCTTTGGTTAGTATAAAAAAATTATACTTTGAAGAGTAACAATTATTGTTTTTTTTTTGGGGGTGAAATACTATAGCGAGAACCTCATCAATGAAACATTCTTATATGGATCCTTTTGAAAATATTTTATTTCACTTGAAAAAATGCCTTTTTGTGTGCATGGAGAAAATATAAATCTGTTACTCTAAATTTAGTATTTAGAAATGTTGATCAAAGCATTGGGGATAATCTCTGGGAATTTTCTATTTCGAAGAAAAAGATAGGACTTTAGTTTCATCTAAAATTAAGAAAGAAGAAGGCCCTAAGAGAAGAGGCGGATTTTCAGTTATAACAACAGAGAAGATAAGGTGCAAATATTAAAAACAAATGATCATGTCTTTCTCTCTTCTCTTTCCTTAGTCATTTCTCCTATTTCCATTCCTTGTCTCATCTTCTGTCTGCAATTAATCTATGGAACGCGTTAGAGAATCATCAGAAACTCTTGCTTCCACAACGACCTCATCTTCGTCTCCCTCATGGTAAATTTCCTTACAAAACATCTAGAGATACTGTTTAATTGTCTTCAGAGAAATATGTTGTTATATAACGTTGCTCGCGGAACAAGATTTGCAAATGGTTGTGTACCTTGTCTCGCAAGTCATTTCATTTATAATGCAACTCATCTTTTTCTGGTACAAAACATATGATCTCGCAGCAATGTAGACGTTGAGAATCGTGGAAAACAACTAAGTCCTTTCTCAACAAGAAGATCTAGAGCTGGCTTCTCTGATTCTTTCTCTTCTCATGGTAATTAGTAATTGACTCAATAGGTTACAAATATTTAACTGACTTGGTTGTTTCCTTGTGCTAAAAGATTTCATGAAAAATCTTTTTCTCTGCATCAGATTTACAATCATTCTGTTCAAATCAAGAAAACATAAAACTCTACCCCAACCAAACCGAATCAGACGATGACTTATCAAGGAGCATAGAATCTGAAACATCATGTCCCGTGGTGAGCACGTCAGACTCATTAGCATCATCAGAACCTCATAATCACCATTCCCACCACCATCATTCATCTATAGGCCTCACTAGCGGTCAATGGAGAGGTCGTTTCGTCCGTTTACTCAAGAAAGGATCATCCGCAATGCCATTCAACACACCTCTTAAAGGAGTCCCTAAACTAACCAGACGTAAAAGCAAACGCATAAGAGACAACATGGTCCCTGTTCTACCTGCTACTTCTCTTGACACTGGTGACTTGTTCTGTTTCAAACCCTCTTGGAGAAACTACTCCCTCCAAGATATTCAAACCGCTACCAATGGCTACAGCCGTGGTCCGAACACTAATCTTGTAAAGAACAACTTGTTCGTATGTGAAGTAATATAACATGAAAATCATGGTTATTTTGGGCAGAGAATCTGATTGGAGAAGGAGGATATGCGGAAGTATATAAGGGACAGATGGCAGATGGGCAAATAGTGGCAATAAAGAAACTGACTAGAGGTTCTGCAGAGGAGATGACAATGGATTATCTTTCCGAGTTAGGGATCATAGTTCATGTAGATCATCCAAACATAGCTAAGCTTATTGGATACTGTGTTGAAGGAGGAATGCATCTTGTTCTTCAGCTATCTCCTAATGGAAGCCTCGCTTCTTTGCTCTATGGTGATAAAATCTATTCCTAACTCATGTTTTCAAAGCAATCTTTAAAAACTATATGAAACTTGTAGACAAATATTTAAGTAAAAGCAAATTCATCTGAAAATAGGTTTCAGTGATGTATATAGTAGGTCTTGTTTGTCATATCTTTGATGATTCAAAAAACAAATTAAGATCCTTGTAACATTTTGTAGAGGCGAAAGAGAAGTTGAGTTGGAGCATAAGATACAAAGTGGCGACAGGAACAGCTGAAGGACTGTACTATCTCCATGAAGGTTGCCAGAGAAGGATCATTCATAAAGACATCAAAGCTTCTAACATTCTTCTCACTGAGAACTTTGAGGCTCAGGTAATTATGAAGAGAAAACTAACATCTCCATATACCCTAACTTGTTTTCTAAGTTATGATTATGAAACAAGTATGAACTCAAAACCCTATCCTTTTTTCTTTCTTTCTTAGATATCTGATTTCGGCCTGGCTAAATGGCTGCCAGACCAATGGACTCATCATACCGTATCGAAAATAGAAGGAACATTCGGGTTTGGATCCTCTCACTGATATAGATCATATACGCGGATTCACACATCTCTTGTGCTTCATATAATCTTGTATGTTTTCATTGATCAGCTATCTTCCGCCAGAGTTCTTCATGCATGGTATTGTGGACGAGAAAACAGATGTATATGCTTATGGAGTCCTGCTTCTTGAGCTCATTACTGGTAAACAAGCCCTAGACAGCGCACAACATAGCCTTGTCATGTGGGTATGTGATTGTCCGACCCTCTCTTAAACCACAACTAGATAGAATCTTTGTCTGATACTTCCTTGATTCAGAACCAATAGATAGTGTGAGTAGATTGTTATATCTATTTTGTTGTGAAATTACTAACATGGGCCACGTATGCTCTTGTAGGCCAAGCCATTGATCAAAGAGAACAAGATCAAACAACTAGTTGATCCGGTTATGGGAGATGACTACGACTTAGAAGAGTTGGAACGCCTTGTTTTCATAGCATCCTTGTGCATACACCAAACCTCCATGAACCGGCCTCACATGAATCAGGCATGCATACCAAAACATTCAACTCCATCTTTTATTAAGTCACCAATTTTCTTATTAATTTGGTAACATATATAATGAAGTGTGTATATTATATGTTCAGGTTGTGGAGATTTTTAGAGGCGACAAGGGCAGTTTAGACCAGCTAAAACAACGACAAAACTCCAAACTGCAGAGGACTTACTCGGAAGAACTATTGGATAACGAAGAATACAACTCGACAAGATATTTGAACGATATTAACCGACACATGGAGACTGTTCTCGGAACATCTAAAAACTCATGAAACAATTTACTTAAAGCACAAAAGAGGATTAAAAAAAGGTTCAGTGTTGCTTCAACATGTTGGGCTATGGTGTATGTATATGATTATGATCATGATGTTTTTCTTTCTATTTTTTTATTTCACTCTTTAACTAAAGCTATTACCTGGTAATGCCATCTTATGTCTGAAATATGTTTGTTCTTGGCGTTTATTTTCACGTACGATATAAACAAGTTTGCACATAAACGAGACTCGTAAACAAGTTTTGGCAAGTTTCAAGCAAAAACTCATACAAACAGAAATTCACAAGCTCTCTATATAGTTTAATATATCTACCTTATTAATAAGGTCATGTAGATATGTTATCTTGTCGGAATACGAATTACGACAATGTCGACCTATAAAACTTGATAATGTTATTCTTGTAAAGTGGCGACACGATCAAACATACACACAGACAACAAACACAGCAGTAGTACAAATTATTTAGAACAAACCAAATGTGAAATTTTCTCACTGATCACCGGCGAAAAGAAGCCTCCGAGAGGCGGAGACTCTCGGTTTCTTGTTATGAACCTCTAAGATCCCAGAGTCCGACTCGTCGTGATACCATCCCACCGATCTCTGCGCCTCTTGTACGATCTGAGATATACCTGTATCCAAACAGCACCGACCGTAATAAGAAAAGATATGAGAGAATCAATCCGATAGATAGAGGGGGAGGTCGAGGGTTACCTTCTCTGACGGATTGCTTGTTGTGGCGGATATCGTGGATGGTTGCGGAGATCTTCCAGTAGAGAGGACGGCCGACATAGAATAGAAGCACCATCAAAGCGATCAGGATCAGTATACGGAATGAGATTCTCGTTGGTGTTGGAGACGCCATTGATGATTGATCCTCTCACTCACTCTTCTCTTTGAGAGATATCAGAAAAACTCTTAAATAAATAAAAATGTTTATAGAAAAAGAAAGAACATCATAGGGCCCAGCAGATTAATTACGCCACGTCACTAATATGAAACTCGAGAGGCAGGGGTAACTGGGTAATTCAGTTAGCGAAAGCCTCTGGAGCTCTCAGAGTATTCAAATTTGTCCTCCTTTGTGTTGTTTATAAAATGTTTTGGATGTACTGATGCTTACATAAATGGATCTCAATCCTTAAATACTACTCCCTCCGTTTCGATTTAATTGTCGTTTTGGGGAAAAATTTTCGTTTCAAAATAAGTGTCGTTTTATTGTTTCAATGCAAAATTTATTATTAAGATTCTCTACTTTATTTTTCTATTGGTTTAAATATGGTTAGGTGTATAGGTAATTGTATTTTTTTTTTGAAAATATACAAAATCATATGTTTTATTAATCTATATGCATAAACCTGGAACGACAATTAAAATGGAACGGATGGATTACTGGTTTACATATAAAATGGACGACAAGGATTGAATTGATCCAAGGGAGAATTTCTTTTTTCTTTTTTTAACATCTTAACAATTTCGAAGACACTCTACATTATGAAGAGCTCTCGCTAATCTGAAACACAAAATTAAATCTTGAAAAACCAACTGGTGGGTGATGAACTGTTTTTGTCAGTCCATTTAACCATGATGGTCATAACAATAAATATAGGAAACCCGTATTCGAAGGTGTCTTGGGTAAAAGGAGTGTGGTTCACTGAAGCTACTCCGAGATTTTTTTTCCTTGCTTGACTTGCTATTCATGATAGACTAGCAACAGGAGATAGGATTCTTAGGTGGAATCCTCAAGCCATTTCCACATGTTGGTTGTGTAAAATGGAAGCTGAGACTCGTGATCATTTATTTTTTGAGTGTTCTTACTCTAAGGAAGTCTGGATTGGAACCATTAAACATTTGGCAGGGCATGGAGAAGTGTATAAATGGGATCGAGTGCTTCGGATTGTTGAGAAGGGATTACACAAGCGGAGTTCGACTGTGCTACTGCGTTATTGCTTTCAGGCCGTGGCTTATGCGATATGGCATGAAAGGAATGTGAGAAGAGTTGGTGAGGCATCGCAGCCAGCTGCTTGTCTGATCGCAAAGCTTGATAAGCTTATTAGAAACAGAATATCTTCACTGAGAAAGAGGGTAGGAGGAAAATATGAGAAGATGATGGAAGATTGGTTTGACAGAGACTAGTGAAGCTTGGGAGTTATAGAAAGCATAATTCTTTTGGTTTTCATTTATGTCTTTGAATATAGCAGCAGATGAAACTCTGGACAAAAGGTTTTTTGATTTGAATAAATTTAAAATTCTTTTAAAAATAAAAAATAAATAAATATAGGGCTTGTGGTAAAGATATAAAGTTATAAACGTATCAAACTCTACTCAAATTACCATTAATTGCTGAATGTGAAGATTTAACAATGATGGACGAACAAATAAAATAGACCTATTCTCACAACATAGAAACAAAATCCTCATAATACTTTTTTACTTTTAAGGTAACTGATAAAGCTCATGAACACGGATTATTACTCGAGAAATCCATTCTGTGCTGATTAAAGAACCATCAAACAATGAGAATCGAGTCATTTCATTGTCTTTGAAAACTTGCTACGAAAGCATTTGAGAGAAAAAAAAATGGTGATGACAACAACAAAAAGAGGAGAGAGTAAAGCTCATTCAAAAATGAACATTTTGCTTTATTAGGAGATTGCAAATTAAAACATTGACAATAACTTGTGATTCTCATTTCAGAGGACACACTTTCTCGAAGGCTTCTTGCTCTTTCCTACACAGATCAAACTCGTTTGTGTAGTAATACATACACCCCACATAGTCATCCATCTCCTTTTGGCACTTCTGGTGTAGATCCTTCAACCTGCAACATTCACCAAACCATCAACAAAACTGAATAATATAGCAAATGTGGTGGAATCAACATCATTAATGAAACACAGTGAGATTGATAGGTTCAAAATCTTTTTGATTGATACAATCATAGCATTGTATCATTTGTATAAGAGTAAACAACTTCTAAACAACAAAACTGGAGTCTTAAACCAACATTCCAAGGGAAGCAGTTGGCTTCTTAACGAATTTTACCTTAGGAATTCAGTTTATGAATCTGTTTCTACCATGCCTAATGAAACAGAAGGCTACTCTACTACTTGGTGTGTACCAGTTTCAAGGATATCATAACACGAAAATGCATGGCACAGATAGCTCTTCTGGACTCTAAACAATACACAAACAGTTACTAGGTAATCTACCGTGTTCCAAACTATCATGCTCGTGGCCAAGAATATAGCTAAGCCTGTGGTTAAGACATTAAAGCAGCTATGCTCACTTCAATGAAAGAAGTAAACTTTCACACTGAAGAATGAATCAATCCCTAAACCAACCATTTGATACTCATTATCTTCATCACAATTCACAACCAAACCAAAGAAAACCCAAAACTACTAAGCTTGCAAGAGATCATAGAACCCAAAAAAGAATTGAGCTTTTAAGAAACGTACAAGCCAAGCACGCAGCGAGTGACGTCACGACCCTTGTCGAGACACTTCTCGGGGTTAGGATCATTCTTCTTGCACTTGAGGAAGGCGACGTTCTCCGGCATACATCTTAAACCTATATGCTTCGCCGACGCAGTCAACACCGCGGAAGTAGGGATCGGGTTACCCGTCGCGTCCACCGCACTCGACATAGCTCGGAAAATTCGAAATCCCTAAAACTGAATCCAAAGGGAAATGGTAAAATCAATCGCAATCTTCCCCGTTAACCGAAACAAAAATCAAATTCAAGATATACAGTAGAATCTAAGAGCAGACAATGATCATCGTCGTACCTTTTTGCAACGGATCGACTTGGATCTTTCTTCTCCACTGAGTTACAAACGTGAAATGAGAGAGAGAGAACAGAACCAGGTGAGAGAGTAGCTGAATGAATAATGGGCCTTATTGGGCCTATTTGATCAACTTAAATACTGCTTTTGAAAGCCCATTCATAATCAATGGGCCTTAATAAAAGCTTTTTTTTGTTTTATTATTAATAATCCTCTCAGCCGTCGTATCGCCGCCGTCTCGTCGCCGTCTGCCTTTAGGTAAGTTTCTGCTGCTCCACCCCTATCTTTTTGATCTCTTGTGAATTTCATTTGTTTCAATTTTGGATTCGCGGAAGCTTTTGTTTTCTTTAAGTTCTGGCTCATTTCATCGATGCATTGAAAAAATGATCTAGGGTTTATGTTTGCTTCTCTCTGTGAAATTTTTGTTATTGCATTGTTATCTGTATACGGTTGTTACGTCGCATGAGTATCAAAATTGAGGATTGTTGATGTTTAGTGATGTTTCTATGGTTTGGTGTATTGAAGTGAGAAAAATGGGAGACAAGAGGAAGAAGACGTTCATGTTCATCCGTCTAGTCTCAGCAGCTGGAACTGGATTCTTCTATGTCAAGAGGAAGAGTAGCAAGGGTCTTCTTGAGAAGCTTGAGTTCCGCAAGTACGATCCTCGTGTCAATCGCCATGTCCTCTTCACTGAGCAGAAGATGAAGTGATCGTTTTGTCTGCGTGTGTTTCATTGCTTTCCAAGAACAAATCTATCAATGAAATAAGCTCTCAAGTTAAGTTGTGGTTTAGACTTTGTAAGCTTCAGTTTTTGATGATTCTTTTGACACTTTTAAAGGCAAAAACGAAAGTGGGTCTCTTTAATTCTCAAATCATAGTTTTTTTCAGTAGTGAAACCATATCATTGTCAATCAATACATCGCTAACTACTCTTTAAAGTATTATCCAAGTTCAACAGTGCAGAATGACAAACTGACACAAACCCGAGCATCTTGGATATTCAACGAGTTGTTTCAGGAAACCCGGCTTGTGATTTTTCCGACAAGACTGGTTCAAACGTAGAACGATCTTCTTGAGTCTTGTCGAGTTCTCTAAGAAGTATCTTACCAGCTCCAGTTCCGTTGCTTTATCCGTGACCGGGCTTTCGATATCAACAGTTTCAAGGGACGATATCAAAGAAGGAGGCAGTAGATTCAGAAGCCTACTTGTCCCCTCCGTCACCAGAAAATGATGAACCAGTTCCTACAAAGGAACAAAACAAGGACATAGAAACACAAAGATGAGTGGGTGGAAAGTCAAGAATCTATGTGCAAAAGTAGATAGGGCAAAAATCATCACCAAGGTGAGGTGTTTGAGATTCGGGCATGCCTCAAGAATGACTGGCAACATCGCTGGAGAGGAGTTTGAGAACATAGTAGCACGAAGACGAGCCAAGCCATGAAATTTAGATCGTCGGTTTATTTCCAGGTGATAATAGATGAACTGCCAGATAGCGTTAGCTTAAAACTCTCAATAAAGAAAGTTTAGAGATCAGTGTGTAGATACCTCAAGTGTCCTCCTGGAGATAGTCATATCTCTAGCATGTGAAACAAAGGTTAGAATGTTAAGAGTGCTGGATAACACCACGTCGATATCAAACTTGACAGATTCACTCAAGCTAACTATCTGGAAGCTTGTGTACTGGTAATTTATGAGATTCAGATACTCGAGTCCCGGAGTGTCCACCACTACTGTCTCCAAACTATTTTCGACACGACCAGGATCCGCCCGTTCCAGAGTGAAGCTCTTTAGTGACTTGGACCGGACGCGTAACACTTGCACAGAATCATATTCACTCTGGCTCATTTTTAAATCCTTGAGAACCGGAGAGGATGAAATGAGCGCCTCTGCAGTTTCATCGCTGGGGAATACAACTTTTTCCAAGTGCAGAGACTTGAGACACGGTAAAGAACATGACTGGTCGTAATCACTCATCATCACGAAGCTGAGTTTCAAGCTAACTAATGTGTCACACATTGAAAAGACTAGAGACATCTCAAGGTAGCAAAACCCAAAGTAGTTCTTGATTTCGAAATGCTGAATCTTACACTTGTTAACCACTCGCGTCAGGCATGCCTCCACTGAAGAATTGGACTCGTCATCATCGTGGTCAGTGTTTAGCTTGAAGCCACGCAAGTAGGACTCACCTCGGAAATTGAGAAACTTATCGATGAAACTCACGCAGGTGTTCTCCTCTGAGAAGTCAGATTTGTCCAGATCTAATCTAGGCACCCATAGCCAGAGATCTCTCCATCTAGAGGACAGAACACTTGACCTAACAGATTCCTTGGTAGTAAGAAAGGTGAGTATATGACATAGCAATGGTTCAGGCAATATGCTTATCCTGTCTTCACCACTTGTTCCACTTCTTCCTCCTTGCATAGCTTTTTCTTTGACTTTTAGAGAGAAAACGACCTGAAAAAATTCAATTTATCATATGTTCAATCGTTTTAACTTAAAAACTTTGCAGTTACATATAGATTAGCCGAGCAAAGTAGAAGTATGGAGAAAGTAACTCACCGGAGATTGAATATTGAAACCCTCGTCGTCTATTTTCTGAAGCCCTCCTTGTTATCTTTGACCTTTCTTGTTTTTATACTCAAAGTTGGATGCATTTTGCTTGCAGCTTTAACTAATCCTTGACTAAGTATAGTATTTAAATTTCTTAGTCATTACCCAATATCCATAATAAGTTATGGGTCCAGTCAACGTCCACATTAAATATCAACCATTATCATTTGCCAAAGCACTCTTATTGATCACGACTATTTTTCAACCGTCTTGTTGACGGCAAACTCAACAAGTGGTGGAGTCAAGCTATTAAGTGACGTAAAACGGACGCATAGATTCTATGTCATTAATCAAACCAGAGCATGATATTAGCGTTAAAAGTAATAGCACTGATATCATGTTCTAAGTGCAGAGTCTTGGTAGTAATAACATATCAAAGAGCCTATAATCAAACCAGTGCATGATATAAGAGATACTCAAAATCATTCAACCAAACCAAATGGAGTCTTAAGCCATACCAGTAGTACCTCACACAAATGATTCTGAGATTGGAACCACTGGAATAACTTCGAACTGACACAAACTAGAGAGTCTTGGAGATTCAATGAGTTGGTCCAAGACACCAGGCCTGTGTTTCTCTCCAGTAGAAGACTGATTCAAACGTAGTACGAGCTTCTTGAGTGTTGTAGAATTCTTCATAAAGTATCTAGCCAAATCCAGTTCAGTAGCTATCTCCGTGACCGGGCATTCCATTTCAACAGATTCAAGAGACGACACCAAACAACGAGACAGCACAGTGGAGAGTCTAGCTATCACTTCTGGATAATGAATTAACAACTCAGCAAACACAAATCGACAGAATAAAAACCTTACTAATTGAAAAGTTTAAAAGCCAAAATTGTTACCAATGTCAAAGTGTTTCACATTGGGACAGCTCTCAAGAACGATTGGCAATAGTTCAGGGGATGCATTTAAGCACATAGTGGCACGCAAACGAGTCAAGCCATGAAATTTGGGGAGAAAGTTCGTCAGAGGGGAACTATGTATAAACTGTAAGCGGAAGAGAAAGAGCACAAACAAAGTGAGAAAGAAAAAAAAAACAATGATAATGGGAAAGTTTAAAGCTTGTCACAGACACAGTTTATATACCAGCAGTGTTCTCCATGATATGGTCATATCTTCAGCACCTAAAAAACTCTTGACAAGATTGTAGATGATCTTCAGTTCCGACAAGTAATCAGTCATCAGCTCAAACTCGACATCAATATCAACCTTGAAAGAGTCAGCTGCCATACTGGCTATCTCAAAGCTTCTGAACTGGTAGAAATCCAAGAGACTCAGACACTCAAGTTTCGGTGCATCAATCAATACTGAAGAATGTCCAGGGGCATAATAAGCAGGCTTCACTCGTTTTAGAGTGAAGCTCTTTAGCGACGGTGAGCAGACACGTAACGCGACCACAAAATCATCTCTACTCACTCTTTGCCGATAAATACTTTACTGATCTCAGAACTTGAAAAGTTTTAGCCAATTTTTTACCAATGTCAAGTGTTTCAGATTGGGGCAGCTCTCAAGAACGATTGGCAATAGTTTAGGGGATGCGTTTAAACACATAATGGCACGCAAACAAGTCAAGTCATGAAATTTGGGGACTGGGTTCGTCTGATGGAAACTATATATAAACTGTAAGCAAAAAGAAGAGCACAAAACAAAGTGAGAAGATGAACAAAAAAAAACAATGGTAATGGGAAAGTTTAGAGCGTTTCATAGAGTTTATATACCTCCAGAGTTTTCCAAGATATGGTCATTTTTGTAACACCTGAAAAATTCTTGAGAAGATTGTAGATGATCTTCATTTCCATCAAGTAATCACTCATTAGCTCAAACTCGACATCGATATCAACCTTGAAAGAGTCAGCCACACTGGTTATCTCAAAGCTGCTGAAATGGTAGTAATCCGTGAGACTCAGACACCCGAGCTTCGGGGCATCAATCAACACAGAATGTCCACGAGAATAACGAGGCTCCATTCGTTTCAAAGTGAAGCTCTTTAACGACAGTGAGCAGACACGTAAAGCTACCACAGAATCATATTTACAAAGGCATATTTTCAAAACTTGTAGAACAGGAGAGCAGGAGATCAACTCCTCTGCAGCCGCATCGCTAGGAAGACCAACGTCTTCCAGGAACATGATCTTGAGAGAGGGAAAGGAAAGAGACTTAAAACCATTCAACCAAACGGAATGGAGCTTTAAGGAGACCAATGCCTCAGACGCAGAAAGAGTAAACCGGATGTAAACAATGCCACCATGTTCAAACTCATTCTCGACTTGGAAACGTTCAAGCTTCCGCATATCAACCACTCTACCGAGACACGGCCCGTAAAGAGAAAGATTACTGTTGGAGACATCATGGTCAATGGTTAACTTGAACTCACGCAAGTAGGACTTGCCTTGGAAAGCAAGAAACTTGTCGATGAAATCAACACAGACCTTGTCGTTAGTGAAATCAAAGCTGTCTAGTTCTAACCTAGGAACCCATTTCCAGAGGTATCTCCATCTAGAGGACAAAACGCTTGTCCAAACCGCTTGCTCAGTGGTGAGAAAGCTAAGTATGTGACATAACAACGGGTCAGGCAATACGCTTATCCTATCTTCTTCTCCGCTGATAACAGCTCGTTCTTCTCCTTCTCGAGCAGATCTAGACGAGACACCTGACCTGATATTATACGATTATTACCAAAATTCGAAACGTCAACAATGCATAGTGACGCCAGAACTGTGCGCAACGATAGGATTGAGCGAGAGAGTAAGGAAGGAGGAGAAAAGGAGATTACCGCTTTTGGTACTTATAAAGGAGCTTCATTGAATCTCTCTCTCTCTCCTGATATCTTTGATTTGATCCGAGTAATAATCGTCTTCCCTGGAATTTTAGGGTTCGTGAACGTCGTCGTCGTCGTCGTCCTCTTCTTTTTCTTCTTATTAGAAGCTCTTCTGTTTTTCTTTCTTTCCGTCTTTGGAAAAATAAAATGAATAATCGGGTATCCGGATTAAGACCGGGTCAGCTTGTATGACTGCTCATTTGCTCAAATGGGCCTGGGTCAGTGAAGAGTATAGCAAGGGACTTCTTGAGAAGCTTGAGTTCCCGCAAGTACGATCCTCGTGTCCTCTTCACTGAGTAGAAGATGAAGTGATCTTTTGATATTTACTAGGTGTTTCCTGGCCACACTTATAGTAAGTTTAGGACCTTTGACGAGGACGAGCCTCATACCACATATTGTTCTTCTCGAGCAAAAAAACATATGTGAAAAACTTCGGTGGCCGATACTAGTCTAATCCAGGGCCGTACTTGCAGCTGCAAGCCATTCACCACCAGACTAACACGTCCCGATTAGAATGATTTTTGTGTGTGTGTATTCAAAGAATCCTTAGACAAATCTATGCGCCAGTATTATTGTTACTATTAAATCAAATAAGTTTTTAAACAACATTGAGGTTTAGACTTATAAAACGAAAGCAGATCACTAAAATCGTGTGTTTTTGTTAAAATTATAAAACAAGTTTTTCGCCCAACGCCAAAATCATGTTTTCCATCACAAAATTATAAATTACATTTCTACTAAAATTATAAAATTGATGTTTTCTTTCAAAACCAAAAAAATCTAGAAAAATTATCGTATTCTCCCACTAATATCATAAAACCAAAATTTTCTATTAAAAACTGAAAATTGAGTTTTTCACCAAAACTATAAAATCAAATTTTACTATTGAAAGAAAAATTAATTTTTTCTAGCAAAATCTTGAGACAAAGTTTAATAAAGAGACTCAAAAGCATTCAACCAAACTAAATGGAGACTTAAGCCATACCAGTACCTCACACAAAGGAGAAAAAAAAAAGTAAAGGGAAGCCATGGGAATCAAGCTAAAGGCTGAGCCAACTAGTTTCTGTTAACGCCAGCTTTAGAACCTATCGGATTTTACATAAACATACCCTGGAGGCAATGGATTCGGAGTTGGAACCACTGGAAGAACTTCGAACCGAGACAAACCATAGCGCCTTGAATATTTCTTGAGTTGTTCCAAGACACCAGGCTTGTGTTGTTCTCCACTCGACTGATCCAAACGTAGCACGAGCTTCTTGAGTGTAGTCGAGTTCTTCATAAAGTATCTAGCCAAATCCAGTTCAGTAGCCACCTCGGTGACCGGGCTTTCCATTTCAACAGATTCAAGAGACGACACCAAACAACTAGGCAGCACAGTGGAGAGTTCAGACAGCCATCTGATTGGATAATCAAAAAACAATTCCTGCAAATACAAATCGACACAATTCAAATCAAGGACTGACCAGATAAATACCTTACTGATCTCAGAACTATAAAAAGTTTAAAAGCCAAAATTGTTACCAATGTCAAGTGTTTCAGATTGGGGCAGCTCTCAAGAACGACTGGCAATAGTTCAGGGGATGCGTTTAAGCGCATAGTGGCACGCAGACGAGTCAAGCCATGAAATTTGGGGAGTGGGTTTGTCTCATGGGAACTATATATAAACTGTAAGCAAAGAGAAGAGCACAAAACAAAGTCAGAGAAAACAAAAAAAAAAACAATGATAATGGGAAAGTTTAAAAGCTTGTCATCAGTTTATATATACCTGCAGAGTTTTCCATGACATGGTCATATCTTTAACACCTGAAAAGTTGTCGAGAAGATTGTAGACGATCTTCTTTTCAGCCAAGTAATCAGTCAGCAGCTCAAACTCAACATCGACATCAACCTTGAAAGACTCAGCCTTACTGATTATCTCAAAGCTTCTGAAATGGTAGTAATCCACGAGACTCAGATACTCGAGTTTCGGGGCATCAATCAAAACAGAATGTCCACGAGGATAAATAGGTTCCACTCGTTTTAGAGTGAAGCTCTTAAGCGACGGTGAGCAGACACGTAAAGCTACCACAAAATCATCTCTACTAAGGCATATCTTCAAGACTTCTAGCACCGGAGAGGAGGAGATCAGAGCCTCAGCAGCCGCGTCGCTAGGCAGAACAACGTCTTCCAAGAACATGATCTTGAGACAGGGAAAGGAAAGAGACACCAAGTCATCATTCAGACTAACGAAATGGAGCTTTAAGCAGACCAATGCCTCACACGCTTTGAGTGTTAAGGGTGTCCGGAAGTCATCAAAGCCACCACCACGTCCAAACTTATTCTCGACTTGGAAACGCTCAAGCTTCCGCATATCCACTCTGCCGAGACACGGCTCGTAAAGAGAAGCCTCGCTACCAAAGACATCGTGGTCAATGGTCAGCTTGAACTCACGCAAGTAGGGCTTGCCTTGTAAAGCCAGAAACTTGTGGATGAAATCAACACAGACCTTGTCATTAGTGAAATCAAAGCTGTCTAATTCTAACCTAGGAACCCATTTCCAGATGTTTCTCCATCTAGAGGACAAAACACTTGTCCTAACAGCTTGTTCAGTTGTAAGAAAGCTGAGTATGTGACATAACAACGGTTCAGGTAAAAGGCTTATCAAATCTTCTCCTCTGACAACAGCTCGTTCTCCTCCTTCTCGAACTGAACTAGAATAGACACCCAACCTGATAATATGTATATACAAAAATCGAAAACTTTCAACATGCATACAGGGGTTGAGTGACGAGCGCAACAACAAGATTGTGCGAGTAAGGACGGAGAGGAGCTCTTACCGCCTTTGGGACTTATAAAAGAGCTTCTCCATTGAAGCTTGCTTCTCTCCCGTTTATCTTAATTTGATCGATTAATCGCTTCCCTGAATTTTTAGGGTTTGTAAAACGTCGTCTACTTCTTTTTTGTTTTTATGCTCATCATGGGCAGGCCCGGAGGTTTTTACCCCAATCCGAAATCTACCTAAACCCGAACCGAAAAAACCAAAACTAGATCCGAACTATTATAAAAATATCTGAACGGGATCTATGAGCTTTTGGGGTTTGGTTATAACCCGAACCGAACCAAAATCCAAACTAGAATCCAAAAATATCTGGAATTAGTCAAATATGTTAATGTTTATATAAAAAAAAAAATCTAGTTTGTTTTATTACATTTTAGTTAATTTAGATAGCTTATCTAATTTTTAATTAGATTTGTGAATAATTTATATATTTTGAAAAAAAACATTTTATCAAGTTTTGAGGTTTAAAAAATATAGTTTGGATGATTTCAAACATTGGTTACAATCCGATCCGAACCGAACCCGACCTGATAATAATTAGTAAAATCCGAACGAGACTTATGAACATAATACCGAAAATCCAAAATCTAAATCAACCGAACCGAAACCGATGGCCCCTCGAACGCCCATGGCCTAATCATGGGCCTCTTCTGTTTTTGTTTCCCTCGGACAAAAATAAATAAAATCCCTTTTTCTATAATGAGTAAAAACCGGGTATCCAGATTCAGACCGGGTCAGCTTGTATGGGTATTTTGGGACTGGACTGGGTATCTCCAACAATCATACGAGGGTGAGGGTATGTTACTCCAACTGCGAATCTCAAATTTATTTTTGAGTTTACTAAATTTTTATAAACAAATAAAAAATACAATTTGAAAATACTAAAATTAATTTTTTTATGACTAAACATATATAATTATACAAATTTGAGGATGCTCTATTTATTCTCGTTCAAAATTTTAAAAAGGTAAAGATATGTTTGAATGCGAAATCTTAAAAAAAATAAAAATAACAAGTAGAAATGTTATAGAGAATGGATCTCTTTGACGGTATCACATCACACTTGTCCTCATTGAGTTTGAAACCATATCATTGTCGAGCAATACACAAATTACTCCACAGTGTATAAAAAATAATTTCAACCAAACCAAATGGAGTCTTACGCCATACCAGTAGTACATCACACAGAGAAGTGAGAGAAAAAAAAAGGAAAGGGAAGCCATGGGAATCAAGCTAAAGAAGGCTGAGCCAACTAGTTTCATCTTTAACTCCAGCTTTAAAACCTATTGGATTTTACATGAACATACCCAGGACATGGACTCGGAGTTGGAACCACTGGAAGAACTTTGAATTGACACAAACTATAGCGCTTCGAAAATTTCACAAGTTGTTCCAAGACACCAGGCTTGTGTTTCACTCCAGTAGAAGACTCGTCCAAACGTAGCACGAGCTTCTGGAGTGTAGTCGAGTTCTTCATAAAGTATCTAGCCAATTTCAGTTCAGTAGCTATCTCCGTGACCGGGCTTCCCATTTCAACAGATTCGAGGGACGATGCCAAACAACGAGGCAGTACAGTGGAGCGTTCAGACAGTCTTCTGATTGGATCAAGAAACAGTTCCTACAAACACGAATCGACAGAATTCAAAACCACGACTGACCAGATACAAACCTTACTAATCTCAGAACTAGAAAAGTTTAACCCAAATGGTTACCAATGTCAAGTGTTTCAGATTGGGGCAGCTCTCAAGAACGGTCGGCAAGAGTTCAGGGGATGCGTTTAAGCACATAGTGGCGCGCAAACGAGTCAAGTCATGAAATTTGGGGACTGGGTATGTATGATGGGAAGTATATATAAACTGTAAGCAAAGAGAAAAAGCACATACAAAGTGAGAGAAAAAAAAACAATGATAATGGGAAAGTTGTTATAGAGTTTTATATACCTCCAGAGTTTTCATGATATGGTCATATCTTTAACACCTGAAAAATTCTTGAGAAGATTGTAGACGATCTTCTTTTCCGACAAGAAATCACTCATTAGCTCAAACTCGACATCGATATCAATCTTTAAAGACTCAGCCTTACTGGCTATCTCAAAGCTTCTGAAACGGTAGTAACCCATGAGACTCAGATACTCAAGTTTCGGTGCATCAATCACAACCGAACGTCCATGAGCATAACAAGGCTCCACTCGTTTTAAAGTGAAGCTCTTAAGCGACGGTGAGCGGACACGTAAAGCTACCACAACATCATATTTACTAAGGCTTATTTTCAAGACTTCAAGAACTGGAGAGCAGGAGATCAGCGCCTCTGCAGCCGCATTGCTAAGCAGAACAACTTCTTCTAAGTACATGATCTTGAGACAGGGCATGGAAAGAGACTCCAAGTCATCATTCAGACAAACGAAATGGAGCTTTAAGCAGACCAATGCCTCACACGCAGACAGAGTTAACCAGGTGTAAACAATGCTACCACCATGTGCAAACTTATTGTCGACTTGGAAACGTTCAAGCTTCCGCATATCCAACAGTACTCTACCGAGACAGGGCTCGTAAAGAGAAGCCTTACTGTTAGAGACATCATGGTCAATGGTTAACTTGAACTCACGCAAGTAGGACTTGCCTTGGAAAGCAAGAAACTCGTCGATGAAATCAACACAGACTTGGTCGGTTTGTGAAGTCAGAGCTGTATAATTCTAAACTGGGAACCCATTTCCAGAGATGTCTCCATCCAGAGGAGAGAAGACTTGTCCAAACAGCTTGCTCAGTGGTGAGAAAGCTAAGTATGTGACATAGCAACGGTTCAGGTAATACGCTTATCATATCTTCCCCGCTGATAACAACTCGTTCTCCTTCTCGAACTGCTCTAGAGGAGACACCTAACCTGATACGATTAATTACAAAAATCGAAACTTTCAGCAATGCATGCATACAGGGGTTGAGTCAGTAACGCCAGAACTGAGAGTAAGGAAGAAGAGGAGCTTACCGCTTTTGGTACTTATAAAAGAGCTTCTCCATAGAAGCTCTCTCTCTCCTGGTTTCTTGATTTGATCCAAGTAATCGTTTCCCTGAAATTTTAGGGTTAGGGTTCGTGAACGTGAACGATGCCGTCGTCGTCTTCTTCTTCTTCTTTTTGTTCTTAGAAGCTCATGGACCTCTTCTGTTTCCCCCGGATTAAAACCAGGTCAGCTTGTATTGGGCCTGGGCACAAGCTAGTTACGTGTTTTTCTTCTTCCTACCAGCTACGTTGGGGTTTAGAGGCTGCGTGTAAGTTTCAGTCTGAAGATATCCCTTGGCCTTAAAACGCAATATTAAACATGTTCTAAATTTCGGTCTAAATGTCGCCTAGGCATCCCACCTAATACCTATGCTACAAATTAGTTTTAGCAAAAATGATTAAAAAAATCTAGTTTATGCGATTTAAACCGGTTTAAATTGATCTAAATAAATTTAAATTAGTGTAAATCTGTTTAATCAATTGATAATGTTATTGCGAATCCATAAATTTTGTTTTACTTTTTTTTCTATATCTAATTTTTATAATTCATAAAAAAAAATTATAATTGGACACAAAAATTTAAGAGAAATTAGACCTATTAATTAAGAAAAAATTATAAATTCACAAATTAACCAGAATCATATTCTCTCTCCGCTTTTCTCTTTCTATTTCTCTCTATCTTATTTCTAAAAAAACAAAAAATTGTTTTTGTTTTGGTTATTTCACAAATAACCTTAAAGCTAAAATATCTAATTTTTAGTCTCTTTATTACATCCCGAATAATCCGTGTAGTCGCTAATCCTCTATAAGACGCATAGTTGCCTAACTATTTCTTAAACATTGTTAATTCATGCATGTATGATATTTGAAATAAATACATTGTTTTTGACACTTTAGCATTTTGTAATGACCGTATAACTTCCATTGATTAACGGAAAATGCCTCAATGTATGATAAAACTATAATTTATTAGTTTATATATGGTATTTGAAATAAATTAGCGTTGATTTATGACTACGCTGATTTCCCCCTCTATGTTAATTTTTTTGCAGTTACATAGAACAAGGAATGATGAACTAGATAGGAGAAATTAAGCAACCCACCGGAAATCGAATACTCCGGAGGTGAAACCCTCGTCTTATACGTTTAATCATGTCTTCTATTTCTAAACAATAGTTGTTATTCTTGTTTCGTAGTCAAAGATGGGCGCATTTTGTAGCTTTAACTAATCACTGACTGATGATAGTACTTATTACCCATACGTATACACTACTATCAGTCCAGTCAACGTCCACATTAAATACCAACCATTACCGAAGCACTTGTTTTTATCGCAACTACTTTTCAACTGTCTTGTTGACGGCAAACTCAACAAGTGTTAAGAGTCAAGCTCTTAAGTGACGTAGAACAGACGCATAGATTCTATGTCATTATCAAAATGGCTTATAATGAAATCAGAGCATGATAATAGCGTTGGAAATAATAACATATTCTAAGTAGTGCAAAATCTTGAGACAAAGTTTAATAATAGAGACTTAAAATCATTCAACCAAACCAAATGGAGTCTTAAGCCATACCAGTAGTACCTCACACAGAAAGAAGAAAAAGAAGGAAAGGAAAGGGAAGCCACGGGAATCAAGCCAAAGAAGGATGAACCAACTAGTTTCATCTTTAACTTCAGCTTTAGAACCTATGGGATTTTACATAAACATACCCTGGAGGCAATGGATTCGGAGTTGGAACCACTGGAAGAACTTCGAATTGAGACAAACCATAGCGCTTTGAAAATTCTAGGAGTTGTTCCAAGTCACAAGGCTTGTGTTTAACTCCAGTAGAAGACTCATTCAAACGTAGCACGAGCTTCTTGAGTGTTGTAGAGTTCCTCATAAAGCATCTAGCCAAATCCAGTTCAGTAGCTTCCTCCGTGACCGGGCTTTCTATTTCAACAGATTCAAGAGACGATACCAAACAACGAGGCAGCCTCACAGTGGAGAGTCCACCTATCGATGCCACAGGATAATGAATAAACAATTCCTGCAAAAACACATATCTGACAGAAGTCAAATCCAGGACTGACCAGATAAAAAAACCTTTACTAACTGAAAAGTTCAAGCCAAAAATGTTACCAATGTCAAGTGTTTCAGATTGGGGCAGCTCTCAAGAAGCATTGGCAATAGTTCAGGGGATGCGTTTAAGCACACAGTGGCGCGCAGACGAGTCAAGTCATGAAATTTGGGGAGTGTGCTCATCCGATGGATTTCATATATAAACTGAAAGCAAAGAGAAGAGCGCACACAAAGTGAGAGGAGATAAAAAAAAAAAAAACAATGATAATGAGAAAGTTTTAAAAGCTTATCGTCGGTTTAATTATATATACCTGCAGAGTTCTCCATGACATGGTCATATCTTTAACACCAGAAAAATTGTTGAGAAAACTGTAGATGATCATCATTTCCAACATGAAATTACTCTTCTCCGCAAAATCGACATCAATATCAACCTTGAAAGACTCAGCCGCACTGGTTATCTCAAAGCTTCTGAAATGGTAGTAATCCATGAGACTCAGATACTCAAGTTTCGGGGCATCAATCAATACTGAATAGTGTCTACAAACATAACAACGTTCCACTCCTTTTAGAGTGAAGCTCTTAAGCGACGGTGAGCAGACACGTAGAGCTACCACAAAATCATCTTTACTAAGGCATATCTTCAAAACTTCAAGAACCGGAGAGCAGGAGATGAGCGCCTCTGCAGCAGCGTCGCTAGGCATAACAACGTCTTCCAAGAACATGATCTTGAGACAAGGCAAGGAAAGAGACTTCAAATCATCGTTCAGCCTAACGTAATGGAGCTTTAAGCAGACCAACGCCTCACACACGGAGAGTGTTAAGGGTGTCGGGAAGTCATCAAAGCTAACAGGTCCAAACGTATTCTCGACTTGGAAACGTTCGAGCTTCCGCATATCCACTTTGCTGAGACAAGGCTCGTAAAGAGAAGCATCTCCACCAAAGATGTCGTGGTCAATGGTCAACTTGAACTCACGCAAGTAGTTCTTGCCTTGGAAAGCAAGAAACTTATCTATGAAATACCCACAGGCTTGGTTGTCTGTGAAATCAGAGCTGTCTAGTTCTAACCTAGGAACCCATCTCCATATATGTCTCCATCTAGAGGACAAAACACTTGCCTGAACCGCTTGCTCGGTGGTAAGAAAGCTGAGTATGTGACACAACAACGGTTCAGGTAATGAGCTTATCATGTCTTCTCCTCTGATAACAACTCGTTCTTCTTCTTCTCGAACTGAACTAGACGAGACACCTAACCTGATAAGATTTATTACAAAAATCGAAACTTTAACATTTGCATATACTATAACACAAGAAATGAGCGCAACAAGAAAATTGAGCGAGCAAGGAAGGAGAGGAGCTTTACCGCTTTTGGGACTTGTTAAAGAGCTTCTCCATTGAAGCTACTTCTTTCCTGTTTATCTTTGATTTTGATCCAAGTAATCGTCTTCCCCTCATATTTTAGGGTTTGTGTTCTTAGAAGAAGAAGCTCTTCATGGGTCTCTCTGTTTTCCTTTTGCTCGGAAAAAATAAATAAATTTATGAGTGTAAGCGAATTACCGGGTATCCGGATCTAGACCGGGTCAGCTTGTATGGCTCTATGCTCAATTGGGCCTGGCCACAATCTAGTTACCTGTTTCTCTTTACCTTGCCAGCTACGTTAGGGTTTAGACTTTTGTGTAAGTTCCAGTTCGAAGATTTCACTTGGCCTCAAGAGTATTTCCAACAATCAATCTCATTTTGAAAGGAAAATGCTCTTAAACTAAGGAGACAAAAAGTATGTTATTTCAACGGCCACTCTCCATTTCTTTCTCTTTATACCAGTTTACATTATAAATTTATTCAAGTCTCGGAGTATCGATCACAAACTGTCTCCCAGCGTATTTTCAACACAACCAGGATCTGCTCGTTCCAGAGTGAACGCGTAATGCTTGTATTGATCACAACTACTTTGAACTGTCTTGTTGACGGTAAACTAAACAAGTGCAGATCAAGTGACCTTATAATCAAAACAGAGCATGCTATTAACGTTGGAAATAATAACATATATTCTAAGTGCGTAATCTTGAGACAAAGTTCAATAATAGAGACTCAAAATCATTCAACCAAAAACCAAATGGAGTAATCAGTGGGAATCAACCTAAAGGCTGAGCCAACTAGTTTCATCTTCAACGCCAACTTTAGAACCTACGTGATTTTTCATAAACATACCCCTCAGGCCTTGGATTTGGAGTTGGAACCACTGGAATAACTTCGAATTGAGACAAACCAAAGCGCTTTGAAGATTTCACGAGTTGTTCCAAGACACAAGGCTTGAGTGTACAATCATTCAAACGCAGCACGAGCTTCTTGAGCGTAGTCGAGTTCTTCATAAAGTATCTAGCCAATTTCAGTTCAGTAGCTATCTCCGTGACCGGGCTTTCCATTTCAACAGATTCCAGAGACGACACCAAACAACGAGGCAGCACAGTGGAGAGTCTAGTACTACTCCCGGCATCAGGATCATCATCAATAACCAATTCCTGCAAAAACACACCAATCTGACAGAATTCAAATCCAGGACTTAATCTCAGAACTTGCAAAGTTTTAAAAGCCAAAATTGTTACCAATGTCAAGTGTTTCAGATTGGGGCAGCTCTCAAGAACGACTGGCAATAGTTTAGGGGATGCGTATAAGCACATGGTGGCACGCAAAACAGTCAAGTCATGCAACTTGGGAGGTCGTTTCATACGATGGAAACTACTATATATAAACTGTAAAGCAAAGAGAAGAGCACAAACAAAGTGAGTAAAAAACAACCATATATGATAATGGGAAAAGTTTTAAGAGATTTTGTCATGATCATATAAACATATTATTATACCTCCAGAGATTTCCATGATATGGTCAAATCTTCAGCACCTGAAAAACTCTTGACAAGATTGTAGACCATCTTCGTTTCCGACAAGTAACCTTTTATCAGCATAAACTCGACATCAATATCAACCTTGACAGAGTCAGCTGCCATACTGGTTATCTCAAAGCTTCTGAAATGGTAGTAATCCATGAGACTCAGATACTCAAGCTTGGGCGCATCAATCAATACTGAATAGTGTCCACAAACATAACAACGTTCCACTCCTTTTAGATTGAAGCTCTTAAGCGACGTTGAGCAGACGCGTAAAGCTACCACAACATCATCTCTACTGAGGCTTATCTTCAAGACTTCAAGAACCTGAGAGGAGGAGATCAGAGCCTCTGCTGCCGCGTCACTAGGCAGAACAACGTCTTCCAAGTACATGATCTTGAGACAGGGCAATGAAAGAGACACGAACTCATTTAGCCTAACGAAATGGAGTTTTAAGCAGACCAATGCCTCACACGCGGAGAGCGTTAAGGGCGTCGCAATGTTATCAACGCTAAGTTTTTCAAACCGGTTCTCGACTTGGAAACGTTCGATCTTGCGCATATCCACTCTACCGAGACACGGCTCGTAAAGAGAAACGTCGCTATAGAAGACATCGTGGTCAATGGTTAACTTGAACTCACGCAAGTAGGACTTGCCTTGGAAAGCAAGAAACTCGTCGATGAAATCAACGCAGGCTTTGTCACTAGGGAAATAAGAGCTGTCTAGTTCTAACCTAGGAACCCATTTCCAGAGATGTCTCCAACGAGAAGACAAAACACTTGTCCAAACAGCTTCGTCGATGGTGAGAAAGCTGAGTATATGACATAACAAAGGATCAGGTAATGAGCTTATCCTATCTTCCTCTCTGATAACAACACGTTCTTCTCCCTCTCGAACTGAACTAGACGAGACACCTAACCTGGTGAGACTATTACAAAAATGCGAGACTTTAATTTCCATACAAAAGCAAAATTGCATACGATAGAGGCAAACAGGGGAGAAGATGAAAGAGGAGCTTACCGCTTTTGGGACTTGTAGAAGATCTTCTCCATTGAAGCTAGCTCTCTCCTGTTTATTCGATCTACCGAGTGATCGTCTCTCTCAGATTTTAGGGTATGAGAACGTTACATCAAGTGAATGAGATTAACATATAGAGTCGTTTTCTCTTTCTTCGTTAAAAAGTCACGTCGAGATTTTAGCCTTTTAGGATTTGAGAACGTTACATCAAGTGAATGAGATGAAATGAAATGAAATATATATAGAGTCGTTTTCTCTTTCTTCATTAAAAAGTCACGGCCGTGATTTTAGGATTTGAGAACGTTACATCAAATGAATGAGATGGAATATGACTTTTTCTTGGGTTCACCCCCTAGGGTGAACCTTTAGGTTCACCAACCAATAGAAAGTTGTCATTTTAGATCTAGTATCTTTTAATTAAGGAAACAAAATAACTTGCCAAATTATATTATGCTTTTAAAATAAAAAA
>NC_027750.1:4644789-4660466 GCF_000695525.1 Brassica oleracea var. oleracea | reverse complement strand
AAGGGTTTAGGGTTTACCCAAGGGTTTAAGGTTTTCCCAAGGGTTTAGGGTTTAGGATTAGAGTTTAGGGTTTAGTGTTTTGTTGACAACATTTTTTTTTTTTTGAATTCGTTTTTTATATATTATTTTTATTTATTTTTAAATTTTATTTTGAAAAAATAATATAATTTGCCAAGTTATTTGGTTTCCTTAATTAAAAGATACTAGATTTAAAATGATAATTTTCTATTGGTTGGTGAACCTAAAGGTTCACCCTAGGGGGTGAACCCAAGAATAACTCATGGAATATATAGAGCGGTTTTCTTTTTCTCATTAAAAAGTCACGGCCGTAAAATATATGTTATAAAAGGGGCGTTCCGAGAATCGAACTCGGGACCTCTCGCACCCAAAGCGAGAATCATACCACTAGACCAAACGCCCTTGATGTTAGATGATAACACTAGGCTAAGGACAACGCAAAGTTAAAGCTTAAACATAATTCCTTCCGATTTTACAATAACATCTTTAGACTTGCTGCAAATTTTTTCAGTGCTTAAACTTTTCATTCTAATGAACAACATAGAGAAAGTCTTTTCCTACATTTTCGAAATACAAGATTTTAACCCAACAAAAGAACAACCATGGAGAAAATGCTAAGTTTAAACTCTCTTATATCTCCAGTCAAGAACACCAAAAACGAGATGCCTGAGTTAGGATGATCTTCTGAATCCTACCATAGAACCGAGGCGTGTGATCGTAATCTCCACCAAATGCCCAGAACTGACCAGTTTGAAAAACCTTTCTCGTATGCTTACTCGGAAAGCAGAGAGCTTCTGGTTTAGGCCTTGGGATTAGATGGGAAGGGACGTCTTTCTCTTCGATTGTTTTAGGCAACGCAGCTTGGTCCAGCTCATAAGCATCTTTCGGTAAGCCTTTTGCTTCAAAGCCTGTCAGTTTGAAGGAAGGGATCATGTGGGAGAACTGATATATATTCTGAGGCAGAATCTGAGATGTGTCTGCCTGACCACCAGTTCCCATTCGAAACGTGTCTGCATCACCAGTTCCCATTCGAAAGAAGACACTTGCAAAGCCTTTTGCTTTATGCAAGAACGCAACAGATACACCATCAGCTCCATCAGTGGTATCAGACAAGATCTCAACGATGTCATACTTGTAACTGCCGTGAGAGTCTGGCTCTGAAGACCAGTTGATAATATCCCAGTTCTTGAATAATGCCCAAGTCTCTCCTTTTCTTGGGGAAACAGTGAGATGACCAGTGTTGCCTCCTTCCTTGCAATGTATAACATGTGAGAACATCGAAATGTCTTTCATGTTCTCATTCTTCCCAAGCCTGAACTGACCAGTAGAAACAGGCAAGTCTTGTTCAAACCATAGTATCTCTCTCTCATCATCAGGATCTGGCTCTAAGTGTGTGATCCTTAATCCAAACAAAGGAGCTGAAACTTTCCTGATCCGGGCATACAACCTAGGCATCCCATCAACTTTATCATACATAGCCCAAGTCTGCCCAGCCAAAAAGTTTACTTCTTTCCGCAGCTTCTCAAAGTCGTTAAACTTGAGACCAGCACTATCATCATTAGACCCACCATGCTCGTTCCTCTTTCTCTTGTCGCCAACACAACTCAAACGAGGGGAGTGAACAGTTTCAGTAGAAGCAGAATAAAATGCTGCAGTACCGGTCCCTTTCATCGAATTCTCTGAAACAGCTTCCCTTTTAAGAAGCTCCTTCGAAGAGATATCCATCATCAAACAAATAAAGTATAATAAGCACACAATAAGACCACTTCCTCCTCCTCCTGCGGAAAATACAGTATATACTTTTAACATTGATAAGATAATGTTCAATATCCCTAAATCAAAAGGGGCTAGAGGTATTTTCAAGCGCCTAAAACAAGTGTAGATTATGTAGAGCATCACTAAACCATAATAAAAATAATAATAAGAGCTCTAAATTAAGCATCTCTGGAAACCCCAAATCTGACGTACAAAAAGAGAGAGAACACCTAAAACCCTAGACTTAACGCGGGGTAACGAGGAAGAACGACGATTAAGGAGCTCACTCTGTTTATGGTCGACGTCGGAAAGTACTGTGGCGTGGGCAAGGTTCCGCCGTCTTTGGTGGATAACAAAGCCCTATTCCCCAATCCAATTTGGCGGGAAAATATCTTAGAGAGAAGAGTATAAATGGGGCTAACGATCATTATGAGCCCAACAAGTCCAAGCTAAATATTTTGTATTTTGCATCAAAAACAGCTTCTTTATTTTCAAACTACTTTTCAACTGGGCAAACTCAACAAGTAGTCAAGCTTTTAAGTGACGTAAAACAGACGCATATGTCATAATCAAACCAGAGCATGATATTAGCGTTAACATGTTCTATGTGCATAATCTTGGAAGTGATAACATATCATCTATTGTTTATAACCAGGGATGTTATATAGGGTTTAGAGATTTAGGGTTAGTCCAGCCCATCCAAATAATTAGGAGCCCTGACCATAATGCATTACTCATAAACTATTCATGGCTAACTTAGAGTTGGGTTAAAGAAATACAGAGTTCAACCCTGTTAGATAATTTTTTTTTTTTTTGTAAACAACAAATATTTGGTATATGGTTAAAATTTCAAAAATGAATTTTTCTTAGAAAATTGTAAAATTGAGTCTTTTCACCGAAACAAAAAAATCGAGATTTTCCGCTAACCGAAAAATCAGGATTTCTTGCCAAAATGAGATTTTTCGTCAAAACCGTAAAATTGAGCTTTCAAAAACAAGATTTTCCACCAAAACAGTAAAACAAGATTTGCCACCAAAACTGTAAATTAAGTTTTCCCGCTAAAATCCACAAAAATGGAATTTTCCGTCAAAACCGCAAAAAAAGAAAAAAAAATCCCACCAATACCGTAAAATCAAGTTTTTCCGTCAAAATCGCAAAACTAATTTTCTTACCAAAACCGAATCTCATTACACTTATACCTTAAAAACGAATTTTTCCGCTAAGAACCCTCGGTTAATCCCTAAATTATAAAGGTACTCAAAAAACATTCAACCAAACCAAATGGAGTCTTAAGCCATACTTTGCATATGTTTACACTTATTTAAATCCAGCTCTAGAACCTATTGGATTTTACATAGACATCCTCCTCAGACGCTGGAACCACAGTAATAACTTCCAACTGACACAAAGTAGAGCATCTTGGAGATTTAATGAGTTGTTCCAAGACACCAGGCTTGTGTTTCTCTCCGGTAGAAGACTGATTCAAACGTAGCACGAGCTTCTTGAGTGTTGTAGAGTTCTTCATAAAGTATTTAGCCAAATACAATTCAGTAGCTATCTCCGTGACCGGGCTTTCCATTTCAACAGATTCAAGAGACGATACCAAACAACGAGGCAGCACAGTGGAGAATTCAGACAACCTTCCCAACCATAAATCACGAAACAGCTCCTGTAAAACACAAGTCAACAGAATTCAAACTAGATAAAAAAAAAAAAAAACTTGCAACACGTTTAAGCAAATTGTTACCAACGACAAATGTTTCAGGTTCGGCATGGTCTCAAGAACAATTGGCAACAGATCAGGCAATGTGTTTAAGCACATAGTGGCATGCAAACGGGTCAAGGCATGAAATTTTGGAAGTGGATCCTTATGATGGAGGACATATATAAACTGTAAGAAAGAGAAGAGCACGAATGAGAAAATAAGACACATTAATAAAAATACGAAAGTTTAGAGCTTTATTAATTATAAGTTTATATATACCTGCAGAGTTCTCCATGACATGGTCACATCTCCAACACGTGAAAAGTTCTTGAGAAGATTGTAGAGGATTTCCATGCCCGAAAAGTACTCTCTTGTCATCACAAAATTTAAATCTAAATTAACTTTGACAGACTCAGCCATACTGATTATCTCAAAGCTTTCGAAGCTTACGAGTTCGTAGTAATCCATGAGACTCAGATACTCGAGTTTTGGGGTATCGATCACAACTGAATGTATAACAGCACGAGCATCAGCATCAACAGGTTCCGCTCGTTTTAAAGTGAAGCTCTTTAGTGACAGTGAGCAGACACGTAAAGCTACCACGAAATCATCTTTACTCAGGCATATCTTCAAAACTTCTAGAACCGGCGAGCAAGAGATCAACTCCTCTGCAGCCGCGTCGCTAGGCAGAACAACGTCTTCCAGGAACATGATCTTGAGACAGGGCAAGGAAAGAGACTTCAAATCATACAGCCTAACAAATTGGAGCTTTAAGCAGACCAATGCCTCACACAAGGAAAGCTTTAAGGGTGTCGCTATGTAAAATATGCTATTGAGTCTAAACCGGTTCTCGACTTGGAAACGTTCAAGCTTCCTCATATCCACTCTACTGAGACAAGCCTCACCATCGAAGAAATCGTGGTCAATGGTTAATTTGAACTCACGCAAGTAGTACTTGCCTTGGAAGGCAAGAAACTTGTCGATGAACTCCACACAGACTTTGTCGTTTGTGAAATCAAAGCTGTCTAGTTCTAACCTAGGAACCCATCTCCAGATATGTCTCCATCTTGAGGACAAAACACTTGTCCGAACCGCTTGGTCGGTGGTGAGAAAGCTGAGTATGTGACATTACAACGGTTCAGGTAATAAGCTTATCCTATCTTCCCCTCTGATAACTACTACTACTTCTCGAACTGACCTAGAAGCGACACGTAACTTGATAAGATTACTACAAAAATCGAACTTTTAACTTCCTTACAAAAGCTACTGCGTTCCAAGAGGTAAACAGGGTAGAGTAACAGACAAACAAGCAAGGAAGGAGAGAAGAAGATGAAAGAGGGCTTACCGCTTTTGGGACTTATAGAAGAACTTCTCCATTGAAGCTCTCTCCTGTTTATTCGATCAATCGAGTGATCGTCTCCCTTAACTTTTAGGGTTTTTAAAGTTCATTAAAATTTGCCAGCCGTAAATATGTAAAAAAAAGGGGGGCGTTCCGATAACCGAACTCGGGACCTCTCGCACCCAAAGCGAGGAATCATACCATTAGACAAACACCCTTGCTTTTAAATGGTAACACAAGACTAGACATTTTTTCTTTTTACATTCCGAAGGTGTTTGTTTCATCATCTGTCATCTCCTTCCAAATGATATAAATGATCTATGTAGATGATCTATCCAAATTTTATGTGATTGTTTATTTGTATATCTAAATGGTTCATCTAAATGAGTTATCTAAATTCTACTATATATTAATTGAGAAGTCCATTTATTGACTTTTGTGTCGATCATAGGTAAACTCTTACAAAATTGTTATAATTTTATTGGTCGATGATTTTTAATTTTTATTTATTTTTTTTAGATCTAAAAATAAAGATAAGTCTATAACCAATTAATATCACTCAATGAAAAAAATAACCAAAATAAGTTTTATTAAAGAGTAAAGATATACTTTTACCTTATGTTTAACTAATCTAGACTTATGGTTTAGAATTAAAGAGTGGAGTTTGGGGATAAAGTTTCAAATTTCAAAAAAATAAAAAATAAAATAAATACTCAAATTTTCAAAATAAAAAAAAGTTATTTTGGTCATTTTTTTTTTAATGGTTATTTTTGTGACAAAAACTTAAAAATATGTTATTTGAGAGAATTGTCCTTTTTAATATCATTTTCTGTTATTCAATGTATGACATGTTTTATATAATTACATTAATATATATATATATACAAACTATAAAAACGGATAAACTAGGGTCATTCCAATGTTTCAATTTACTGGAATTAAGTCAGAATTTATCATGGTTTAAAATTTGAAACCAATCAATAATAATTGGATTAATTCAAATCTCTTTTATAGTAGTCATGTTAATCCGATATAAAAGTTTTGTGTTCTTATATTAACCCTAGGAGAAGGTCTCAGCTATTGACAAAGAAAATGTTACTAACTTTGTCTTCTTCTGTGAAAGCAGAGGAGAGAGAGAGAAGCATGGCACATGTGATAGTTGTACATAGAGAGATCATAGCTGAGACATTAGGGCTAAGAAAGGTTTATGAGAAGAGACACAGCTTTATCACTTACAAATTGTGTTCAACGAAGTTTTCTAGTGGATTTCTGATCAAGTAGCACTCTCAGTTGAGACTTGAAACTGGGTAAATCTTGTGTGCTTAAACACACGAGTGATCGAACAAAGATGGTGACAAGTGAGAGTTTATCGTTTACGTATGAAACTAACCAAAGATTCTAGCGTTTTCATCAAGAAACCACATGGAGAAAGTATTTTCATACATTGTCAAACTACATACTATCCCGTTAGATTTAGAACCAACCAAAGAAAAGACTCAAGTTTAAGCGTCTTTATATCTCTCCAGCAAAGAACACCAAAAAAGCTAACAAAAAGGAACCCTTCCCTCACATCCTTTGTCAACGGTCACCACCCATAAGGTAACGCTTTATTATCAACTTCAGAGAGCACTATCATCTCTCCATCTACCTCTTTGGTTACACGGGAAGCAGGAATCGGATGAGAGAATCTGAGCATTTTCGACTGTGGGATTGTAAATATCACTCCTGGCCCATCCTCATCATAACAATAAGATGGCCTACTCTTAGCCGCTCTAAAGAACTTATTCTTCTCTTCACTAGTAACCAAGACTTGCTCCAGCGCTAAAACCTTGTAGTTAAAGGCGTCATCAAGAACTTGGACCATGTCAAAGTCCAAGCAGTGTTCGTCTAGTGCTCCGACACCAAAGTGAGGAGCCCAAAGTCTGTAAATCACCCACAACTGACCAACCTTGGGGAGAATGGTAAATTCATTTCCATCCATAGAGGTCTGAGGAAATATCTGATGTGTAAGGTGTTGTGGATAGAGCGTTGAGCAATTTTTATGCATCGAGAATGTTCCACAGCCAACAGGCATGCTCTTGTCCTTCCACTTGATGACATTCTGAGGGAATGAAGTAGCCTTTAAACGACATACATGCACCTTTGTTTCTGCTGTCTGCTCGAATGTCTGAGTAACGGTGATCTTCTGAATCCTACCGTAGTACCGAGGCGTGTCATCGTAATTTCCACCAAATGCCCAGAACTGACCAGTTTTAATAACTTCTGGTTTAGGGACTGGGATTAGATGGGAAGGGACGGCTTTCTCTTGGACTGTTGTTGCAGGTAACGCAGCTTGGTCCAGCTCATAAGCATCTTTTGGTAAACCTTTTGCTTCAAAGCCTGTCAGTTTGAAGGAAGGGATCATGTGGGAGAATTGATATATATTCTGAGGCAGAATCTGAATTATGTCTGAATCATCACCAGTTCCCATTCGAAAGAAGACACTTGCAAAGCCTTTTGCTTTATGCAAGAACGCAACAGATACACCATCAGCTCCATCAGTGGTATCAGACAAGATCTCAACAATGTCATACTTGTAACTGCCGTGAGAATCTGGCTCTGAAGACCAGTTGATAATATCCCAGTTCTTGAATAGAGCCCAAGTCTCGCCTTTTCTTGGGGAAACAGTGAGATGACCAGTGTTGCCTCCTTCCTTGCAATGTATAACATGTGAGAACATCGAACAGTCTTTCATGTTCTCATTTTTCCCAAGCCTGAATTGACCAGCAGAAACAGGCAAGTCTTGTTCAAACCATAGCATCTCTCTCTCATCATCTGGATCTGGCTCTAAGTTCGTGATCCTTAACTCAAAGATAGGAGCTGCAACTTTCCTGATCCGGGCATACGACCTAGGCATCCCATCAACTTGATCATAAAGAGCCCAAGTCTGCCCAACCAAAAAGTTTACTTCTTTCCGCAGCTTCTCAAAGTCGTTAAACTTGAGACCACCACTGACATCATTTGACACACCATGCTCATTCCTCTTCCTCTTGTCGCCAACACTCACGGCACAAGTCAAACGAGGGGAGTGAACAGTTTCATCAGAAGCAGAATAAAATGCTGCAGTACCTGTCCCTTTGATCAAAGTCTCTGAGACAGCTTTCCTTTTCGAAGTGATATCCATCATCAGACAAATAAAGTATAAGCACAAGACGACTTTCACCTCCTGCGGAAGATACATTATATTACTTTAGTACTGATTAGATAATGCTCAAGCTCCCTAAATCATAAGTGGTTACAAGTATTTTCAAGCGCCAAGTAGAGCATCACAAACCATAATAAGCATCTATGGAAACCCAAATCTGACGATTTAGATGGATAAAAAAAAAACGAGAACACCAACAACCCTAGATTTAGCAATAACCCTAAATTCGGATGCAAAAATGGTACTATAAGCAATTGATTCCTTAGGCACAAATTCAATATTCAATGCAGAGAAGATTCGAGTTTCACAAAGACACAGCTGAAGTTTTCAAAATCGGAAGAAAAACTCGAAGATACAATCCATGAAAGTATACTGAATGAAAGAAGAGCGACGTTTAAGGAGCTCACTCTGTTTAAGAGATCGACGTCGGAGAGTACTGTGGGGCAAGGTTCCGTCGTCTTTGGTGGAGGATAAGGAACAGTTTCATTCTTTTTACAGTTTTTGCCTCACTCTCAACACTTCACGGCACTAAAAAGAGCCCTAATTCCCCAATTCATTTTGGCGGGAAAATATATCAAAGAAGAACACTATAAATGGGCTAACCATCATTATGAGCCCAACAAGCCCAAGCTTTTGCACTTAAAACAGCTTCCTTATTTTCCTTAATCCCATTATTATCCTTAGGATTTGAATTTTGAAAATTTCCAATTTTTTCTCTGTAAGTCTGTAACATTTTTCCTTTATTACTATATGCTTTTATCATTTTTGTTTACTGCACTAACTTTATTACTACTACTAGATTTTTTGGCCGCGCGTAGTCTTTTAAACAAAATTTCCAATCATATTGTTTTTATATATAATATATTGAATTGTTAAACTTATAATTAAAAACAGAAGAAATAGAATTCTAAATTAAATAGAAAAAAATAACGATTGAAAAATCATTGTAGTTAATGCAAGTAAGAGTTTCATAAGTAATACTAATAATTAACAAAAGAAAATTAAAAAATATAAATTTCTAGTTTTTTTAACAGAACCCTCATTTTATTTTTGGTATAAATAACTTACATAATAATTACTGTAATATTTTAATCTGTAGTTTTATAATTTCTATCTGCAAAATTTTGGTAGAAAATATTCACTATCTTATGATCAGAAACCCTACGGGCAGGTGGATTTACACTGAAACTATATTATATTAAAATATAATATAATTTTATAAAACATTTGGAAATTTAATTTATATTGAAAAATAATAATAATAGGTTTTTATTCTAAGATCAAATTGTATATTTTATTAATTTTTTTATTTAAGTTGAAAAGATCATTAACATAAGTAACAAAAAAAAGACCACTAACATTGTTTTTTTTGTTAGAAGAACACAAAATTTAAAAATTATGTAAAATGTAGTGATTTCTATTTTTTTTGTATTTGATTTGTATTTCAATTTGACATGAAGAAAATCTAAAGTAAGAATTTTTTTTTTTTGACATCATCTAAAGTAAGAATTACTAATATTTTTATACTGTTGTTAATTATTTTTCTTATTGATTTGGCCTTCATGTGTTTTTCTTTATGCAAAGTTGGTACGATGACTTAGTGTATTTTATTCTATAGTACTGCCATGTCTGTTTTATTGTTATGTGTGTTACATTTTTTTTCTGGTGATTGTTGATGATCTATTTTAGTTTTATATAGTGATTTTTTTTTTACTTGAGTTTGATGCTTTCAAGCGTGTTGGCCCGAGGAGCCTTCTTCACCGTGGCATTTGGGTGTAGGTACGTCTAATAGCAAGCTCTGCTTCACCTTGTTAGGGTGTGCGCAGATGAGTATGTTCTCAAGTGTGGCTGAGAGTTCCTTAAGAGTCAAGAGAAAAGTTAAGAGGCGAGGACATAAGGTAGCAACCGTTACGTAATTCCTGAAAACTTAAAGTCTTTGCTATTGTTTGTGACGCTACTGATTCAATATTAAAATTTAAAAGTATGTATATGTTGTTAATGTGAGGTCGGCAACTTTACGGTTTCAATTTATTCAAAGTGTGGTGACGACTTCTTTGTGAAATCACATTCTTTTTTGGTGTGTTCATTATACCCAAACTTATCCACTGAAGTTAATGGCTTCATTTTATAGGTGAGTACATTTCTTAGTCATGGCAACAGTTGTTTCAGGAGTCTCTTAGCTTTAAATCAAGAACAGTTAAAGTTCAGATGAGCAAACATCTTAAGTAAATGTGATAGTAGTTACTAATAGTTATCCTTTATATAAATTATATGTAGTTCTTCACATCTTTGATTCATCAGGACCTCAAAAAAAATTAAAGTTCTTCTCACTCTTGTATTATAAAAAAATAGGGTACAATAAAACAAACAAAAAGGGAGCAAAACTTCTTGTAGTAGAAGCCATTACATAACTTGAGATTCAGAAAAATATAATTAGAAAATGGAGAAAGTAATTTTTATTGTATATATGAATAATTTCAGTTTAAATATTATATGAGGGCTCAAGAAAATACATACACTTAATCCTTAAAAATTGGTTATGAATATGTATATTTCTAAGTGGCTTTATGAAGTTTTTTAACATTGAACTTAGTGAATATAATCAGCACTTGGAATTATATTCAGTCGTATATGTAATGTAAATCGTATTGTATACAACTATCTTTTAAGAACCCATTAGAAATTTATTTTTTATATACATAACGTACTGCTACTTCAGCTAAGCTTTGAATAACTAATTTTAATTTGAAATTATCGTTCCATTTCTATATTTTTATTTTACTAAGCGCACCATTTTGGCAATGAAAACAAAACACACCAAACCGAATCCTCAGGAACACACAAACCGTAGAAACTTTTTAATTCTTCCCATTACAAATATTCTTTTAGTTTCATTCTTACATTGTCGTCACCACTTCCAACTCTTGTGTCTTACTTCTTCTGTGGTGTATGAATCTTGTGACTTACTTCTTTTCAGGTGTTTAAGACATTCCTTTCATGTTCAACAGTCAAACATACAAATATTAGTATACAGTTGAACAACCATTTCCGCTTACCCAAAACTAATTCAATACCTTATCTACCCAACACTGATTTTTCTCCAGAGCCGCATTACAACTTCTACTCCACAGCTTGGACCTTGAATCAGGCAAATAATGATAATCGAATTTGACATCAAGTTCTGGTGACATTATCCCCTCCAAATTTATTCAATACTCAATAATGTGTACATTAAGAAAAGATTAATGTGCATACACATGCGATTTCAAAGAAAAATAAATTACCAGGTTTGTCTTCCTACTCTGCTGCTCGAGCTATTACAGCCACCTCCTGTCATAAACCCATTTTCAGCAGACTTCTTTGAACCACCTTCAGAGATACATTGACCATTGAGATGAATCAAAATTGAGTACATTACTCTAGTTTGCAGGAAAAGCTTTTTGTAACCATGTATATTTAGTAGTAGTGGAGAAGCAATATAATCTCCAAATGGTGCAGAAGTGTAGGAAACTACACGTTCACATAACAATAGAATCAGTCGGTGGCAAGCAAATAAATAACTGGGAGGTAAAAGTTATTCATGAAGGATAAATCTATGTTCAAGATCTCAAATGCTCAAACACCCTTGACAAATCAAACAATTGCGTCAAAATGAGAAGAATTGTGTATCAGTACCTTTCGTTCCTCTATCAAAGCTCAGTCTTAGGCTCAAGCTGGCTATGTTCCACTGACCAGTTCATCTGTCCCTAAAAAATTAATTATCACAAAGTAAGCCAGTTTACATATTTTGTTAGTAAGTTAAAACACGTTCAAGATATTGGCACAAATATATGCTTGACAGAGATCTGGAGATTATTAAACATACATTAACGTGGGAATCAAGAGATTATAGTTTTTTTCTCGGCTTAAGGGGTACCCTCTTCAGCATTGTAGAAACATGGTGAATAGTCTTTTTCAAGATAAGATTTGTCTCGCCAACTGTTATAAGACTTTTATTTGCTACACCATTTATCTATTGTATCATTAAGATCAAATATGCTTGTTGAAGTAAACTTTCAAGAGATAAGAATACATAAACTCGTGTAGCTGTCATACCAATTCTCTCGTGTTGGTGCGAAGAACATCTGTATAAGAAATGATTTTCAATAGAATCAGAGTAAGAAGATTACAACAATGCCAGATTCACTGCTCAATTAAAAAAGATGAGAGCTTTGCAAAACTTATCTAAATCTCTTTTATGGACCACACCTTCAGGTTCGAACACGTGTAGGCGACACTTTTGCAGATTTCTGTAAAAATGGAATCTCGAACCAGTTAAGACGGTTGATATAAGAGAAATCAATTTACCATCAGGATCGAAAATTCTGGAAAAGAATTAAAGCTTTAACCTTTAGGAGTGGTTGATAACTCTGGCCGGAGACTGAGCTCTAGGAGACGCCGCTCTTGCAGGCGACTGAGACCTTGGAGACGCCACGTTTCTCTTGACAACAACCCTTTTAATAGACGCATCTGCGTTGCTGTTGCTGCTTCTCTTCTCTTTATCCGTTGCAGGAACCGAAACGAACTTGGCAGGTATATTGTTGTTGTTACTCGAATTTACAGAACTGCCAATGCCGTTATTAGGGTTCGTCGTCTCCGATCTTCTCTCCGGAGATCTGCTTCCTCGTCTGCTAACGCTTCCTCTCTCCCTACTCCCCGATCGGTAGCTCTTCGAGTCCTCCCTCTCCCTGCTAGGAGTCCGTCTCTTCTGCTCCCGACACTGCTCAGAGTCCGACGGGACTCTCCGCCGCCGCGCTGCTGCTGATGAATCTGCCGCTCGGCTTCTTCTTCCTCTCCTCCGTCTTCCGCATCGGCTTTGTCTGTGTCGCCGTTCTTGTCGAAGTCGAAGCTCCTCTTGGATACAGAATACCTCTTGGTTTTCGCCGCCGCGGCGGAGTTGCTCTGGCTTAGTCTTCCGCACTAGATCAGTATCGCGTCTACATCGGCTGGAGTCTGGTTTGTAGTAGTATCGGTTGATTTCTCGGAAGCTGTTGAGTCCTTCGGACCTGTCTTCGTCGTCCTGCATCTTCGTCGAACATTAACGGGCCGGTGAAACGCGAAGCCCAAATGACAGAAGTGAGCATCTGACGTGGCGGAGAGCTGTTTTCCTATTGGCTGATTTTATTGTCTGACGTGGACAGGCTCAATGGAGCTCATATATCCTTTTAATATAGTATAGATGTTTAAATATAGTTATTTTTATATTGTTTTTATACAGCTATTAAATGATAAATCTCTACAAAATAATTTTGTAGATGGATCCTCTTTTTTGTCAAATCTGTGGTTATACTTATAACTAGATTCAAATCATATCATAGATAAGAAACATCATAGAAAAAGTCTTAGGATTCTTAACCAAAATAAACTAGCAAAAAAAAAAAAAAAAGAATCGCTAGCCTCTCTTCCTTTCCCACTTCATTGTGTTCAGTGGCCTAAGAGGTTTATAGGCAATGCTCTAGATTCAACTTTAAAAAGGTCTTCTAAATCTCCAAACCTCTCTTTGGTCACACGTGAAGCAGGAACCTGATGAGAGAATCTAAGCCTTTCCGTCTTCGGGATGGTGAATATTGGTTCTGCCCACCCATCATCATCGTAATGCTGATACTTCTTAACTTCCTTGAACCAACTAATTTCATAGAATTCACCTCGATCATGACCAGACTCGCGCCCCAGTAGCAAGACCTTGTAGTCCAAGGTATCATCAAGAACTTGGACAATGTTATAAGTACAATAATCCAACCTCTCAGCCGATGTCACGTCTCCAGTATCTGTATATCACCCAAACTTCACCAGTTTTGGGGAGAATTGTATATTCTTTTCCATCTAACGAGATTTGAGGCATCATTACCTGATGCGAAACAGCATCTGGAGTGATGATTTCGAGAACCGTTTTAGGGTAGTAAGTTCCACAGCCGAGAGGCATTTTCCCATCTTCCCAGTCGATGACGTCCTTGGGGGAAGGAGTTGCTTTTTTGAGCCTGCTTATGTGTAGTTTGAGAACTGGCTCCTGCTCGAGTACTTGAGTATAAGTGATCTTCTGAATCTTACAGTAGTGTAGAGGCAAATCATCATTGCCACTGTAAAATGACCAAATCTGACCAGTCTTGAAAACGTTCCCCTTCCTAGCAAAGTAGATGGCTTGGCCTTTACGCTTTCTGTTACTCTCACTCACAGAGTTTGTAGGCAGGATTGTTTTTGGTAACGCAGCTTGATCCAGCTCGTAAGCATCTTTTCCTTTAAATCCAGTCAGCTTGAAGGAAGGAATCCTGTGGGAGAATCGATACAAACTGTGAGGTAAGATAAGAAGTATGTCTTCAGGACCAGTTCCCACTCGAAAGAAGACACTTGCAAACCCTTTTGCTTTATGCAAGTATGAAACGTATACACCAGCTCCATCTGCGTAGTCAGACAAAATCTGGACGAACTCGTACTCAAAACTACGGTGAGAATCTGGCTCTGAAGACCACTTGATAATATCCCAGTTCTTGAAAAGGGCCCAGGTCTCTCCTTTTCTTGGTGAAACAGTGAAATGACCAGAGTTGGTTCCTCCTTCGTTGCATTGGATTTGGATAGGATGAGATAATCTGGAACGGTCTTTTGTGTTCTCAGAACTCCCAAGTCTGAACTTACCAACAGAAACAGGCAAGTCTTGTTCAAACCATTGGATAAAGTGTTTAAACAGGCAAGTCTTAACAAACCTAAATCTAATATTGGGCTAAAGTGCCAGCAACCCTACTCTAAGCTCAGATACATTATAAATACAAATCAATTAACTACTATTCTTTAAAAAACAAAAAAGAAGCAGATTGAATACAGTCCACGAACCGGTTTGAACAACTTCAAGCAACAGCAAAATCGAAGTCGTCCGCGTCGGAGACTTTTGCCGCCGGGAAAGTAGTGAATTTGAGCGAACTGTAAAAGGCACTCTTATTTATTTAGGATATGACGTTTATTGGGAATAAAAGGAACTTTATTTGCTAGCTGCTCACCATATTTCGCTGTAAAAATAAGCATTAGCAATATATTGGGCGGAAAACAAATAAAAGATTATAAATTTACATTTGTAACCGTTCACTAGGGCATTAAAAACCAAATCGAAAGAAAGCGAACCAAAAAAACTAAAATGTGTAAAAATCTGAACTGTTTCTATTTTTCTAAATCCTAGAAACCAAAATCGAACTGATATTCGAGCATCCGAAATATAATTTATTTACCTAATAATAATTATTTTAAATTTTGAAATAAATAAATATATAAAATATATTTATAAATTATCTTACAAACTTGTATTATATTTTATATTTTATTTTTGATTTTTTGGGTTTAACTTGAATTTTTGATTTTTATAGTTTTTTTGCTTTAAACCCGAACTAAATCCAAATTACCTTATTTCTAATTCGATTTTGTTTCGGTTTTACAAAAATAGAAAACAGACCCAAATCCGACAATATTTAACCCATCCGGAAAATTTATAGTTTTTAAACGGGTCCTAAACATCTTAACCCGACACAAACCGTAAACGCACTACCGTGACGAGGCTAAATCTGTGATCAGCAGAGATAATTTTAACGACAAATGCTCAAAATCACATATGATATATGCTAGTGAGTTTTTTTTTTTTTTTTTTTTTTTTTTTT